>NC_134380.1:14036093-14346562 GCF_035582795.1 Mycteria americana | reverse complement strand
CTTCCCCATGCCAGCGCGCTGGTTTTGGTTTTGTTCTTGGTGAAGTGTTGGACCCCGAGTGGTGTATTCCTGCAGTTCCACGGAGTCTCCCGTCCTGCCCCGGGGGACGCGGTCCCCTGCCAGCCGGCTTCCCGTTCCCCGTGCGAGGCGACCGCTGCCCCGAGCCGTCACGCCGACCTCTCTCTCGTATATAGCGTTCTGGAGTGTGGCAGTTCTTGTTCCTGAGGTGCTCGTCCGTTTGGTTTCCTGCTGTGAAGGGTGTCGTGTGTTCTTTCTCCTGTTCCTGGTGCCGTTACTGCGGTGGTTGGGGCGGGGGCCCCGCCCCAGCCCGCCCGCAGAGCGAACCCGCGGGGTGTACCCCCGCCCCGGCCGGCCATGTGTGTATCTTGTGGTGAATTGTGTAAAGCTGCCCGCGCCTAGCGCAGCCCCGGCGGCCATCGCTCCCCGGCCGGAGCACGGCCGCGCTGCCCGCTGGGGCCGAGCGGGCGGCTGGGCCGAGGGCCTCGCCCTGCCCGCGGCCGGTCCCCGTCCCTGCGCCGCCGCCTGCCCGGGCCAGGCCTGCCCGCCCGCCCCGGGGGGGGGGGGGGCCGGGGCTGCTGGCGGCTGCCCCCGGGCGGTTTCCCGGCGGGGCGGCCCGAGGCGGCCGGGGGGTCCGGCGAGGGCCCGCCCTGCGCGGCGGGGCCTGTCCCGGCCCGGGGCTCCGGGGGGCGGTATTTATTGCTAAGTTATTGCCCGGGGCGGCGGGCCGGGCGGGCGGGCGTTATTTATTGCTGTACATAGTGTCCGTCCGCGGCCGCCGCTGTTTTGTACGTGACAATAAACCGCTTTCAAACAGCCGCCGCCTGGCGCTTCCTTGGGGCGCGGTCCGCCGCGGCGCGGGGGGCGCTGCTGCACCCGGGGCGGCGCCGCCGGAAGTGGCGCTCGGCCGCTCTCGCCGGCTCGCGGAAGCGGCGCCGCGGTGGCGCGCCCGGCAGCGGAAGCGGGGCGCTTCCGGGGCGATGGCGGCCGGCGGCAGCCTGAGCCGCTCGGAGCGGAAGGCGGCGGCGCGCGCCGAGATCCTTCAGCAGGAGGAGCAGCGGGACCGGCGGAGACAGGTACGGCGCGGCCCGGCCGGCCCGCCCCGCTGCCGCGGGCCGCCGTGACCACCGGTGTGTACCGGGCAGGTGTCCCGCATCTGGAGGAAGCCGCCGGCGGAGCGCAGCCCCGAGGAGTGCCAGGTGCTGAGCGAGAGCGAGGACATCGTCAGGGAGCTGGAGCGGCGCCGCAAGCGGCGCGAGCGGCTGCGCCGGCGGCAGGAGGAGGTGGGCGGCCGGGGGAACGGCGGGCCGGCGGCCCCCCGAAGCCGCTGCTCGGCTGTTGCGGGGAGCAGGCCGTGGGGAGAGGAGAGGAGCCCTGCGCTCCGGCGGGGGGGGGGGGGGGGGCGAGGCCGCCAGGCTGGCTGCTGCGGGGGGAGCCCTGGGGCTGCGGCGGGCCTCGGTGAAAAGCTGCCGTGCCGCGTCGCCGGGAACGGCTCAGGGCCCCGAGGCTGCGGCCGCCCTCGGCTCGGCTCGGCACCACTCTTACTTTCAGCGGCTCCCAGACTTGTGTGTTTTCCAAATGCATGCGGTTTTCTGTGTGTGTGCTGCGTGGGCACGTCTCTCGGGAGGATGGATCTGCATGTGCTGCTATCCAAGAAGCTTTTTCCCTTGATCTTCCATGGATAATACGGACAACACCCACATTCTTTTATTTAGAAACCACTTCTGATAATACTTGCGTCACTTTTTCTGGCTAGGCTAGGCCCATATTAAAACTCCCAGGGAGCTCCCTGTTCCTTCCGATTCGGTGATGCGCCGTATCTCAGAAACATGTGAACTTGCTCAGTCGTATTTTCTAGGTATGTGACGAACCAGAGGAGTTAAAGAGAAAGGCTACCGAGCTGGCTGCCGCTGTCCGGAATGCCAAGCACCTTGTCATCTATACAGGAGCCGGGATCAGTACGGTAGGATTCTTTGGGGGTGAGTGGCTGGAGCTTTGGGAGCTCCTTCAGGAGCGCTGCAATGTTGTTTGGACTTCTTTTGTGGTTTCCAAATGACTACATGATGTGTGTTATGAGTCTGGGATGCCACATTAACACGGCTGCGTGGCAAGCCATGACCAAGACGTTTGCTAGTTTGCATCTTGGGGTTGTTCCTGCTGCCCAAGAGATTCCGAGGCTGCATCACCTCTGTGACTGTGTGAAGAAGGTGCTGCTTAAATGAGAAGATCGCTAGTCTTACTTCGTTCAAGTCTCTTCAACTAATTCTGGTGTAAAACCTACAAGCAAGTTAGCTAATTAAAGTTGCCTGTGTTAATGGTCAAGTAGGAATAGCTGGTGGTCATCAGAACTTACAGATGACAGTTTAAGAAGTGGTCGGTTTCAGTGGCCTCTGTTGGGAGACTGACAATCTGGTTCTGCCTCTTCTAGTGCGACATATGTCACCTTTGTCTGAACTCTGAGATGAGAACTGTATTTTTCTTTCCTTTTTCTACAGTCTCTGTTGATAAGGAGCATGATTCTGGGCAGGGTGTATGAGTGCTAATGTCACAGGTATTTTTGCTCAAGAACGCTGAGTGCAAGGTACCAGAAATCAAGAGTCTAGTGAAAATAAGGAAATGTTCAAGAACAGAGTTCTGTGTAGGGAAATGGGAAGCATCAAGGGGGAAGAAAGAGTTCTGGAGGGATTCCATAATGGTAAAATTGGAGAAAATAAATACTGAAGGTGAAAATGAGAGCTGTAAGGTAGGAGAAAAAATGCTATATAGAGAGAAAATGTATGAAAAGAAGGTTTTCCTGCGATTAGGGAAACACTGTGCTAGAATCATAGAGTGGTTTGGGTTGGAAGGGACCTTAAAGATCATCTGGTTCCAACCCCCCTACCACGGGCAGGGACACCTTCCACCTGACCAGGTCGCTCAAAGCCCCATCCAACCTGGCCTTGAACACTTCCAGGGATGGGGCATCCACAGCTTCTCTGGGCAACCTGTGCCAGTGCCTCACCGCCCTCACAGTGAAGAATTTCTTCCTTATATCTAATCTCAATCTACACTCTTTCAGTTTAAAGCCATGACTCCTTCTCCTATCACTACATGCCCTTGTAAAAAGTCCCTCCCCAGCTTTCCTGTAGGCCCCTGCAGGTACTGCAAGGCTGCTGTAAGGTCTCCCCGGAGCCATCTCCTCTCCAGGCTGAACAACCCCAGCTCTCTCAGCCTTTCCTCATAGGAGAGGTGCTCCAGCCCTCTGATCATCTTGGTGGCCCTCCTCTGGACTTGCTCCAACAGCTCCATGTCCTTCCTATGTTGGGGGCCCCACAGCTGGACGCAGTGCTCCAGGTGGGGTCTCACCAGAGCGGAGTAGAGGGGCAGAATCCCCTACCTCAACTGATGGCCACACAGCTTTGCGTGCAGCCCAGGAGACAGTTGGCTTTCTGGGCTGCAAGCGCACATTGCCGGGTCACGTTGAGCTTCTTATCAGCCAACACCCCCAAGTCCTTCTCCACAGGACTGCTCTCAGTCCATTCTCCGCCCAGCCCATATTTGTGCTTGGGATTGCCCCGACCCATGTGCAGGACCTTGCGCTTGGCCTTGCTGAACTTCACGAGGTTCGCACAGGCCCACCTCTCAAGCCTGTCAAGGTCCGTCTGGATGGCGAGAAAACTTGGAGTGAATGAAGAAGCACCCATGAATGAAGTGTATCTGGTTGTCCCAGCTGAGACCGGGTTGGTGTGTTTGTGGACAAGAGGTAGGAACCTTCCCATCAGGCCTCGTTTTTTCTCTCCCGATAACACAGGCAGCTTCAATCCCAGACTACAGAGGCCCTAATGGCATATGGACATTGCTGCAGAAGGGCAGGAGCATCAGGTAAGGAGAAATTCTGAGCTGTGTGGCAGAAAGCTGATACTGAAAGAGAGATTAATGGCAATTCCAACCTTTTTTTTCCTTTTTTTTTTTCCTTGCTTCTTGTCAGGGCTACAGATCTGAGTGAGGCAGAGCCCACACTCACCCACATGAGCATTGCCTGCCTACACAAGCACAACCTGGTAAGATACTTTTTCCCCACCTCACTTGTGTTCCTCTGTCTAAGTATGATAAATAAAACCCAACAGGGGAAAAAAACTTTTCATGAGATTGCCTAACTACTGTTTTTACTCAGGTGGCTACACATCCATGTAGGAAAAAGTATCTGTGCTCACATACAGCTGGGTCTTCATTAGGCTAGCTCCAGACCGTAGCTCTGGCAGTTTTCCCCCCGACGCCTTTTCTGTAACACCTTGTATTTCCCTCCTGGTGAGGCTGGTCTGGGGACCTGGCCACAAAGTCAGCCAGACCCAGTAGAGCTGTTCCTAGTAGAGTCTTTTCACTTAGCTTTCATAAAGGTCTGTTCTCCACGTTTTTCTTGTTCTGCTCTGATGTATGGGGCTATTTGGTGCGTGTTGAGACACCTGCATTTGAGTTAGACTTTCAGAGTCCTCTGCATGTGTGTTAGCTCAGTGTTTTATTCTCTTCAAGGTGCAGCATGTGGTGTCTCAAAACTGTGACGGGCTGCACCTGCGGAGTGGGTTACCCCGAGCAGCAATATCTGAGCTTCACGGAAACATGTACATAGAGGTGAGTGGCCAGAACAGCATGAAGTTACTGTCTAGTGGCCTCACAAGAAGATACGGTAAACTATTTATCTCTCACTAGCTCAAGAAGAGTTAGTACAAGGGCTAGCCTCTGCTTAGTTCGTATCTTCAGGCCATCAGGTTTGGGGTGAACTACTTAACAAGCACCAAAACAAAGTGTTCTGTACCGCTTGGTAGCTTTTTCTCTGTACTTGCTAGCCTTCTGCTTCTGACTACTCTTCCTCAGACCTTCTCTGAAATCCCTCCTATCGCCTACCCAACAGGCTCCCTGTAATTCCACTGCTAGTTGAGGTTTTCCAAACTCTTCCAAGTTAGGATCTGATCCCTGATGATCCCTTCTACTGCTTCCAATTTATTGTCCCCCAAAAGTCCTTTTCGTCTGAGAGAAGTGGCTGGCTCCTGGTGTTTCACAGGCTAGATGCTAACGATGTAATGGGTTTTTTGCTTTTGTCCTGCACCAGGTCTGCACTTCCTGTACACCCAACAGAGAGTACGTGCGAGTATTTGACGTGACAGAGCGGACAGCCCTGCACAGGCATCACACTGGCAGGATGTGCCACAAGTGTGGGGCACAGTTGAGAGATACAATCGTCCACTTTGGGGAGAAGGGGACGTTGAGACAGCCCCTGAACTGGGAAGCAGCAACAGAAGCTGCAAGCAAAGCAGATGTGATTCTTTGTCTGGGTTCCAGCTTAAAGGTAACTTTAGAGACTCGGTGAAGATTGTTAGCAGCATTCCCTCTTGGTGATACACCTTGGTGCTGAGCAGTCTCCTCCCAAACAGACAACTGTAAACTCTGGTGTCAGGATTCGCCCACCATCTGTGATAG
The DNA here is from genome assembly GCF_035582795.1 of Mycteria americana. Taxonomy (NCBI): domain Eukaryota; kingdom Metazoa; phylum Chordata; class Aves; order Ciconiiformes; family Ciconiidae; genus Mycteria; species Mycteria americana. Next base: position 14,341,090 of record NC_134380.1, on the reverse strand, counting down.
TCTCTCTTCCTCCCTCTTTCCCCTCCTGGTAATACATTCCTTTTCCTCTCGCTGATACGGTTCACAGTTACGCGTGCCTTTGGCTGTACTGATATCTCTGTTTTGTGGCAGGTTTTGAAAAAATACCCACGTCTCTGGTGCATGAGCAAGCCACCCACTCGTCGCCCAAAGCTGTATATTGTGAACCTGCAGGTGAGAGCCTTTTGCACCGGGTTTGAAGGGCTTGGGCCAAACGGACGCTAGCGTGCGGTGAGCCTGTCCGCCCAGGAGCGCGCCGGGCCCCGAGCGCGGGCCGGATCCTGGGCAGGGACCCCACCTGCCCCGTGGGGACGGCCCTACCGCCGTGCGGGGAGACGCCTGCAGCCGCGGGTTTGGTGTCGCTCCTGCAGTGGACCCCGAAGGACGACCTGGCCGCCCTGAAGCTGCACGGCCGCTGCGACGACGTCATGCGGCTGCTGATGGCGGAGCTGGGGCTGGAGATCCCGCGCTACGACCGGTGAGCGGCCCGGGGCCCTGCCCGGCGGCTGCGCCCCGGGGGCCGCCCGGCCCGGGGCCGCCCGGCAGCCCTCCCACGCTCGCCCTGTCTCCGCAGGGCGCGGGACCCCATCTTCGCGCTGGCCGAGCCGCTGCGCCCCGGGGAGGAAGGCACGCACTCGCGGAAGCCGGTGGCCCCGCCGCCGGGCGCCGAGCCGCCGCCGGGGGCCGAGCCGCCGCGGGAGGAGCCGCCGCCGCCCGCCCGCCCCGGCGGCTGGCTGGGCCGCGGCTGCGCCAAGGGCGCCCGGCGGCGGAAGAGCAACTGAGGGCGGGCGGGCGGGCGGGCGGGCGCCGGCGGGGACGCGCCCCAAGATGGCGGCGGGGGCGGGCGCGGGGCGGGGCGGGCGGCGGCCCCGCTCGCTCGGCTGCGGGCGGGCGGCGCCGCCGGTGACAGCGCGGCGATGCTGCGCAACGGGGCGGCGGGCGGCGGCGGCCCCGCGGCGGGCGGCGCGGCGGCGCACCGGCCCGTGCGCGTCTGGTGCGACGGATGGTGAGTGGGGCGGGCGGCGGGGCCGGGCGGGCGGGCTGTCGCGTCGCCCGGAGAAATAAACCGTGTTGGCTGCGCTGGTGCCTCCGGCTCCTCTGTGACCGCGGCGCGGCTGGGCTCGGCGGCGGGCCGGGCCCCGGGCCGCTTCCCGCGGGAGAGCGGCTCCCTCCCCGCGGGGCTGCCGCGCAGCCCCGGTGCGTGCGGCCGCGGGACGTGCTTCCCCCCCCCCCCCCCCCCCCCCCCCCTCCCCGGAGCCGGCAGCGCCCTCGGGCTCCGCCGCCGCACGGGCCTCGGCGAAGCCGCTGGGCCGGGCCGGGCCGTCCCGTCCCGAGCGCCCGGGGCTGCAGCCGGCACCTGCCGGGCCGGCCCCGGAGCCGGGGGGAGACCCGGCCCCGGCCGGCATCCCGCTCTCCGCCCGGGGCAGGGCTATCGCAGCGTGCCGGAGCGCTGCCGCCTTCCCCCGAGGAGCTCGCCGTGGACGCGTCAATCGGTGCCCGCTGACAGATAGCAGAGACTTTCAACTTTGAGCCCGTGGGGAAGGTCACCTCCTGCAGCCTCCCAGCAACGCGCACCCTCGTGTCCCCAGACTGAACCGGGGCCCTTGTCTTTCTAGCTATGACATGGTGCACTATGGCCACTCGAACCAACTACGCCAGGCTCGGGCCATGGGAGATTATCTGATTGTTGGAGTCCATACAGATGGTAAGAGGTTTTCTCAGCTTTTCACCTCCTCCTGCCTCTAGAATCTCCCAGCACCGTTAGCCCTGAGAGAACGGAGGTATCCTGATACAAAGCAGGCTTCTTCCTGCATCTGCTCAAGGAGCAGCGGCTTCCGAAAGAGACGCGTGCCTTCCCTGGGTAAGGGAGCAGTCGCCCCTTTCACGCTTTCTGGAGGAGGGTTAGGTGGTTCAGAGCTTGCAGGCTTCCTTTGAGGGGTGAGCTGTATTCTGTGCTGTAAAAACAATTGAACCAGTTGAAAATGAGTCTGGTTTTGCTAGTGCAAACTGCAGAACTGATATTCCAAAACAAATTACTGTGCGGAGAAAACTCATTTCAAGCCCATCTGAAAGTTAAGTACTAGGAACTAGTTCTTGCCTGTGAAGATGGATTTTAAAGTGGTTTATGGATGCATATTTTCTAGCATGAACTGAGCGTAGCATGAAGCTGTTGTTTAAAAGGGGAATTTCCCCTTGGGGGGCTGCCAGGAGGCCCAGGTAGTTCCCCCCAGTAGGAAGTATCTGGGTACAGGGAGGCGCTGAGACCTTCCGAGTGAATTCCAGGGACCTTGTTACGTGCTTAAGAAGTGCAAGTGAATTAAAATATCTTCTGATCTAGCTGGGGCTTCCTTCTCTACCACAAACCAATTCCAAGCAGAGTTCAGGCCTGCAGTGAAGTCCACCTGCCCATGAAATGCGTGAGGCTCCTGTAGGTGAGAGTCTTCATAGCTGTAGTGCGTGCTTCTAACTGGGTTTTTCTGTTTCTCGCCCAGAGGAGATTGCCAAGCACAAGGGCCCCCCTGTCTTTACACAGGAGGAGAGGTACAAAATGGTGCAAGCCATCAAGTGGGTGGATGAGATTGCTCCAGGAGCTCCCTATGTCACCACACTGGAAACCCTGGACAAGTATAACTGTGACTTCTGTGTGCACGGTGGTGAGTCGTATTCTGAGGTGATAGTTGTATTAACACAGGCCTTCCGGGGCTTGTGTGCTCTTGGTTTCCCTGCTGCAAACCGAGGAACGTTCTGGCTAGCACTGGCCGTCAGAGGATACCTCGCGTACAGAGGTCTGCCGTACCAATGCCCGCACTGGGCAGCACGGCTACTCCTGTTCTGGTGTTCTGGAGAAATACGTCTGTGTGCTAGGCACCCTAAGAGTGGCCAGAGCCCTTGGTTTTAAGCATCCCTTTCACTTACAGAGGTGAAATGCATTGTCCGACAATTATCTTGAGGTTGCCCTTAGCACCAGCAGAAATCTGTGTGTGTGGGAAATAGTAATTTTCAAAACTTAAATGTGAAAAACGCTGTTAAAAAGGTAAGTGTGCAGAAATACGATCATGTTTATATCTACTTATCCCGGGATGAGATCAGATCTGAAAAGCCTCTCTCTCTCTATCCAGCTGATAAGCTGTTCAAGGGCTTAGCTGACCGTGTGGTCAGAGACCTAGTTCTTATTATGAACACTTTTCAGTTTATAGTCACTGAAGAGAACCAGCATTCTGAGGAAACAAAACTTGTGTACTCTGTCCCTTCCTGGGGCTGCTTCTTGTGTTCATTTAGCTGCAGCCCCTCCTCCCTACCCCTCTGAAGGTATTTTATCAGTTTAATCAGGAGTAGTCTTTGCACTCATTTCAGGTGTCCTTCCTCATCTGATCCCAGCCACCTGCTGTCAATAAGCCAAGTATTTCATTAAATGTAAATAAATCATTAATCTTCTGTGAGATAGGTACGCTTTTTCACAAGGACAGGGTGATTATCAAATTCCTTATTAACTTAATTGCCTGCCCTGAATGTGTGTGTGGGGGGGTATGTGACCCCTTATGGGACTTGGTGAGGGATTATGGCAACAGAGGAGCGCTCGTGGCCTTTGCTCCAGCTTCCCTGCATTTATCCCCCCTGCCAAATCATTCAGTACTTCTACCTGAATAATACCCTTGCACGTTGCAGTTTTGCCAGGCTGTGTTTATGCAAAAGATAAGTTTTGAAATAGCTGAGCTTAACTGGGAAGGTGACAGACAGCAAGCCCGCTGTTTCTGCCTCTCTCCTGGCACCCAGAGCTGCGCTTGCGTGCGTTCTCATCTCCTGTCCCTGTGTCCTGAGGTGAGGGTGCGGGGTTTGAGAAGAACTCCTCGGCTTCCCTGAGCGTGCCACCCGACTGCGTGAGAGCACTCGTGAGCTGCCAGCGCCTGCACTGTAAACTGGCTGTTGTACCAAATGAAAGCCAGCTTAGGTTTTCGCTTGTGAAGATTTTACACTATCGCTAAAAGTAGGCGAGAGGTGTTTTTGTAGAGTGAGTCGAGAAGCACGCCAAAGATGAACTGGAATTAACTCTGTAGAAGGGTAGCTTGATGTCCCTGTACAAGTGCCATCACTGAGGGGAAGAACTGGCTGTTGGAGGATTGTTTAATTGACTGAAAAAGTTGTAATGTGAACCAATGGCTAAAACCAGTCCTAGAGAAGTCAAGGTTAAGGTGCTTTTTAATACTGAGACTGATGGTAGCTGTTTGAATTATCATCTGAATGACAATAGTCGTGCCTGCTGCTGGATTCACTGCGAGGGCAACTGGCTCAGATTTTCTGGACTGTCTAAAAAACAGCGGACCAGATGGTTAATGGTGTTTAACATCCAGGATTATGCTTGTCTCCACAGATAGGGTGCTCTTGCAAACCCCTGACATTCCCATGGGATGCGGGATGTATCCCACGTGCATGCACAGAGATCCGTATCGCAGGAGTTCTAGTCTGGCTTATGTGCTGGACCTGTTAAGCTACTACTGTCATTCTAAAACAGCTTTTGTGCAGGAAGGCTTGGGGCGCAGTTCTGAGGCTTTTCTCTCTCTGCAGATGACATCACCTTAACGATAGATGGCAAGGATACCTATGAGGAAGTGAAGACAGCGGGGCGATACAGGTAACCCATTGCTGCTTATCTTCTTATCCCGTTTTGGGCAGAGTTTTTGGGAGTTTGTGCCCTGAAGGGAAGTCAGATGAAACACAGCTATCTTCAGGTCATGCTTTAATTTTGCTGTAACGTGTATCAGAGCTTCAGTTGCTCCCACCATTTTGGCTTGCGGGAAGTGTCGCAGAGTAGCAGCTGACCGGCAGGGCCTTCCTGTTCCTGGCAGATGCTAGTTCTGGTCTTGAAGCCTCACTGGGAGTTGGCTCTGTTAGGAAGTCTGTGCAAGGTAGGTTTTCCTCACATGAGCAGTTGCTGTGGCGTGAAGAAGATGCAGAGGCTCAGCAAATGAACACTATATATCAAGAGCAGGTAGAAGGAAGACTTTCTCAGGATGGTCCCTGGTTTGGATTTATCAGGTGCCACAGGTGTTCCCTGTGGTAATGGTGGGAAGGCAAATGCTCCTGTGGCTTCCGCTTTATCCTTTGCTTGTCTCCCTGCAGGGAATGCAAACGCACCCAAGGTGTGTCCACTACCGACCTCGTTGGCCGCATGCTGCTCATGACTAAGGCTCACCACAGCAACATAGTGAGTCAGAGGGCTTTGGGTGGGAGTCTGGAGCCAGGGCATATGCCAGCTCTTTCCTTTTGCTGTCCCAAATGGCAGTGGAGCTCCTGAGTCTGGCTCCTAGGTGCACGGAGAACTGGCAAGCTGATTATGGGCAGTGGCAGCAAAACGCCCTGCTTATGTTTGCTTAAGCCTCTCTGAGATCACAGCGTGATCTCAGCCCATGCTGCTTTGGAAAGACGCGGGGGGATAAAAGCTTTGATCCCTCATGATTGGCGTGGGCTTCAGGAACGTTATGGGAACTACCGGCTGGCCTATGGCTTCTCCAAGGGTGAAACTACACGGTGCAGCCACGTTGATCTATCAGCCCAGTGCTGCCAGAATTGGAAAGTCCTCTTCCTTCCCACTGAGCTGTATGCCTCTGCCTTCTGCTGTCTCTAGTCTTATCCGACCTTTCTTGAGTCTCCTCAGCTCACTACCTGGTAGATAGCTAACCTAACCAAAAGAAAATAAAGGAAGTAGTTTTACATTGATTAATGAGTTGAAATGACTTGGTGAACAAGCAATCCAGTGAATGAATCACCTAGATAACAGCAGGGACAAGACAAGGGACCCACAAGAGCATTCAGGGGTAGAGGGAGATCTTTTAGTGTGCTGAGCTGTTAGATTGGCTTAGCCGTAATATGTAAGTTCACACCAAGATCTGGCACAGTGTTACTAGCTGTCTGCAGAGATCTAAGCCCGTCTCTAGTGTAGTGTCTTTGGAAGAAGGAGGGACGCTGCCTTGTTAGGGGCTTGCGTAGTTGAGGGAGGACGTAGATGTGCAACGCTATCAGGTCTGCAGGTTGGGCAAGAGCCACCGTCACTACGTGGTGCCAGGCTGGGATCAGATAAGCGCACGTTTCATCTGACTCATACTGGGACACAACTCTGGTTTAGATATTAACTGGTTTGTCAGCATTCAGTGCCAGGGGTCAATGGTGTGCAGTCTGAGCCTGGACTTCCCAGCACTTCTGCCACACACAAGCATATTCTTGGTTGGATGAGCTATGCGAGTGCTTAAACATTTTGACTCTTTATCTCCCTTCAGGATGAGGACCTAGACTATCGGAAGCACACTGACAACTTTGGGAAGGTAATGTGAGTTCTGGTCATGGATGTCTGGTTGTTGTCCTGTCTGAGAAGGAGTCCAAATGTGATTTCTGGCCTGTGTTGCAGGCTTGTTTTTTCCCCCACATTTAGTAGCAACCTCAGTAAATGTCTGTTGCCTCTGTAAAGTAGCTACTCTAGTCAGTGAAATAGGCAGGTGTGGCCGCACGGGGCCAGAGAGCGAACTGTCCTTCAGCCGCACCATAGAGCTGCTGCGCCCACTGAGCCTTTGCTGTTTTTCTGGCTTGCTTGTAAATTCTTTATCGCCACTTCCTTTGGGAACCAAGTGCCCGCAGTTCCAGCCTAGGGACAGCCTCCATGGATGCTCTTTGTAGCGCACATGTTTTTAAAGGTGTTGCATTAGGTCTGGGAAGCGTTTATGTAGCAGGCACGTTGCTAGCATGCTGTACTGCAGAATTCACGTGCCTGGTCTTCAGGCAGCAGAGCAGTCCTCCTTGGGTTCTCTGCTGTCATGTCCAGCTTGTGTCTTGGGCTACCTCTAAAGAGCTATTGGCCCCCTTTTTTTTTTCCTGGGTGTTGGATTGTCCCTGATTAACGAGTACCTGGACCTACAGCTTGAGTAAGTCTTTCTCACTCACAGGGGGTTTGCTGACCAGGCCGAATCATCCTCTTTGTTCTCCACCATGTTGGGTTTTTTGAGCAGGCTTTGCAGGGCCTGTTGCTCCAGCATGGCTGTTTCCTGGTGCTTGGATCAGGGGAGAATATCTGGGCACCAGGTACCCTGCATGCCCGCTGTCAGCTGAGCCCCCCTTCTGCATGCTGCCGTTTGTGTGGCTTGCCCTGGTCTCGGCTGAGTTGTCTTTGTTCTTTCCAGTCTCGTAGAGCAGCTAGCTTTAGGGGAGCGAAGCAGGGCTGGAGCGGGTGACTCGGTGGCTATTTCCAAAACTGCCACATGGCGGGGATGAAGCTCCGTCTTTGGTTTCACCGGCGCTGGGATCTGGCCCTTGCTGGAGCTCTGGGCGATCCCTTCCCAGCTTGGCATGCCATGGGCCAGGTGAATGGGTAGGCTGCCTTGAGGCTTGAGAAGAGCGTAGGTAGGTTGTGTGTTGCCTCCCTTAGTAAGCCTTGCCTCTCCTGGAGATCCAGGACTGCTCTGTTGCCTTCCTCCTTCCTGAGCTTTCTTCTCGGCTTCTCCTCAGCTGGCTGTTGAGGGGAGGATTTAGACTGTGTTTGACAGAGCAAAAAGGGCTTTTGTGAGATTGCACAAATGTTTGGTGCCAGGAATGTAGGAAGTCCAAGCTGCTAAGAGTTGTGATACTTGCTAGCAAATTAAGGCTAGCAAATTGCCTGCAGCTGCATGCTGTGCGTTGTCCAAACCCCCTCCTGGAGCCTGAAAAGGAAACGCGTGTGGTGTGTGTTTTCCCAGGGGCCAAAAGGTCACAGTCCCTGGACTGGCGTCTCGCAGTTCCTACAGACATCTCAGAAGATCATCCAGTTTGCATCAGGGAAGGAACCACAGCCAGGAGACACTATCATCTACGTGGCCGGAGCCTTCGACCTGTTCCGTATCCTTGACTCTGTTTTGTCAAGAAAGTAGCGTTGGTCTTTTTGTTTGATGTTTTCATGTTTTGAGGAACCAGACTAGGATATTTACTTCTTTTTTTTTTTTCCCCCTTCCCCTTTTCTGTAGGTGTGCATGTGAGGGGAGGAGGCAGGAGTTCTTACTGGCAGTTTCTTAGTTGCAGGACACTGAGAAAGGAGCTACAGCTCCTCTCTAGAGAGATTTGTGGCTGTTGGAGGATTTCGGGAAGACAGCTGGATACTCTCCACACTCCAGTGATCTCACTCTAGTCCCTCTTAAGGACTGGCTGTCATAGACCAAGTGACTGCACAGGGCATCTGGAGCAGGTCATCCTGGGGGAAGGTCCAGATTCATCCCTGGGACAGTCCTTGAGGCACTGTGCCAGAACACCCGAAACAGGTAGAAATTCTGGACAGAGGCAAAGTTGAGTCCATGTAAGGTGGAGCTGAAAAGGTGTCTGGCTTTTGCCCAGAACCTGTGGAGCCTGAGGAGGAAGGAGGCAACTGTTCTTAGGACACAGGCAACAAGTAATGCAAAAATAAAGTCCTTGGGATTCCTGTCTCCCACTGTGGTTTTTCAGTTCATCTGTGTCTGTCTTCCTTTCCCTATTTTCCATGTTAGCTTCAGTTCCTTAAACAGGTCTACAGATATTGGGCATGTAGATTTCCTGGAGAAGGTTCACCAGCTGGCAGAGAAACCCTACATCATTGCTGGGCTGCACTTTGATCAGGTCCGTATATGACGTTGTCCAAAGACAGAGCAGCTTGGTGCCTGTTCTTCCTGAAACCAGCAGGCCCTGGTCTGGAAGACAGGAAGGGGATGTATTGGCCAATACAGGATTTTCATGTTGGGAGGAAGTGAGAGGAAAAGGGGGTTGCTTTGTCTCTCTTCTAATTGTGTCTGGTGCTTTGCCTTAGGAAGTGAATCGCTACAAAGGGAAGAACTATCCCATCATGAACATCCATGAGAGAACACTCAGTGTCTTGGCCTGTAGGGTAAGTGCCTGTAGGGTAGGTGCCTCTGCGCTGTTCCAGAAATTGCCTGGAGCTGGGCGGTGTTCACCCGTAGCCAACAATCTTGCGTCGGTTCTTTGGTGTGCACTGAGAAGGCAAAGACAAGACTGATCGCTTTAGGCTGCCAGAGGTGCTGGGGTGCTCTCGGGAGGAATCACTAGGTTCCTCTGTCGTCCTGGCTAACCTGAGCTATCGAACCCGTCCGCCTCTGTTCCACCGGCAGTGAAGAGGCAGGATGCCTTGCAGAGAGCTGCTCTATAGCTGTGTTCTTGTAGAAAATTATCCGCTCTCTGCAGCAGGGGAGAAAATTCCTGGGAAAGAAATGCGGGGAGGCCCAGAAACGTGTGCCCTGAGCAATTAACTTTTGGATTTGCTATATACATGCTACCAGAAAGCGTATTCTTTAGTGGAACGAAAAGATGCTGTGTGACAAGCAGTGGCTGCTAAACCCACTTTCCTGTTCCCTTATTTGAGTTCCTAACTCTGTAACCAGATGACCTGCTCAAGTCTGTTTAGGAAGCAGGCTGGCCTCTGTTTTGGTTCTCCCCCCGCCCCAATCTGGACTCTCTACCTGGTTTCTTTTCTAGTACGTCTCAGAAGTGGTGATTGGAGCCCCCTACGCTGTCACTGCTGATCTGCTGGATCACTTCAGGGTGAGAGTCTTTGTGTATAGATGTACCTGAAGATGTTGGGGTGTGATGTGCTTAGGGAGCTAAAGTGATACAGGAAAAAACGGGTGGAGAAGAGAGATGGTCTCTTCTCCCTGATGGATTACAGGGAGCTCCAGATGCACTGCCAAGCCTGGTACAGGAGGGGTGGCTTTGCTGATCTCCAGGCTATGCTGCAGTGAGTGCAGTGGCAGGGAAAGTCCCTGTCATCTTTTCGATCTTGTCAGTGACTTTGTGTCCTTCTCCAGGTAACACTTGTGTGTCATGGGATGACTGAGGTGGTGCCAGACAAGGATGGTTCTGATCCGTACGAGGTAAGCTATTAGCTGCTGTTGTCTGTGCTGCTTTGTCAGCATTTGATAGATACAGCATGGCTTTGTTCGTGTTCCTGAGCTGAGAATTCGTATTGCAGAGGATGCTACCCAAGCAAGTCCTTGGCAGGTGATGCTGGTTTTCATCCACCCCTGAGGGTAGCTACTTGGAGCAGAGCCTGTAAATCATTCACAACAGCTCCGTTCTTTTAGTCCAAGTTTTGTTTTGCCTGTTTCTGATGCCTTCGTGGCAGAATGAGAAATCCTGTAATCGTTGCTCTACGCCAGCCCTGGGCAGCCTTGCTTCAGGAGCTTCATACGTGAAGCTTTGCTTTTAGCAGTTACTTATTCTGCCTCCTAGGAGATCATTTTGTGTTGTGCGTGGCCGGGTGCCCACGGGACCTGCCGTGACTTCTGCTCAGCTTTCGCTACTGAGCTGTAAACCCAGCGGTCCTGCGTGTTTTTTACAGCTGAGTCTGCTGTGTTTGTTCACAGGAACCGAAGAGACGCAACATTTTCCAGCTGGTGGACAGTGGCAGCAATCTCACCACAGATTTAATTGTGCAAAGAATCATCAAGAACAGGTTGGCTTTCTTCATCTCCCAGTTCTGTTGCATACTGTTCTGTCCAGCTTGTCTGAGGACTCCTTAATGGAATCAAAGAGGAAGAGAAGGGGTTACCTAAAGGCACAGAATCAGTGAACTGGTCCCTCATCTTCCACAGCTTGGGCAGGCTGCTTAAATGTGGATGTACTGGCCTGTACAGGAAAAGGAACAGCTAAGCTCTACTATGTCAGAGTGTGCTTCACAGCACGTTTTATTATTTTTCCTCCTCCTCTATTAATGATAAAATGTCCTTGCTGTATTCTCGGGGATTTAGCATGTTGCTTCTTTCAGAGCTTTGCTCTCTTAGGCCTGAGCCCTTCACCTTCAGTGACCTTGGCTCAGGTCAGCGGTAAATTTGATTTTGGTATTATGGCACCAAGTGGTCTGTCCCAGGACAGACCAAGCATGGAATAGCAGTGTCTTCTGCAGGGGGAGAAATAAGTAGCGTCTGGCCAGCGTGGGAGCCTAGGACTTGGGAGCGATGGTAGCAGTCGTGGGAAGCTCTGGGTGCTGGCTCTCGAAGAGGAGTTGGGGGGTTACTGGTGAGGTTTCTGAAGTACTCTCAGAACAAAGCAGCGTAGGAGAAGGCAGCGCTCCCCTGCTCCAGGTGCTTTTAGTCTACTAGAGATACGGATGGATGAGAATCTCATGGCATTTTGTGATTGATGCAGGCTGGAGTTTGAAGCTAGGAACCAGAAGAAGGAAGCAAAAGAGCTGGCTGTGTTGGAGGCCATGAAGAGACTGGAAGAGGAGAAGCACTAGGCCAGCAGAGAGCTGATGCGTGGGTCGCAGAGCGCCGCAGCCTCACCCTCTTGAGGAGCAGACAGCTCTTTGAGAGGGGACCCCTGAACGGGGACACTGCTGCTGGCATGCAGGATGTGCTGTCCTGCCCTCTTCTGTCCTAGCTCCTCCTGCACTAATTATGCAGACATAATGAGTCAGGATCCTGCTGCCTAGTTTTTCCTCCGTTAATCAGCCCCCATCCCCTTTCCCAGGAGGAGATTTGACAAAAGAAAAAAAAAAAAAAAACAAACGGTTTTAATTATAACTAATGTTTTAACATGTTGATGTGCTTTTACCTTCTGCCATTTCTGGCTTTTAGTAGGAGGGAAATGGAGCAGCCGCCCAGGCCCCCTCTGCCCTTCCAGGTTCGGCTGTCCTGACCGGAGTCTGCGCTCCAGAGCAGCCCTTCGGGCGGTGGTGGGGGCGGCCGGACAGACTGGCAAGAGCGGCCTCCCCGGGGAAGGGATGCGGCACCCGCAGTTCCTCCTGCGAGCTTTTGGTTAGGGACGCTGGGCCGTCGGTGTGCTGGCTGCTGGAGGTGCCGACGGGCCCTGTGCTCTGGGGTTCGCCGTGCTGCCTCTTCTCAGCCGCTGCCTCTGCACAAATACCAGACCCAAAGCTACTTCGGCTTTAGTTGGGTAAAGCCTCTCTCTGCTGTGACTGGTGCCAGTGAGGGATTTGCCGCCCCAGTAACAGGCAGCGGCGCGGCAGCTGCCGAGAGGGGCGGGTGGCTGGTGCCACGGGGACCCTCGGTTCCGCGGTTTCCCTGGCAGGTTGAGGGATTTCTCCACACGAAGCGTGGGAACCCTGAGGGCTTTTGCCAAAGGCTCTTCCTGTCGCGAGGCAGCAGGATCCGGTGCCGCTCAGAGCCCTGCTTGCCGCTGCTGCCAGAGCCCACCTTCTGCCTGACAGGTTACCTAAGGGAGCAACCTTGTCAGCTGAAACTTCGCAGCCGTTTTCTGAGCTGCAGCACGTGTGCCCCTGCGGGGAGGTGCGGGGCCTGAGGAGGATGGGTGCTGGGCTGAGCCCCTTTCTGCCTCTTACATTCCAGGGTGCTGTGGTGGGTGTCCTGGGCTGCTCCCTGCACTGTGCTGGACGGTCCTTCCACGCCGGTTCTGTTGTCCTCTCTGTTGTAAACTTCTGTTGCTGATCATTAATAAAATGGTGAAGACTTGGGTGTTGGTCTCTTTGGGGCTTGAGCTGGGGTGACAGAAAGGGGCCAGGCCCTGGCTGGAGACTCTCTCCTACAGTGGCTTTTCCCGGGAGCTCTGATGGGAGCCGGGGAGAGGCCACTGTGGCCTGAGAATGAGCTCATGGCCCTTGGGCAGCCCAGCCTGAGCTCTGGGGCACGTCGGGTTTGTTCTGGTGCAGCGGTTGGGGATCGCTCTGACTGGAAGCTGTTTGTTCTCACTGTGGGAGGAGGTTTTTGCTGAATTCACTAGAAAATTGAACTAGACCGTGTGAGTGGGTCTTTGCTTTGCTGTGTTCTGGGGTTTTATGCTTTCTGGACTCTAAAATTGCAGCAGAGTTTGCAGTGGAAAGGTGTCTCAGCCCTTTGGTGGGCAGGTAACCATGGTGGGTACGAGGGAAGAGGTGACCTGGTGGCTTGGTGTATCGTGATGCCAAAGCAGTGTCTGAGAGCAGCTGTGGGGGGTCTGTCCTGCTGCCTGGAGGGGCTGGGGTGGAGACAGGTCAGATGTGGGGCTCGGGGTCTCGCAGCCGTGTAGTTGCTAATCCCAGAGCCTCTGTTTGCGTAGTTGGCATTTCAGTAATGAATATTCATAGAATATATTGGTGTCATCTGTGACAAGAGCCAAGACACCCACCTGTGTGGGGACGCTCCCTGCTGAGCACCGGGCCGGAGGGGACTGGGGAACTCGGAGCCTCCTCTCCCTCTCCTCCCTTCCCCTCCCCTCCCCTCCCGTAGCTGGAGCCCCTCGGGTGCCCGAGGCAGGAACGGCAGTCCCATCCCTGTGCTGCGTTGAGCTGGGTGATGCTGTGAGTGTGTCCGGGCTCCTCCCAGCTGCCTCTTGCAGCCCCAAGGCCACTGCTGAGACCCAGACGCTCCTGCTCGGGAGGGCAAGGAAGGGCCGGCCGGTCCTCGCTGCTCCCAGCCTCGGCCGCTGCACCGCGTTGTGCTCTGGGCTCTCCCTCCCCTGGAGTGCCGGTGCTCTGCGGAAGGGCCCTTCTCCAGCAGCAGGGCTGTGCTCTGCAAGGAACGGTTCTGCAGCTGGAGGAGAGGAAAGGGCAGCCCTGGAGGGTGCGGGAGTGATCCCAAACTTTTGCTGCCCTTTTTGGCAAGAAGGAAGATGCTTCCTCTGTAAGAAGGTAACGCCTGTCTTGCCTTGCCAGCTGGCAGCAGCAGCATGGTGGCTGCGGTGAAAAGCCTGTTGCTGTGACCCCTGCTTGGCTGGTGATGCTCCCCAGGGTCTGGGGAATGGACACCTCCCTCCCTCCCTCCCAGCGGGCCCAGCCAAGCCCTTGCTGCTGCTGCTCGCCCGCTCCCGTGCAGAGGCTGCTCCGCTGCAGCTCTCTAGCCAGAACCGGGGCTTTTCCCTTCCTGACCAGCTGCTGCCGTTGGGCAGGTCGGGGATTCGCCCCGACGGAACCGGCCGTTCTGCAGGCTGCACCAGCCGGCTCGTGCTGCAGGCTGTGCCCTGGCTCCCTGTTCAGCTACACCCCAGTGGAAAACAGGGGTGAGCTCCTCGCCGGCTGGCTGGGGGTCTCGGCTGCCCTGAGGGTCTGTGACATCGGGCTGAGCCCTGTCCTCGTCCCGGCCGCAGTTGGAGTGTGGGAGCAGGTTGAGGAGCAGGGTGAGTCCCGGCCCTGGCCCAGAGGAGAGCGGCTCGGGCCAGCACTTTGCCTGCTGTGGGGTGCAGGCAGAGCAGCCGTCAGGCACTGGGGACACCCGTGCTGGGACCCCATTGTGCTGGGGCAGAGCTGGTGCTCCGCTCCAGTCTGCAGCCCCCAGCTGCCCCGCGCACCCTCCTGCTTCGGGGCACATCAGCTCTGCCGCCTGGCGCTGGCAAAGTCGCTCCTCGCCCCCGAAGCAGCCGTGACTCTGAGCCGTCGGCCCCTTTCCTGGGGTCTGCCGGCTGCTGAGCGCACAAATGACCCCCCTGTGGCGTGTGGCCCCCTCCCACGGAGACCGCAGGAGAGTTTGTTGTTAAAAACAAACAACTTGGCCACGGTGACGCATCTACCCCAGGCTGAGCATTTGAGTAAATGAGCTGCCTCTGGGACCCAAACGGGTACCGTTGTTATTAAGAAATTACAGAAGTACTGTATTTCTGCTCTCACCTGCGCGGGTGCTTGCCTGCTGGTATAACTTACTTGCGTGGAAACATCAGCTTCGCTTGCTCAGCTGGAGCAGGGTGGAGCTGCTGTTCCTTGGGGCCTCTGAGAGCCATTTCAGCATTTACTCTGAAAAATTTTGCGTATGTGGTTCCTTTCTCCAAGTGCCTCCGGGCCCTTCTTCTAAGCTGCTGTTTACTGACAACCTCTGAGTCCCGGGGGCAAAAATGAGCATGGAGTTAAAATGGGGGGAGGGGAAAGGCATGAATTTCAAGTTTGTGACTTTGTTTTCTGTGGTTTGTTTGGTTGTTCCCCCCCAGCACAGAAGATCAAGACTGGTTCCTGCACCCATCCCGGGGATGCCCCCCCACCTCGCGATGCAGATTGCAGTGAGAGCCCAACATTTCTCTAACGGGAACTAATTTGCTGAAACAGTTGTAGCAGGTGCCTTAGTTACATCTTGTAAGAGCAGCCATGACCCCGCTGAGCCGGCAGCTTCGGCCCAGACCCTGCCACGGTGCAGGGCCCCAGAGCAGGGCTGTGCTTGGGGCTTGTCCCCCAGGGCCCCGTCAGCCATTCACGGAAAGAGGCCATGGGGCGAGCAGACCCCCGGTGCCCAGCGGGTCACCGTCGGCCACCGCCACCCTGGCCAAAGCCCAGACCCAGCACCACGCAGCGAGTTGGTCCGGCGCACCAGTGCGCTCGTCCTGCTGTGCAGGGAGGGCTGGGGCTCTGCAGCCGCTTGCCGCGTGCAGTGGCTCCGGGCAGGAGCTCAGCACCGGGACCGCGACTGGTGCCGAGCCGCCGGCGTGTTACCGCTGCGGGCGGTAGGAGGGCTGCGCCCGCTGTGCCTGGGACACCCGTGCGGCACCGCCGCTGCTGCCCCGAGCTGCCGGAGCACTTGGGGTCCCCGTGGGATTTCAGAGATGGGGCTGAGCTTAGTGGTGGGCGCTGGCACCCCGTGGCAGCTCCAGCAGGCAACGACGCTGACCCCCGCCGCGGCGGGGACGCTAGGCCGTGTCCTCCGCTGTGGTTGGCAGCCCCAGTGCCCACCTGGTTTCCTGGGAAGAACCCGGCACCAGCGGGCTCCACTGGGCCATGCTGTGCCCTGGGGCGGGCGAAGGCCTTGCCAAGGCCGTGGTGCGCTGCGTGGCGGCGTGGGAGGACCGTGGTGGGGCTGGGCTGCAGCCAGGGGCACTCGGGGCGGGGGCTCCTTTCATAAAAAGCACGGTGTCCACCGGAGGTGAGCGCTTTTACCAGGCGAGGCAGAGCCCTGGCGACCCTCACGGGGACAGGGACTGCGACCGGGCTGGGTGCTGCGCTCCCGGCCTCGCCCCTGAGGAGGAGGTGGCCCCCCCAGATGCCTGGTGGGGGGGGAAGCCCTTGCCGGGGAGCAGCTGGTGTCAGGGGGCTGCTGCCCCACTCTTGTCACCGAGCCCATGTCCTGCTGCTGGAGCACGGCTGGGTGCCCCGGTGCCAGCGGGGGCTGCGCCGGGTCTCTGGCAGCACAGGGGGGCAGCGGGGCCCTTCCCGGCCACGGTGAGGGGAGCGCCCTGCCCGCGGTCACTCATCGTCCGGCAAAGCCCAATCAGCTCCTGCTGCTCCCCGCAGCTCAGCCCAGCACTGTGCTGCCCACGCAGGCTCCCCGTGCTGTGCCCTGCGGCCACCGCGGCTGTCAGGCTGGCCTTTGGGGCTGCAATTTGCTGGTCACGATCACAGAGTGATTTTTTTTCTACTGGGTGTTTGAGCAGCCACAGCACCCGCGGGGGGGGGAATGGCTGCTCACAGGGCCCAGGGGCTGCGAGGCCAGAGCCACGCTGGTGCTGTCGTGGGTCCCCGTGGCTTGGCGGAGCCCAGAGGTCGAGTTGAAGCGGGCAGCAGGAGGCAGGTAGTGGGTGCTCAGTCGGCCGACCAAGCCCCCTGCCGTGATGCCCACAGGGGGGCAGGGGACGGGGCTGCCCATCTCCCCGGGCCCCCAGGAGCTCCCACGCAGCCGCAGGCTGGTGACCGTGCTCAGCTCCAGCCCCGGTCCTGCTGCCAGCTGCCCCCCACACGCTCCCAGCCGCGCCGTCGCTGCCTTCTCACCCGGAGCGTCTCCAGAGCCCCGGAGCATGTCCTGCCCCCTGCCAGGGCACGGCACAGCCCCGGCTCTGTTCGGCCTGACCTGGGGCAGCCCCCGGCCCCAGCCAAGGCCCTGCAGGGCTCAGGGAGCTGGGGGAGCCGCAGGGAGAGGGAAGCTCAGCAGCCTCGTGCACGAAATGCTTCCTCTGCACCGCTTTCCCTGGTGGAGCAGCCCCGAGCTCCCCAGACCTGGGTGGGCTCCCCCCACCCCACCTCACCCCACCTCCCTCCCCTGCAAGGACAGACGCGATGGAGCAGCCCAAGCACGTTTATTGTTGCCACAGAGCCACCAGTGCCGGCTCAGGCATCCGCACTCAGGCACCCGGGGTCCAAGGACACGGTCACGTCTGCCTTGCACTGGAGAGCGCCAGGGGCTCCAGGCAGCGCCCGGCAGCTCCGCAGCTTGGGGGCCACATCCATCACGCACAGCGCCTGCAGGGGAGACCAACGGGGACCGGGGTCCCCAGGCAAGGCGTCCTCCCCCCGCCATGCCCCAGCGCCCGGCAGGCAGAGGACGCCGCTCCTGCTGCTCGCTGCGGCATGGAGCACCACGGGGGACGGGGGGGACGGGGCCAGTCCCAGCGCGAACCGTGCCCGGAGTCCTGTGGGGAGCAGCCCCAGCGCCCACCATGCCCCGAACCCCCGGGGCGGCCCCGGTACTCAGCGCGGCCTGGAGCCGCGTGGGCGGGCGGGCCGAGCCGGACAGCAGCACCCCGGGGCCGGGCTCGGCGGTGCCGTCGGTGTCGGAGCGGCGGGCGCGGGGCGAGCGGCGGAGGCCGGAGCGCAGCCCCGGAACTCTGCCCACCGAGTAGCGGCGGGGCCCGGCCGCCTGCTTGTACCAGGGCTCGGCGGGGCGGCGGAGCAGCCGAGCTAGCGGGCAGGGCGCTTGGTGCCGGCGGGACCGCAGCGCTCCGCCGCCGCCTTTACAGCCGGGCGGGGGGCCCGCCTCGCCCGCCCGCGGCCCATCCTCCCGGGGCGCCGGAGCCCGCGGGGAAGGAGCTGCTCGCCGGCGGCCCCGCAGCCCTGCCCGGGTCGCCGAGGGGCCCTGCCCGCCGGGGCCGGTCCCGGTCCCGGTCCCGACACCGACCCTCCCGCGCCCGGCAGAGCCGCCTTCCGCCCCCGCGGGCGGGTCCCGCGGCGCTGTCCTCCCCACCCCCCGCACCGACCCCGAGCGCAGAAGGGCCCCGGACACCGGAGAGGCGAGCGGCGGCCGCACGTTTATTGAGGGCGGCGCGGGGCTGCCGGCGGCGGGAAGCGGCCCCGGGCCCCCCGCGCCCGCCGGTGGAGGGGCGGCGGCCGGCCGTCACTCCTTGAACTTCCACTCCTGGCGGCACATGGGGCAGTGCTGCTGGACCTGCTGCGAGTTCAGCCACTTGAGGATGCAGTGCATGTGGAAGCAGTGCGAGCACTGTCCCCACACCAGCGGGCAGTCGTCGCCGGGCACCTTGCCTGCGGCACGGACAGGCCGTCAGGCCAGGCCAGGCCCGGCCCGGCCCGGGGGGCCGCAGCCCCGAGGCCGCCCCGCCCCGCCCGCCCGCCCGGCGCCGCACTCACAGTCGGGGCAGCAGCCGTTGAAGGCCATCCGGCAGATCCCGCAGTTCTCGTCGTTGGCCACCCACAGCCAGGAGGCGACGCCATGCCAGCTGCGCACCCGCACCCGCATCGCCCCGCCGGAAGTCCCGCCCCGCCCCACAAGGCCCCGCGCACAAGCGCGCGCGGCCGCCGCGCCCTCGCCGCCGGCCCCGCCTCTTCCGCTTCCGGCGTCGCCGCAGCGCGGCCGGAAGTGCAGGCCCCGGAGCGGAGCCGCCATCATGGCCGACAAGATGGACATGTCCCTGGACGATATCATTAAGCTCAACCGGAGCCAGCGGGGGGCCGGCCGAGGCGGCGGCCGGGGCGGCCGGGGCCGGGGCGGCGCCGTCCGCGGGGGCGGGCCCGGCCGGGGCGGCGTGGGAGCCGGGCGAGCGGGAGGCGGCGGCCCCGTGCGGAACAGGCCGGTGATGGCCCGGGGCGGCGGCAGGAACCGGCCCGCGCCCTACAGCCGGGTACGGAGGGCGGCGGGGGCGGGCGGAGAGCGCGGTCGCCCACGGGGCTCGGAGGCGCCGCGGGGGCCCGGGCACGGGCCCGGGCCGGGCCTTCGGCGCGACGGGGCGGGCGGCGGCGGCGGCGGGATGGGGCGGCGGAGCCGCGCGGGGGGCGGCGGGGCGGAGGGCGGGCCCGCCGGGCGGCCCTTTGTCCGCTCCCGGCGGAGCGGGCGGCGTGGCCGGCGGCGGCCTGTGGCCTGCGGTGCCCCGGGCCGGTCAGCGAGGTCCCGGTCTCGTTGCAGCCGAAGCAGCTCCCCGAGAAGTGGCAGCACGACCTGTTCGACAGCGGCTTCGGGGCGGGGGCCGGCGTGGAGACCGGCGGGAAGCTGCTCGTCTCGAACCTGGACTTCGGCGTCTCGGATGCGGACATCCAGGTAGGGGGCTCGGGAGCGGCCCCGCCGGGTGCGCGGGGGGCGTTCGCAGGGGGTTTAATTCATCGCATCGGGGTTGGGCGCATTGGGTGCCCGCAGGAGCTCCGCAGGTCTCGCTCCCTTCCCCGGCCAGGACGGAAGATCCCTGAGTGAATTAGCGCTGCATCGGTGACGGGGTTTGTGGCGCGAGTGCCTGTCCTGCAGCGGTTCTGGTGGTCTCGAGGGGGCTGTGATTCAGAAAAGCCACCCTCTTCCGCAGAGCGGCAGCTAACGCATTGTAAGTGACTCTGCCACAGTGCACGTGTGGGAAAACGCTGCTGTTTGGCTGGATCCAGCTGTGCCTGGAGAATTTAGCGTAAACTGCATAAACTCTTAAGGTCTGCGTAACTGCAGAAATTCAGTAACCACGCTGCGTGTCCGTCTGCATCTCTGTTTTTACGGGACCTGCTTGCGCAGCTTTGTTAAAGTCGCGTTCTGTTGAGCGTCGAGGCGTTCCTGCAGACGCATCCATCGGTGTAACTGGGAAGAGTTATTTGTGAGGGAGAGCGCGCTCCCCTGCGCCGCAGCACCTGTGGTGCCTGCTGTGTTAACTCTCCTAGCCGAGTCACCTGTCGTGGTTGTATCCCTTGTTTCAGCCGTGCCTTGGGTAAGAGCCTGCCGGAGTCTTTCGGTTGGCTGTACGGTGCGATCCGTCTCCGGCTGCGTGGGTTGGGAGGGGTCGAGGCGTGGTGCTCCCACCCGGCTGCGAGGGCACGGTCACGAGCGGGCAGTGAGTTGTGCAGAAATAAACGCTTGCAAATACCAGGCGTGTCCCCGCTGGGGGCTCTGCTGGCCCGGTCACGCTGCAGAGCGCTGCCGTTTGAGTCGGCTTCTGGTCCTGAGTCCTCACCAGGAAGAAGCAAACAACTGCTCCTGTGCTTTCTTCAGCTATTAACTCGTTCCAGTTACTCCACGTGCCCGTCTGGCTGCGTCTGGGGGATTGGATGTGAGCTTTTTTGGGTCACCTAGTTACTGGGTTATGTGCTTAAAACCACCTCTTTGCCTCATGTAAGTTCAGATTTGGGTTGAATAAGTTTCTTGTTTTTTGCAGTCAGGCCCTGATGTGTAAAACGTGGCTTCCTGGAGTCACCTCAGTTTAACCAGCTCCTGCGCTGTGTGTGGCGGTTGAGATTCGCCTTTTCCCCGCTGGCTTGGGCTGAGGTGTGGACAAACTTCCACCTATGGTTTATTTAGCAGCAAAGCTGACTTAATGGCTTTGCGCCTATTTGTTACTACCCATCCCATAATTTAGCGCCGCCTCAGATGTGGTGGTTGCTTTCTTTATTTCTATGCTAATTGCATCATTAACGTGGTACAGCGTGGCGCGGGCAGTGTATCGGCAGGGACGAGCGGCTGGCGGGAACCTCGAACGCGCTTTGCTGTCGGAGGAGCTGCGCAGTGTCGCTCCCTGAGCGTTCGCTGCCGCTCGGGAGGAACCCGTGTTCTCCGCAGTGCAGAGAGAAGCTGGCTCTGGAGAAGAGGCTGAGCACCGCCTCACCTGTGTTGCGCTCTGTGCCAGAAAGCTTCTGTCGAGTGCCGTGTAACGTTCGCCTCCGGTGAATGAGTACAGGGGAGGAGCTGGCCTGCAGCCCTGCCTGAAGGGCTGCCTGCTTAGGAAGTGGGAGAACACGCGTAGCACTCTGTCGGATGCTCGGGCAGTAGCTCAGGGAGATGGCTGCATGGCGGTCCGGCCTTGCAGCAGAGTCTGTAGAAGGTCGTCCGTCCCCTCGGGCGCCTGGCAGCTGTGGTGCAGATGTTGAGGAGCTGAGGCAGGAGGTGTAGCAGGAACTCGCTGAGGCGAGGTGTCCTTGTTGACTTCCTAAATGTAGCACCTGTGAAACAACACTGCTGGCTCCATCGCTGCCTCTTCATTTCCATCCTTCGTGACAGCAAATGACGTACTTCAGTAGAGGACTTTCCTAATCTCAATTTTGGGGTATATTCCTAACAGGCTGTGCTTTTAAATCGCACCTGGTCTAGTAAAGATTTAAGGCAGGGAGGGAAGTCCAGCACAATGAAACCGTAATCATCTCGTGAATCCCTGTGTTCATACAGATCATTCTTCCTCTGTGAAATGGGATCGGGTCTGGATTATTTTTAAATAGTCACCCCATTGACTCAGCCTCAACAAAAAGACCTGTAGTTTCCCTTGAGTCTGCTTCGCTGGCTGTAAACATGAACCTTGCAAGTGGTGAATATGAAGTCCTGCTTGTTTTTGCCACCCGTGGCAACTTTCTGAAATCCTTCTGATGGGCTTGCACTCCCCTCTTTCATCAGGGATTTTTCCGAGCTGTCAATGATGTTTTGAAAAGCGCCTGCAACTGCTGAGAGCGGTTGTGTACGGGGAGCTGCCAGCGCTCTCTCCTGGCTGTGCGGTGTTTGCAGTGCTGATGGATGTGTGCGCTCTTCTCCCTCTCTTTCTCAGGAACTCTTCGCAGAGTTTGGGACCTTGAAGAAGGCGGCTGTGCACTATGACAGATCTGGCCGCAGTCTAGGGACAGCGGACGTGCATTTCGAAAGGAAGGCAGACGCTCTGAAAGCGATGAAGCAGTACAATGGAGTCCCCTTGGATGGTGAGTCTGCGGGGCTGTCCCCGTAGCGTATTTCGCTGGCTGGCTGGAGCAGCCCGTGCGCCCGTGGCCCGCACGCAGGCTCACGGGCTGCTCTTCCTCCAGGGCGCCCCATGAACATTCAGCTGGTCACGTCACAGATCGACACACAGAGGAGACCAGCACAGAGGTGAGATGCCGTGTGGGCGTGGGAGTCGCTGTGCCCGGTCAGCGCGGGGCGGGAACGTGCCTGGCCCTTCTCTGTGTGGGAAGCGTGGATCCCTCTCCCGTTCAGCAAACTTCTGTGTGCCTGTTTGGGTTAACCGGAATGCACTAAAACAGTCACTTTTTAAAAATCACAGTGTAAACAGAGGTGGCATGACCAGAAACCGTGGTGGCTCGGGAGCATTTGGTGGTGGAGGAGGCAACAGGCGAGGTACTCGTGGCGGGAACAGAGGGAGAGGCAGAGGAGCTGGAAGAACTTCCAAACAGCAGCTCTCCGCAGAAGAACTAGATGCACAGCTGGATGCTTACAATGCCAGGGTAAGTGCTGCTTGGGCACTGTCCGCAGGTTCCCCGCAGCGTCTCGTTCTGGGGGACATTGGCAGCCTGCATCCGGCAGGAAGGAGAAAGCGTTTTCCAAGTCATCGGACTAAAGCAGTCTCCTCGAAAGCCGAGCAGTGCCTTGGTCTGGTACTTGGCTTTGCTTTCCAGAACTCTTTGTCAACTACCATTACTGGCAGCCAAGAACCGGCCCCTTTTCCAGCTCCCCGGCTCGCTGGGGCCAGCGTAGGGCAGGCTCTTCCGTAGCTGGAACAGCTGTGGTGACCAGTAGCTGCATGACAAAACCCATAGAGATAATGGGCTGCAGAAATGGAAACACAAAAAAAAAAACCCGTGTGAAATAGCTACATGGGATGCTAACGGAGGAAGGGTCAGTGATGCTGATGGCGGATACGAGTCCTAACGTATGGAGCCACGCACGTTGTTTGCTGCCTTCAGAACTAGCTCAGACGTCTGTGCCGCAGCCAGATTAAAATCTCGATAGAGCACCGAGGTCGCGCGTGTATGTGATGACAGCGGAGTCAGCGTTGTAGGGACGGGGTAGAGTCGGGGCGAGGGTATGGAAGAAGTGGGATGAGCAGAATTCCAGAAAAAAGTGGCATGGGAATGTCGTTAGAGCAGTCTTCTCTGGCGTTGGTGATGCGTAAATAGTGGTGTTTTGCAAAGGCGTGGTGGGGCGGGGGGCGCAGCAGGGCAGTCGTGCCTCGGCGCGCCGCGGGGCGACTGCGCCCAGGCTGCTGGATGCTGCCGGGCCGGCCCCTGAACGGGCCGGGGCTCGAACCCGCGCGTCCCCGTCGGCGGCACCGGGGAGTTGCGGTGGTTCGCCGGGGCCGGACCGCCTCCGGAGGGGCGGGCTGGGCGCGGCAGGGGTGCCGCGGGGGCGGGGCGGGGCGTGGCAGGGCGCGCGGTGACGGCTCCTCTCCTCTCTTCCAGATGGACACCAGCTAAAGCGGCGGGCGGCGGGCGCAGGGAAGGACTCCGCTCTGGCTCCACGCTCCCGGCGGGGGCTGCGGCTGTGGCTACTAATCCGGAGGACGGGATTTGTTTTACGTTATGTTCTGGGATAGGTTTTAAACTCCTGTAAAGGTTTTTTTTAATGCTGAAGCAGACCTGTTTTGTACCGAGTTATTTTTGGGATAAATTTTACTGGTTGCCTGTTGGGCCAAGGTGGCTTTTTCACCTTTGCCGTAATAAAATAGAACCGTGTCTAGAGCTGTGGACGCCTGCTCCGCCGTGCCCCGCCCCGCCCCGCCCGCGCGCGCCTTCCCGCGCCTTCCCGCGCCGCGCCCCGCCCCGCCCCGCGGCGCTCTGCCCCTCAGCCCGACTCTATCGTCCGTCCCGCCATCGCGCGCGTATCCCCTGGGCCAATCAGCGCGCCGGGTCGCGGCCGGAAGTGAGGCGCGGGACTCGGCCTTCTATAACGGGAAGTGACGGGCGTGTCCCGGAAGTGCGGGGGTGCGCGGGCGGCTGGGCGGATCCCGGCGGCGTTGTCACCGCAGCGCGGAGAGCGAGCAGGGCCGGTAGGGCGGGGCGGGGGAGCGGCGGGGACCGGGCCGCGGCGGCGGGCGGATCCCTGGGGGCGGTGAGGCCCGGGTGGGGGGGGTTCAGGCCGCGGGGCCGCGCCTCCGCCCTGCTGGGGCCGGGCCTGGCCGCGCCGCGGGCCGCGGGAAGGGCCGGGGCGCAGCCGGGGTGCGGGAGCGGGGCCCCGAGTGCCCTTGCACGACCTTCTGAGGGCCGGAGAAAGCCGCCGCCCCCGGCGGGGGCCGTTCCGGAGCGGAGCGGAGCTCTCGGGACACGGGGCCCGCAGTTAGGGCGAAATACGGACGGCTCGGGTCGGCTCGTGCTCCCCGGAGGAGCCGGGGCTGCTCCGAGCCCTCCCCTCGGGTTTCTCCCGCTGCCTGGGCCGCGGGGGGCGGTGGAGGAGAACGCTGGGCCCTTTCACTTTCCGGGGCGTTGGGAAGTGCAAGCGCTCTCGTTTGTCTCGGGTTTTCCATAAACGGTTTCTAGTTACGAAATGAGGAACTTGGAAGCAACTTCCTCAGGGTCGATTTCCTTCCGCGTTAGAGTAGTTAAAGAGACCGTTTTATCCCCCTTAATGCTGTAGGCAGGGTGCATTTTAAAGCAGGTGGGGCAACGTGCGTGAAGACTGTGGTTTGGCTCCCGCAGGAGGTATAGGTTCTCCTCCTTCCTTTACAGCCCTGCCGGAAGGATGGCAGTGTCTTCCCTGGCTCCGTAGGCTCTTTGCAACAAGTCTGAAAGTTGTAACTTCCTTTTCTTAAAACAAGAACTCCCGGTCACGCTCAGCAGCCAAACTGTTGCCTTGAGGATTTCGGGTCTAGTCCAGAGTGCTTTGTTGCTCTGGTTGTCCAAGCATTCTTCCAGTGCGGGTGTTCTTGTCCCGTAGCTGCTGAGCAGGGATGGTTTCATTGTGGCGTTGCCCTGCGGGGACGAGTGGCGATTTGCACGGATGGGTCACACTCTTGGTGGCATCTGCAGCTGCAGCACCGGGGTCACCGCACGGACGGTGGTTGCAGCCAGACTGCAGCCCATTTACCTATGTAACTGGTTTGCATCCTGGGTGTAGGAGTGCAAGGGTTTTTTAAACTTCTGAAGCTGTGAGCGCATGGAACTGTCTGCTCACACCTTCGGTTTTGCTCTAGACAGTTAATGCCTGGTAGGTGAACTGCAGTCCAGGGTTATGTCACGAGCAAAAAAAAAAAAAAATCCTACCTCTCCAAACTGCCGAGTCCCTGGAAGGCGGCAGACTGTTTCCAGAGTCCTTCATCCCTAGAGCTGTGAGCCAGTGGTGGGGATCAGGCGAGATGAGAGTTCTCTGGGACGCTCTTACAAAGCAACTGGCACAGCAGCATTATCTGGACGTCTCCTTGCCTCCAAATTCCCGGGTGGTGTCGGAAGGCAGCGCTTGGCCTCGGGAAGCGTCACTGAGTCACCAGTTCTTCCTTTGCGCTGATGTCCCCCCTCCCCTGCCGCTGCCCTGGGAACCATCCGAGCCCGGTTTATTTCTGATCCAGCCTCCCAAGCTGCCATGTACATGTGGAGCAGCAGCGCAGCTTGAGCTGGTTTAAGCAGTTCTGGCTCCGTGTCCTTACAGCACAGCAGCGTTTGTAGCTGCAGAGCGAACCGGATCAGCGAACTGATCTGGCTGGAAAATAGTCTTGCAGAAATGGTTATTAACTGGGTCAAATTCCAACTGAGTTTGCCGTGTGGCTGTACAAGCTTTCCCTTGCGCCACGGGGGAAAAAGGAAGGGTGGGGACCGCTCGAATTGGCACTGCTGCGGGTCCACGGCTGCGCTGTGGCCTGATGGACGTCTGAAGCCAATTAGCTCATCTGAAGAGACTCTGACTAACTCTGGTTTCACTAGTGCCGTGGGATCTTGATCCCAGGGTATGAAGAAGTCGCTTTTACCGCTATCCGCCTGAAAACAAACAGGGTTATGTTCCTAGCAGTTTTTCTGTCTGGCAGAAGGTGGGGCTCTTGCATTCACTGCTGCTAGCTCCTCGGTCCTGTGCAAAAAATGCTGAGAATCCAGGCAAAACTGCTGACTTGAGGAAGCAGTGAAGGCAGCTGAGTGTGAATTCCCAGGTGGGAAGCGATTCAGCCTCCTGCTGTCTTCTGCAGGCTTCTGTGATATGCAAGGATCTGAGAAGAGCCCAGGGCTGTTTCCCTAGACATCTCTCCACGGCTGAGGAGCCTACCTCCTGTAATCTGCTTTCAGGCTGAGTGTGGGCTGGGAGTCCCATTCCCTGCCAGCCGTGGCAGAGTTGACAGCAGGTCTGTGCTGTCTTGTGGAGCAGCAGGCCTCCCAGGAGCCGCGGAGGCACCAGCTCCAGCATTCTGCGACTCGGCTGAGTCTTAAGAGCCAGAGAGCCGCCATGTGGAGGTGCTGAGCAGGGCACCTGAGCACCTCTTGAGTGTCAAAAGGAGCTGAAGAGGAATTTCCTTCCAAATGCCTCAGAGCGATACCCGAGGTTTGAGGTGTTGAGCCCCTGTAAGGCACCCATGCCCGGCTGCAGATCAGCAGCGTAGCGGGAAGTCCTTCAGTAAGGAGCGGAGCCCTTTGAAGGACTGTGTTGCAGGTCCCCTCTCTTCTGCGTGTCGGCGCGTGCTTGCCGGAGGTCTCAGCATGGTGCAGATGGGATATGCGAGTGCAGTTCTCTCCTGGCAGTTCACATGCGATTGAGTCCCTTGGCTTTGCTTTGTCTGGCAGCGTGATGGCTGGTCTCCCACACACCTGGAAAAGCTCTGGTTTACTAATCCTGAGCTGTAATAAATGCTTCGTCCGAGAAGCCTGAAGGGCGAGGTAGAGGCCCTCATAAAAGTTTTGATGCAATTAGGAGTCTCCTTCCTCTCTGGCTGCGTGTTGGAGAAGTAGCCGAGGCGCAGTGACCCACGGTGATAAGACGCGGCGCTCTGCCCCTGCAGCCCTGCCCCTGCTGGCTGTGTCGCAGGGTGCCTCTCGACCCTCGCGTCCGGCCGGGGCGCAGGAGCCTGCTCCTCTCGGGAGCGCTGCAGCAGCGGCTTTGGCGCAGCCTGGTCGGAGATGTTGTTCTGACTGCTGCTCCTGGGGAAGCCTGTTGGAAGAGGTGAAGCGATATTTCTCCAGGGCTACCTCAGAGAGCCGGACCCTGGCCTGGCCTGAGCTGCTGGTTGCAGTGGTGCCTTGTGCTGGTCTGAAGAGCCGTTTTCTGTCTCTGATGGGCTTCCATCGTTTTAGAGATCCTGTGAGGACTGGGGTGGTTCTTGATTAATCCGTGTGGTGGTGTGCGTGATTGTACCTTTAGCTCCGGATTGCAGGATTAAGGCTAGAGGCACAGGAATGCAACCCAAGAGCTGGGGATTTGTTTTTTCGGTTGTTAGGTTTTGTTTTTTCTTTTCCTGTGCCCTCCATGGCATGGTTGTTGCTAAATACCTGTTTCTGGGAGGGGTTACCCTAATGGAGCTGATGAAGACTGGGTGCTGGTGATGTGTGGGTGGAAACTGTTGCCCCATCTGGTTACATCTGGAGCTTGGTTATCGACAGGTGAGACCAAACTAATGTATTTCTTAACTGATCAGGATAGGATACCCAATCCTGGAAATTGGCTGCTATTTCAGCTGCTAGAAATCGGTACTGTTTAACGCTAAGGCTGTTCCTGTGCGGAGCGCAACGA
Source organism: Mycteria americana (assembly GCF_035582795.1). Lineage (NCBI taxonomy): Eukaryota > Metazoa > Chordata > Aves > Ciconiiformes > Ciconiidae > Mycteria > Mycteria americana. Next base: position 14,313,623 of record NC_134380.1, on the reverse strand, counting down.
TCTTCCTGACCTGACCCTGCTGTCGGGAGCTGCACCGTGGTTGGCGCTGCTCTGTTCACCTTGCGGTACTGATCCTTTGCCGTGTGTGCAGTGCTGGCTTTGGCGAGCTTTGGTTGTTCGAGGAGAGGCTGTCTGATGGCTCCTGTGGCCTGTTGCTTGCAGGTGCTGATCAGGCCATTTGGTAGAAGTTTTGTCTCTGATTGGTCTGAAAATTGGAAGGTAGTGTACACCTGTGGACACTAATGCTGCGGAAAGGGACCCAGCACTGTCGGGGATACGCATGTGGATACTGGTGGATCGTCTGCTGTGTGTGTCTGTTTATTATATTCATGCTTTCAAAGAGGGCTCAATTGCAGGTGGGAGTCAACAGAAGTCAGTGACTTGGGACTTGAGTTCTTTAAAGCTCTCACTGAAAGTCTGTCACTTCCATTTCCTGAAAGCTGCAGGTGTCTTAGGAGGAAGGTCCAGAAGTTCTTCAAGCGTACAGAGAGAGAATGACCTGTAGTGCTTGGGAGGTGAAATCTAGCCTGGAGGTGAGATGAAGGACTGCAATAAGGGGATCAAGCAGCAGAACGGGTGTTTGAGTGAGTGTTTGCTCAGTGCTTCTGGGAGTCTTCGAGGCTAGAGGCTTTTTTGGACAGGAGCACAAAGGAAGTGACTGGTTTGATACGGAGATACGAGAGTGAAATCTAAACAGTTGTTCATATATGACATGAGATTAAATGGCCTTTTGAATACAAATTTCCACGATATTCAGTGCCAGAATGCTGGAGAATGCCATGCAGAAGGGCCAGCTGTTTGTTGTAAAGTGTAGGGGTCAGTACCAGCAGTCGTTGGGAGTTGTAAGTGCAAAGGTACAATGGGAAAAGCTCCCCTACACAGACACGCTTGTGCCACGCAAGGCCAAAGCCCTTGTAATAACCCCAAAGTGTCACATCGTCTCCCCACCTTTGTCTGGTGATAAATCTTAGTCAAGCTTTAATACCCAGAAACACCAGCTGCATCCACTGGAAGTCTCCTACCCCCCGGACACGCCAAGAGTCGTGCCAGCCTCTCTGGGGAAGCACTGCCAGCCCAGGACAAGTCAGCAAGTCTGCTCTCAGGTTTGACAGTGGGCAAGGAGCGGGTCCCCACCGGGGCCCTGGCTGCAGCTCCGCCTCGGTGCTGGCGCCTCACCCGGGGATCCTGGCGGGTGGGCTGGTCACCGGTTCTCCCTCCCCCTTTCCTTTTCTCTCTCCTCTGCGTGTTTGCCGATAGGTCTGCTGTAGTCTTCTCTTCTGGTGGAGATGTGCAAAATTCCACTTTCTGTGTCTAATCTGTCTCCTTTGCCTTGCTCCCCAACAAACGTTCATAAGATTTATGGCTAAAAATATTAGGGAAGCCCAGGCGGCACCTCCACGGTTCTGCTGTTACAGCCATTGCCAGGCTTGAACTGGACACGGAGTCAGACTGGCTCCGGCATCTGCAGAACCTGCCTTGCATCGCTATAAAAGGTGCTCTGTAAACTCTGTGTGATTACTGTCAGCGCTGAGGTCTGTCTTCCCCCTCTGGGTGGCACATTGGGTAGAAATGGAGTAACTGAACTGTGCGCTATTATGTCAGTTAGCTCAAAGACGAAAAGAATGGATGGTGGTTAGCTTATTTAGTGTAACCTGTAGGAGAAGCTTTAGGTGCATGAGATCATAATTAAGCCTGTATTTAAGTACATTGTGTGTTTTTGTTGTATTAGTAGCACATGTTGTAGTTCTTGATTTGTTTGGAAACTAGATGCCAGAGCAGCGAATGCAGTTCCGCAGTCTGTTGTGAGTCGTGTGTGCTAGCGCAGGGCTCCAGGCAGGAATATTGAACAGGATGCGGGAATGCCAGGTAATGACAGAAACACCTGGATCCATCAGTACATCATTTGTGAAAGATTTTGCTTGTACAAAAAGCCTTTCAAAAGCTGTCACTGAAAGTTTTTCGAGTCTTTAGAGAGTCCAAGCTGATATTTGCCATAGGATGACCCTTAGGACAGTGCGCCCTGTGGAACATCAGGAATTACTGAGGATGTCACTGGCTTTTACCGAGGTTTTTAACAGGGTGTTGGCATCGCCTGTCACCAGCCCTCAGTGTGCAGCTGGGTGTTTCCTGGTTAGAGTCTTGGACAGCCGAGCCAAACTCTGCACATGTTTTTAATCCATTATCTGTTTCACTGGCCGTGTGTGACACAGATCTTTGAAGAGGCCCGAGGATGAGGTCAGCTGAACCAGGTGACTCATTCCACTCCTCTGAGGCACCCAGCACCCGGCGCAGAGCAGACTGATCTGATTGAGTTACAAACTGTGAGCTCCAGATTGCAGCAGAGGCTCCTGGCATTTGTGCCAGTGGTGGGGCAGAGGCCTATTCTTAGCTGGACTCGTGCGTTGTAGAGAGCAAAACTGAACTGGGTTTATTCTGGGCTCGGGTTTATTATGAGTGAAAGCCTCACCCAGTTGTTCTTGTGGACAAGAGCGTTTTCTCTATGGCTTGGGCTACTTACCTGTTCCAGCTCATGAGTAAAGCACTGAGGTTGAATTTTTCCTACCCTCTGGCGTGGGCCTCCATGGGCTGAATAGGGGACCTGGCCTACTGGAGGAGTCCGCAGGGGCTGCGGGGTATGGGCACTTGGCAGGGTTGTGTCCTCTGAAGGCCCCCTGGGGACAGCCCGTGAAGGGCCCAAGTGGGAGAGGGAGCCTGTGGAGTCTCGGCGGAGCAGTTCTGGGGAAGCCTGGTTGGTGCTGCCAGGCTGCGCTGCTGGGGAGGAGCCCGTGCTGGTGGAGTAGGTAGGTGCAGTTACACTTCTCCTCCCTACTTCAGTGTAACTCGCCTGTGTGAGGATGGCAGAGCAGGAGCCGACGGCAGAGCAGCTGGCCCAGATTGCAGCTGAAAATGAGGAGGACGAACATTCCGTCAACTATAAGCCACCTGCCCAGAAGAGCATCCAGGAGATCCAGGAGCTTGACAAGGATGATGAGAGCCTGCGCAAGTACAAGGAGGCACTGCTCGGTGCCGTCACTGTGACTGCAGGTGAGCCCTAGCACATGGCTATGCCTCGCTCGAGCCGGAGCTCCATCGCTCACCTCCGGCCTCATCCCTGCTCCTGTCCGGGAGCTGTTCTCCTCCCAGCTCTTTGCGCTTCGGCACGAGCACAGCCGGGAGCATAAAGGCATGCATCTGCGCTCCCCCGATGCTGACCTCTGGCCCTTGGAATAAGGCACAGGGAGTGAGGGGTCCACTCTGCCTTTAGAGGGGGATGGTCTTGGGGAGACTGTGGACTGGGCCTAACGCAGCGGGGAGCCCAGGCCTTCACCGAGGGGGATGTTGTTCTTGCTCTTTCAAGAAGTGCCCTGGAAGGAAAAGGAGTTGTGTTGGTTGGTATTAGGGATGGGTGTTTAACAGCCTTTTTGCTTGTCCTTTAGATCCCAATGCTCCAAATGTGGTGGTGACCAAACTGACTTTGGTCTGCGCTACTGCTCCTGGCCCTCTGGAGTTGGACCTGACAGGTGAGCTAGGAAGGAGTTCCAGCCCTTCTCCCAGGTCAAAGCTGGCTTGGTGTGGAGCCTGGCAGAAGGCCCCGCAGGAGCGCTGCTGGCATGGTGGACAAGCCCTTCTATGTCAGAAACGCCCCTGTGCTGGATGCAGAGTAAGGTGCCTGGGCCGCCGGAGGGTTCGGTACTCTGAGCCCGGCGCCTGTGTCCCCCGTCACAGCAGAAGGCCTTTCTGCTTCCACTCCCTTGCCAGCCCTCGTTTTGTAGAGGTGTGAGCTGCCAGGCGGGGGAGCCAGCTGTCCTCCAGCCTGTGCAGCGACACTAACGGCAGCTTCGAGATGGTGACGGCCTGGGAGCAAATGTCTACAAAGGCACATTCTTGAATTAACTGCATTGCCGTGCTGCAGCGTCCTTTCACAGGGCATCGCTTGCCCGCCTCAGGTAGCGTGGGCAGCGTAGCGAGGAGGGTCCTGCCATGCAAAAATGAAAGGATGAACTGCGTGCTGTCCAGGCAGTAAGGGTCACCCCCTGCTGCTGCAGATACTGTCCTGATCACCTCTTGCAACTTAAATTTGCCCCAGAGCACAATACAAAGGGACTCTGAGCAGCCCTCTCCCTTTTTTGTAGGTGACCTGGAGAGCTACAAGAAGCAAGCGTTTGTGTTGAAGGAGGGTGTGGAATACCGGATAAAAATCTCCTTTAGGGTAAGAATTCAGATCTGAAAACTGAAGAACAAGTGGAACACCAGACTGCTGCAATCCCAGCACAGGGAGTGCCTGAGCCCCAAAAAGTGGTGTGATGGAGGAAATTGTTTCCTACTGTGGGTGGGGTGGGCAGTGTGTCTAGGAGATGTCCTCTACAGTCCTTGCTTGTCTCTCTGCAGGTTAACAGGGAGATTGTGTCAGGGTTGAAGTATATCCAGCACACGTTCCGGAAAGGTGTGAAAAGTAAGTGCTTCTCTGTGACTCGAGTGCTGCTTTGTGTGAGGGCTTTCTTCTCTTTCCACTGCGGTGGATGGGGGCTTGCCCGCTGGTGCCCCAGCAGCTCATAATGGGAGGAGACAGTCTTCAGTCATGTCTGTGCCGACGTGGGAAGGCTTCTGGGTCTGCTGCAGGGTGGCAGCCCGCGGTCCTGGCTGCACCTGCACCTCTGGGCTTGATGTGTAATCTCCGCTGGAGCGCGGCAGTGAACAGGTCACTGCTGACAGCGGTGCTAGCGTGGGGGGATCGCTCCTTGCGGGAGGAGCCGTTCCTGGAGTGAACGGAGCTGTTAATGTGGGTGACGTTCTTGTTCTCACAGCTCCTTGGTGGATTGTTGTAGCAGTAACAGACCTTTCATTTGCTTTAGCCTTGCCCCAAATGCAGGGGAGGCTCTTAAACAGCCTCCACACACCTCTTTTTCTCCTTCTAGTTGACAAGACTGAATACATGGTTGGGAGCTACGGCCCCCGAGCGGAGGAGTACGAGTTTCTGACCCCCATGGAAGAAGCCCCGAAGGGCATGCTGGCCCGGGGCAGCTACAACATCAAATCCAAGTTCACAGATGATGATAAGACTGACCACCTGTCCTGGGAGTGGAACCTGACCATCAAGAAGGATTGGAAGGACTAGCCCTTCCCAAGGCCAAACCCCAGAGAGTGTGAATCAGACAGTGGCTACCGTAGAAATCCCCCCCTGTACCAAAGTGCTGACATTGGAACCCTCTTACCTTTCACCCCCCGTTATAATTTGACCAGAGAGCTCAGTTTTGTAATGTGCCCCCTCCCCAGAGAATCGCTGAGTGCATCGACCAAACCGTGCTGTCTGCATCTGATCTCCAGCTGCCCGTCCCAGGGCTGTGCTGTCCCAGCACAGAGGTGGGAGCGCTTGCTCCCTCGCCAGGCCCTTTGCTGCTTCTCACCTTCCTTTACAGGGTAGGTGCTGAAGGGGAGAGACTCCTATGTTCTGTGTAGGATCCTGTGCTTGGCTTTCCTGTGCGCAGCTCAGGGTAGCTACTGCCTCCAAGTAGCTGAAGAACTTTGATGCCAGGCAGCTATTGAATCCGTTTGTTGGCTAAAATCATGTCCGGCCTGCCCCTTCCACCCAGTCGGTGTCCTGGGAACGCTGGCAGCTTCATTTGTGGATGTTCCCTGTAACCATGATGCCTTAATGTGTAACATGTATCCTCTAGGGAGGGGGCCCTCCCCTTGTTACACTTTTTAAATGCCACCCACCCTTCCCCTGTTTGTTGGCATGGCACTCATCTTGGTCGCGCCCCTCATGGGTTATTAGGAAAGATTCACAACTTCCCGCTTTGCTGCTGGTCCGTTCTTCACCCGAGACGGGACATCTCCAGAGGGGAGGGTAGTGTGACATCCTGGGTGACGCCTGGCCGCCCCTCCCGGTGCCCAGAGAGCTGGCCTGGCAGGACCCCTGGCCCTGTTTGCATAGAGCTCCGAACTCTCTGGCAGCCTCAGCGCCTCCGAGGCATAGAGGGGGTTGCAAGGCAGGTGGGTGCAGGAGTCACCAGTGTTGCCATCACCTCACACTTCTCGTTGCAGCCAAGGTAGCTGCAAAGCACTGAAATTCCAGGGCAGCACCTGCCCTCCTGGCTGTTTTGGGCTGAGGATGGACTAGTCTGTTTCTGCAGCTGCTCTCCTGATGTGATCAACAAAGAGCTTGCAACGGACAAGTATTCAGAAGCGGTTAATGCCTTATGTATCTGTTCTGCCTTTAAAATCTGTGCCTGGCCTGTCAGTATTTATTGCCTTGACACTCGACTCCCCCCCGTGCCCGTAGCAGACCCCGCAGCACGCCAGCCTGCCACCCGGGGCTGCGCTGACACGGCGCTCAGGGCGAAGGAGCCCTCTGGGGCCTGCGAACCCCTGAGGGCTGGGCAGGCACGTTCCAGCTCCACAGCCCTCTTATTTGGATCCTACCACGTTGAGGTCGTATTAGAACTGGGACCAAGTACATGTGGCTTTCTCGTAGCTACGTCTTTGCCTCTAACTCTCCCTTGCCCTGCCCCTAGAGAGATTTTTGTTAATTTGATTTGGTGCATATTGTCTGTAAATCCTAGACCCGGGTTAACAGGTTTGGAATCATCGTCTGCTTCTCCTTTTATGACAGTTAAATAAAATCTTTGAACTGACTGTCTGCTGTCCGTTCTGGTTCTGTTCTGGAACTTCCTGGTTCTGGGTCTTTGGCAGGAAGTGGCAGAACTTGTGCTCCACAGGGGATTTCTGCAAACACCTGGGGTGGGAGAAGACCAGAGTCCCTGGGCTTGCCGAGCTATGAAATGGGGGATCTGGGATGGTCCTTGCCAGGGGAGAAGAGGCAAGAGGCCCCCGTCGCAGTGTTTGTCTTCAAGATCTATCCCTGCTGTTCGCTCTGTTCTGCGTGGCCTGCAGTGTGAGGGATGAGACGGGCATGGGGAAGTGAAATCGGTGGGTGTCTGAGGTAGGAAAGTCGGGGGAGCTGAGGAGCAGGTGGGTTCTGGGCCTTGGCCTGCCTGCGCTGTGCCTGTTCTGCAAGCACGAAGTGAAATTCCTGCGCAGTCAGAAGAATGAGGGAGGCGATCGGAGGGAGAACAGAATCCAGGAGAGGCAATGTGTGATAAAAGCCTGCGGATGTTTACAGAGCATGTGGCATGTTTGTGTTAAGGATAAGAAAAGTGTAGCCAGGAAAAGCTCTTTACAGAATCTACAGCGCTAGAGAAGCTGTAGGGGAGATGGCTCGGCCCTGCTCCTGGTCTGAAAGACTCACAACGGTAACCAAGAACTCTGAACACAAGAGGGAACCTGCTGAGCTAACAGCATTGAGCCCCCTTTCTTCTGGGTCCCAGGAAAGCTGCCGTGCTTCCCAGATGCCGCCGCTAAAGGAAACAACGCGACTCAGAAACTGCAAGAAAGCGCAAGGGCTGAAATGAAGCACCCTCAGCCGGGCAGGAGCCGCCTGCGCGCCCCGGTGCGGAGCAGGCGTGCGGCCAGCGCCCGCTCCAGAAGGCGCGCTTCGCTTGCGCTGCTCCCTGCTGCAAGCCCTGCCCAGCCGCGTGGCCCTGCAGCCCTCCCTGCGGCGCGGGGACGTGAAAGGCAGCGCAAGAGCAGGCGCTGGGAGCAGGCGTCACCCTCCATCGTGTCAGTTAGAGCGAGCCCAGATGTGCCGATAAAGTGAACAAAGGCCCTCCTTGTGCTGGCCCCCAACAGCCGCTCTGTGGGCAGTTAGTGTCAGGGTGAGATCCTGTCTGATGCAATCTCCAGCTCTTTGGCAAGTCTTTCCAAACTCTGGACGTTGGTGTTTCTGTTAGATCATTCGCGCGATGGTGGGATGCCTGGGGAGGGGTACGCGGGACGGCTGCGACCCGCTGTAACTCCGGGGACTGAGGGGCTACAGTGGCGATCCACTGCCCGTGTTCTCTCTGGAACGTGGTCCCTGCTGCAGGATCCCTGCCCCGCACAGGCACGAGCAGCCCAAGGAATGCACGGCTCTGGTCATGGGCCGGGCAGGACACGGTGGCTGGGTGGGCCAGACGATTCTCACTACTTGTGGCTTCCAAGCAAAAGCCTCAGCCCCTTCCGGGAGATGCACCTCATAAACCTTGGGTCGGAGCTTGCGTAAGAGCGGTCCGGGCTGCTTTTCTGGTCAGGCGGCTGTTTGTGCTGCAGCAGCTCCGTCTGACGCAGCAGCTGCCTCGAAGCAGCAGAACTGCAGCTCCACGAGCGCGGCAGCTTTCACCTGTGTCTGTCAAAAGGCAGCCTGGGAGAACCGAGGCCGAGGGAAAGGGGAGAACCGGTGAATTAACGTCTTGCAGTGCGTGAGAGCCCCGCTTGTGGGCCTGGACCTGCTGTGCCAGCGGCTGGTAGGTGTGGAAGTCAAATGACACACTGCCCCAGCTGACAGCCCCAGCAGGGAGCAAGACATCAGAGGAGACACGCTGCCATAGAGGGCAGGCGGTGCCCTGCCTGTGCGGCTTTCCTCTAGCAGACGTTGCAGCGCAGGGATATTTAAAGGGATTTAAAGAAAACAAGAGAACTGCATTCCGTTCGTGGGGTGCCGGAAGGCAGCCGCAGGGACGCTGCACTCAACAGTGGTGGGATCCCCAGCCAGCACCAAAAACGAGAACGAGAGTTCCAGCACCTGCAAGGCGTCAGTGAGCATTGCCGGCCATGCCAGAGCCGCTGAGCACACGTACCGGTGGCCCACTGCCTCCGCTGACGTGTGGCGACGTGGTAACACAGCTCGCCACCGCGAGCCCCAGAAACCTGCTGGCAGCGGACGTGCCACTCCGCCTCGGCCGCTGGCTAAGCCTGCCTCTGCCAGCGTGTCAGGCGAGAGTTTTCTGGCAGGAACTGCCTCGATGCAGGGTCTGGCCCCTTCAGCAGAGAGCGTCGCTGCAGAGCCCCTCTGGCAGGGCAACGAGCCGGGTGCGCTCAGGGCAACGGCTCCCAGGTGCTGCCTTGCCTGTGGAACCAGACGGGCTTCAAGGTGGCTGAGCATGAATGCAGGATCTTGTTCTGGCAGCAGCCGGTTCCCCACCCTGGCAGCCCGACGTGCCTGTGCCTGCGCAGCCCTGAGCAGCGGTGGCCGGGCAGCGGACGCTGCGCACTTGCTGCTTTGCTCAGTGCAGCTTCGCCATCTAAAATCTCACTGGACTCTTTCTAGGCCCAAGAAAGGCATCGGTCCCGCACCCAGCCAAAGCTCCTGCACAGACAACTGCTCCTCACAGCACTCACAGAGCGACCAGGTTACCTGCGGAGAACTGGCGGGGCACCTCGCTCTGAACGCCGCTGGCCTGGGCACTGGGCCCAGCCCCTGCAAGGGGAAGCAGGAGGAGAGCAAAGAGCAGCAGCTTTACTTTGCAGGCAGCCACCGAGCTGGCAAATCAGCAGGGCGCGGCCGGGGAGCCTGGACGGAGCCTGTCCCCGCTCCAGCACTTATCAGCCGGGCAGCCTGCGGGGGCAGGAGGTGCCCGTAGCAACCCCGGCGATATCCCGGCGCTGGCAGGGCAAACACCGCAGCCGAAGGCCGGCTGCTTTCTGCCCGGCGGCGCAGGGGCTCTCCTTCCCCAGCCGAGCTCTGGGAGTAACCAGGACCCGAGGGCCGGTTCTCGTGCCGCGTCCGGAGATGCCAGAGCAAAGCAGGAAGAGTCGCGCCATGGGACTTTCCCCTGCCACGGCCACGAGGCTCGTTTCTCGCGGGTCCCTTAGCAGACGCTGTGCAGAACTACGCGCTCCGAACTAGAGCCTTCTCGTGAGGGGCTCCGGCTCGGTCCTGGGGGGCGAGGTGCGCCCCGTGCCCTGCCTCGAGCACGCCATCGCGGAGCCGCCCGCTCTGTCAGGGGAAGCGTGCGCTGAGGCCGAGAGCCACCGCCAGCCTCCGGCGGGACCCGAACGCTGCGCCGCGCTCCCCCCGTTCCCCACGGTCTATCGCCGGGGCCGGCGAGGCTGCAGCAGAACGACACGGGGCTTCCCCGACCGCAGCGGTGCCGGACGCCCGACGGGGGCCCGGCCCGGGGGGGGGGGGGGGGCGGGCACCGGGCAGCGCGGCAGCCCAGACGCCGAGCGGCTGCGCGCTCCCGCGGCGCGGGCCTGGGCCGGCCCTGACGCCGGCCGGTGTCCGCGGGGCCGGGGCCGGCCCTCCCGGGCCCATCCGCCGCCGCGACCGCCGCGACGGCCCCGACCCCCGCCCGGCGGCCTCGCGCGCCGGGGCGTGCCCGCAGCGTCACGTGCCCCGCGGCCTCTCCGCCGGCGGCGCCAGGAGGGCGCCTTTCCCTTCCGGGCCGGGTCAAAGGGCGGCGGCCGCGGCCCAGTCAGGATCCACCACGCGCGCCTCGCCGCGCGCACGCGCAGTGCCCGCCCGCCCGGGCCGCCCGAGTGCCACGTTCGAGGGCAGGCGGCCGCGCGAGGCGGCGGCGCTGACCAATCGCGGCCGACGCAGCGGGGAAAGGGGCCAATGGCGGCCCGCGGGAGGGGAGCGAGGCCAGCGGCCAACCCGCGGCGGCGGGCGGAGGGCGTGCCCAGACCGCCGGCGAATAGGAGCCGCGCGGCGGCCCGGGCGGCGGCCCGGGCCAATGGCGGGCGGCGGCGGCGCGGCACGGCGCGGCCAATGGGGCGCGGCGGCGGCCGGGGGAGGCGGGTTTATAAGCGGAGGCGGCGCCGCGGCCGCACGCCCGGCCCGGCCCGTCCCGACCCGCCGCCATCAGCGCCATGGCGGGGCTCCGCGCGATCGTGGCGCTGCTCTGCCTCCTGCTGCCACCGCCCGCCCGCGCCGGCGACTCCGCCGCGGCCCCGGAGGAGGAGGACGGAGTCCTGGTGCTGCGCGCCGCCTCCTTCGAGCAGGCGCTGGCGGCGCACCGCTACCTGCTCGTCGAGTTCTGTGAGCGCGGCGGGGCTGGGGCAGGGCCGGGCCGGGAGGGGCGGGCGGGCGGCGGCCCCGGGGGTCGAGGGTGGGGCCGGGAGGACCGAGGGGCCGGGGGGGGGGGGAGGAGGAGGCTCTGAGGGACCGGGCTCCCCTGGCCGGGGGCGGGGGGGGGGCTCAGTCGGGGCTCGGCCGGGAGGCCGCCGCGGCGCCGGGCGGGGCTGCCAGGGCGGGGGTTCTGCCCTGAGCCCCGGCGGGTCGCGGGCGGGAGCGGGGTGCTCCGGCCGGCGCTGACGCCCCGTCCCGCAGACGCCCCGTGGTGCGGGCACTGCAAAGCGCTGGCGCCCGAGTACGCGAAGGCGGCGGCGAAGCTGAAGGCCGAGGGCTCGGAGATCCGGCTGGCCAAGGTGGACGCCACGGAGGAGTCGGAGCTGGCGCAGCAGTTCGGCGTGCGCGGCTACCCCACCATCAAGTTCTTCAGGAACGGCGACAAGGCTGCTCCCAAGGAGTACACAGGTGAGCCGGGGCAGCCGGCCCCGCTGCCCGGGTGCAGAGGGCAGCGACGTGGCGGCGGGTCCGTGCACCCGGTCCCGTGCTCCTGCGTCTGCTGGTGCGGCTGGACAAGGTCCACTGTGACAGCAGCCCAGGGAGGGGAGCGTGGGGGGGGCAGCGGGAGGGCTCTGGGTGGGTGTTGAGGAGTGAGTCTGCCTTTAACAGGCTTTCTCACCTAAAGCTGGGGGAATCCCTCATCTGAGCTAAGGCAGATGGTGTTGTTTTTGTGTGGGAAAGCAAAGCAATCCAGGCTTGACTTGTTGCTTGGCTTGACTTCATTCGAGCAATGTAGCACCCAGAATTGAAAAAATGCTTGGGCGGCTGGGTAAAGGGACAAAGGTGAGATGTAAGGCAGAGGTGTGAGGAAGATGGAGACAAGCAGAATTCAGCTAAATCAAGCTACATTGTGCTGGATGCTGAGGGTAACATCCAGACTGCTGATTTTGAAAAGAAAAGTGCAGGATAATTTCATTTGTGTGAAAAATACCAGCATCTTGGAGAAGTACTGTGTTGCTGGTCAAAGTTTAAGAATGTGCTTGGGCTAGAAGGAAGAGAAGAATGGATTCCTGGGAGCCCCTTGTACCTTGACTTAACAATTAGGGATTAGCTTAATTACACTAGGAGTGAAAGGAAAAGAGTTGCGTAAACAATATCTCGATTATTCCTGACCTCTTGGCCAGCTGCTGAACAGTCTATCTCAAAGCTTAGGGGTTTTGTGTTCTTAAACTTAGTCAAGGGGAAAAGTGAATCAGTGTTCTTATCTTTCTGTTGTAGCTGGCAGAGAAGCAGATGATATTGTCAGCTGGCTGAAGAAACGCACTGGCCCGGCTGCAGCTACCCTGACAGATGCTGCTGCAGCAGAGACGTTAGTGGATTCCAGTGAAGTGGTTGTGATTGGTTTCTTTAAGGTAGAGTTTGTGCTTCCGTTTGAGAAGCTCTTGTGTATGCCTAGAGCCTTCCCTGCTTTCTGCCCCATGGGGACCTGACAGCTGGGGAAGGCTCTCTGTAAGTTGTGAAACACTTGCTGTCCTGCCTTACTTGATCTTCCAGTTCTCTGGCTGGTAAGCCCTGGGATGTTTATGCTTCAGTTTGATGTGTCCCCTGTGAGACACCTTTCTTTATCCTCCAGGATTTGACGTCAGAGGCTGCAAAGGAGTTCTTGCTGGCAGCAGAAGCCGTGGATGACATTCCTTTTGGGATTTCCTCCAGTGCCGATGTCTTCACCAAGTACCAGCTTAGCAAGGATGGTGTGGTCCTCTTCAAGAAGGTACTGGTTGATGCAAAGCGTGAGCACCATGCTTGAGTCTTCCACCTCTTCCTACCTTTTTTCTAATTAGTCAGATTCAAATAAGGGCAGCCCTGGGCGAAAGAGCAAAAGATCCTGTGCTGTCGATCTGGCTGTTTCCAAGCCTCAGAGCCTGCGGGGGAGAAGAGCAGAGCCCACAGCCCCTTTGCAGGGTGGCGGAGCCCTGGGTCCCTTTGCAGGGCGCAGCCAGCTGCAGAGGGGCCTGCAGTTGGCAGAAGGGCAGCCTCGTCGGTCTCCCGGCCCAGTGCTGCCCTCCTGAATCTGCTGGGCTTTGGGTCTGAGCTGTTGCTTCACTCGCTTCCCTGTTTCTCAGACTGGCTGCAGTGCAGTAATGGTCAGCACAATCTTCAAAATATTCATGGCTGTAACTAGTGAGGCCCCCCGTGCCCCTCCCCAAACTTCGAAGGTCTTAAACAGAATGGTAGCCAAGTTCTTGATGCTCTGTGTTTGACTGTGGCTTAGCAAAGTTGCTTTTAAATGTATTCAGTATTGACCTCTGCTGCAGTCAGTTGACGGCTGTGTCCAAGAGTTGTTCTGTCTCTTGTGCTTCTGTGGGTTCTGTGGTGTAGTGATTCCAGCAAAGTTCCTAAGAGGATTTGCAGTTCCAGCTGGCTAGGCTGGGGCAGTTGGATTATGTTGAGAGGGATGCTGGCCATCTACGGAATCAGAAATAAACTTACTGATGCCTTTTACTACTAAAATCCAAGTCACCGGGATGAAATTCTAGGTTTGAGAAGACAAGTAGAGGTTCCTTAGACTTGGTGGTACTGCACACGTGGGTGTGGCGAGGCAGGACAGAAAGCTGCTTTGGGTTCAGACTTACTAAATCTGTGATCTAATCAGTCATTGGTCTGACCAGTTTGACCTAAGACAGGCTAAAGAGTTGAATGAATTCTTATTTCATTCTTTCTTTGTTCAGCTAAAATAGCATATTTTATTCTACTACACCTCTGATATTGTAGTTATTTTTATGGTGCTAAAAGCTTGTAGACTTCTCAGTCAGAGGTCCCTCAGATCAGCATGGCTGAGGGTGCAAGTAAATTATCTGGCTAACGAGTTCAAAATGCTAGGGTTTTGCAACTATAAAAGTTGGGGTGGGTGAAGGGAGCAGTATTTTGTTCTTGGCTGACTTACTACCTGTATCTTGCTCTTCTCGCAGATATGGCTTTCTGTATGTGATCTTTCTGTATGCTCTGTTCATGGTTAATGCTAGGCTGAAATAGCTGTTTAGGGGTTTTTTCAACTTTTGTTCGTGTCCTTTGGCAAACACTGAAGTCCAAATAGAAATGCTCCTCTAAAATTGACCATCTCTTTGGGGCTGCGGGGAGTAGCAGCATTGGGCTCCAAGCAGGGCAACATATGAGATTGCTTTGAAGTGGCAAGGTTACAGCTAGGGCTTCCAGCACTGACAAGTTATTACCCTGGGTTTTATTTAGTTACCTGTATGTTTTCTCATGTTTAGCGCTCTGTCGAATGAACCTGTGTTGATTTGATGTACTATCCTCTAACCCTTAAGTCCCGTGAGCTCTGTTAATGGTTTCCTCTGCTTCTGAAGAACTGGGGCAATGGCAGGACCAGTCTTTAACAGTAAAGGAATTTTCAGGCTGTTTTCTGTAAGTGTAGTCAACTGGGGTACATCTGGAATGAAAAGCAGGTCTGCACCTGGCAGCTCCTCTGTCAGGCGTGTTAGGAGTGGGAGGAACCTTGGTCTGGAAGGCCCTTCATGAGGCAATAGAGGGCTGGGATGCTGCAGAAATGCTCTGCTCTACGTGGAAGGAAGAAGATGAGATGGCTTTCAGCCTGTGAACGTTGCCTCCTTGTTCCTGTTTTGGTGTGGTGTCATGGTAGTGCCATGAGAGCTCTCAAATATGTCCACCCCAAACCAAGGTGAAAAGGAGCACCAGTGCTAACCACATACCAGGGCGTAAGAACCAGATAGTTTATTTTACCAACAGTTATGGTTTTGGACTTTGGCTCAGCTTCCTGCAGTTAGTTGGGTCTAAACTGAGAGGGCTTGTTGGCTACTCACTCTCATCTTACTCTTTGTGCGAGTTGTCCAGGCTTGCAAAGACCCTCGAACAACTGTTCTGAAGGCACTTAAGGCGATGTTGAGTACTCTTTAAAGTATTGGCAAAGGAGTTAACTTTTAATGCAAAGTGTTTTGCTCAGCTTTTCAGCTGAGACCGGTATGCTTCCTCCAACAGAAGGTTATCCGAGTCCACTCTCTTGCTTCTGCCAGTAACTTGAGCATTGCCCTGCCATGGGACTGCTGTGTTATCCTGCACATCCTCTCTTTAACCTTGATGGTCCCCTACAGCTGTTCCCTTTCCAGGCTGCCAGAGAGGGTTCTGAGAATCCTGGTCAGGGATACAGGTGATGTCCTAATATAAAAAGGGATCTGGCACCTCTAGTGTGATGTGTGTGTTAAACATGTGCTGCCGCCTCTAACAATAGAGACTGAAACAACCCCGCAGAGCTGAGTAAATTGCTATTTACTTGCAGTGCCTAGTGGGCTTTGCCGTCAGACTTCTTTCATAGTGCTGTCTGGTAAAGTGTGTGCATCTGCTCTGATGTTGCTAATTCCTGCAGAGCAGAAAGCTGCCTGTGCTCTGCTAGCTTCTGACTGGTCTGCCTTCTACAAAGCTGTTAAACATCCTTCTTGGTGACCTGTTTCACAAATCGTTTCATGATCGTGCAGAACAATGCCAAGATCTAAGCTGTCTTGTTGCTGCTCACCTTTTGCTGCTGGGGTGCTGGGGGGTGATTTAAGGCTTTGCTTGCCAGGAAGGTGAACACCTTGATCCAGACTTTATGCAAACATGTGGTGACCTTGTTGAGAGACAGAAGTCTGCTCTGAACAAGTGCAGCTGAGATCCATTGGGGCAGTGACTCTGGTGTGAATGCATCTTATTTCTTGAAAGAGATTTGTATGGGATATGGATGTGTCTAATGCAAGAATATTTGTGTTTTGCAGTTTGATGAAGGCCGTAACAACTTTGAAGGGGATCTCACAAAAGATAATTTACTGAACTTCATCAAGTCTAATGCATTGCCTCTGGTCATAGAGTTCACTGAACAGGTAGGTCTTTAGATACTCGGTAAGGCCTCTTCCCATAGTTACTGGATGAATATAACAAAGCTTAAATTGTGCGTTGTGTGGTTGTGTTTTATCTTGGAGCTGATGCTAGCTTGGGGTTATGGAGAAGTCTGAAGAACATGTGGGAAAGGAGGGATAAGCTTGCTGTTCAGAGCAGTCCTGTAGTATTGGAGGCTCCTGTGGTTTAGTCAGAATAGCAGAGCCAAGCTGGTCTTGACACTGACTTACCTCTCTTCCAGAAATAAAGTTTATTTTCTACTCCTCAGACTGCTCCTAAAATCTTTGGAGGAGAGATCAAGACTCATATTCTGCTGTTCCTACCAAAAAGTGTGTCTGACTATCAAGAGAAACTGGACAACTTCAAGAGTGCAGCTGGAAACTTCAAAGGGAAGGTGAGATGGATTTCTTGGATTATGAATTAAGTGACCACCTCCTGCAGAGAAGTGTAGCACTGTCTGTCTATACCCACTTAACGGCTGTGGAGGAGGACTCAAAGCTAGCTCTCTCTCTACCTGTGTCTCTTGATAATAGGTGACTGAGTCACTTACTGGCTTACACACTGACTTGCACAACTGTTGAAGGAATAGCAGTTAACTCCTGACTTTCCTTCTCGCGGATGTAAATCTGACTCTGCCTTAATCAACATCAGTGCCAGGTCTGTGTGCATGCTGCTTGAACTGTTGCGGCTCCAGCATTTGTGCTCTGACAGGGTCCCCTCTAATGGGCTTGGAGAAGGAAGAGGGGCCAGTTCAGCTACTACCCCTGCAAGTGTGTGTAAAGCATCGGTAGCCAAGAGGTACTCGTCTTCACCATACTGCCTTTGACTTTTTCCTCCAAAGATCCTGTTCATCTTCATAGACAGTGACCACAGTGACAACCAGAGGATTTTAGAGTTTTTTGGCCTAAAGAAAGAAGAATGTCCAGCTGTACGTCTGATCACGTTGGAGGAAGAAATGACCAAATACAAACCTGAATCAGATGACCTCACAGCAGACAAGATCAAAGAGTTCTGTAATAAGTTCCTGGAGGGCAAGATCAAGGTAATGGAGATAAATGCTGCTGGTGGTAAACCTACTGGCTAAGCAAGCATAAAAAAATGCTCCCTGTGAGGAGTTGTGCGAGTCATCTGGAGAAAATCCTTCCAACTAATGTACAGAATATCTAGCGGGCTCTGCTGAGAAATGAAAGGCAAAACTACTGGGGCATGAAAACTGTAGGAAAGCAAGCTCTGTACTGGCACCTGGGTAGGATCAGAGCCTGCTCTTTCTGCTGCTTAGGGTAACTGTGCTGTTTATCCAGTTGCTCTTTCTGCCAACCATCTGTGGAAGGTGTGAACTTGTGTGGCACAGTTTAAAGAGCTTTCAGCTCTGATCTGCTGGAGGTAGCTGTATGCAACTTACTCCAGTAGTGACTGTTTAGCTAAACTCAGTCCTGTGGGAATGATGCTGTCAGCGGTGTTTCCTTCCTACAGAGCTCAGTTGCAGTTCTCTCTGCACAAGAGCACCTGTTATTCCCGCTTGCTCAGGGTGGGAAGGAGACTTTCTGTAAGCAGAAGAGGAAGTGACTGATTCATCGGATTGCTCACAACCTATGATGGAGGCACTGAGGGGGGTGGTTAATCTTGGGTTTTCCAGGATGTGATTGCATGTACATTCCAAGCAGCTGTCTAGCAAATTGTATCTCAAATTTCACTTCTTATTCCAGCCCCACCTGATGAGTCAAGATCTTCCTGAAGACTGGGACAAGCAGCCTGTCAAAGTTCTAGTTGGGAAGAACTTTGAAGAAATTGCTTTTGATGAGAATAAGAATGTTTTTGTAGAGTTCTGTAAGTATCTTTCAACAGCTGATTCTAAGTAACTGGTATGAAAGGAGTGCCAAAACACTGCATGACCAGGATTAGGGAGAAAGCATCTTGGAGAATCTAAGCCACAAAGGGAGTGCCTTGGTTGAAAAGATGTATGTGAACTCTGGCATGGGGGCTGAGGGGGAGTGGTGGTGGTAACTCGTTAGGTTGGTGGTGCAGCTATGTTTTTCTAATTAACAGATGCCCCCTGGTGTGGTCATTGTAAGCAGCTGGCTCCTATCTGGGACAAGCTGGGAGAGACCTACAGGGACCATGAGAACATTGTCATTGCCAAGATGGATTCTACAGCCAATGAAGTAGAGGCAGTGAAAATCCACAGCTTCCCCACACTCAAGTTCTTCCCTGCAGGCTCTGGCAGAAATGTAAGAAGGCAGCTGGCCCTTATACAGATGGCATAATGAGGGAGCACTAATGCTTAGTTGCCTGCTTGACTTCTGTTTTGGACGAGGCCTTTGGGAGGGCTCTCCATTTGGTAGGGATGGAACACACTGAGTCTACAGGACATCGGAGACCCTTTGTGGGGGGCTGGGCTGTAGGAAAGTTTGGTGGGGGTGGGAAGTGGGAATGGGGAAAAGAAGGAGCATAGCGGAGGACAGTGTGCTCATCTGCAGGCTATTCTTTCCTCGCAGTGATCTCTGAAGTCTAGTGGCTGAGCTGTTTTCCTTCGTCTCGTATGGGTGAAGGTGAATTTTTAAATTCCCTTTTGCTTGGCATGTTAACTGTTGCTCAGAAAGAATTCTCCTCTCCAGGGGTGTGGTTCTGTAGGTGCCCATAACCATTATCTTGATGTTTTTTCCTGTGTAGGTAATTGACTATAATGGGGAGAGGACACTAGAAGGCTTCAAAAAATTCTTGGAGAGCGGAGGTCAGGATGGGGCAGCAGCTGATGATGTGAGTAATATTAATGAGTACTCTAGGCCTTCAGAACATGGAGCATGGGTCGTATCTGGTGCTGTGCTCGAATCCTCGCTCCTAAATAAGATCCTGGGTTGTTGCGTGGCAGGAAAGGATATTGTTGGTGAACAAAAGTGCCTGCATCATAAAAATGTGACCTGTTCAGTTGCAGCCTGGCTGGCTGTTGGCCTGTAATGGACTCCTGTTATTGAGAACGCTTCAGTCGGGTGTGAAATAAATGTTCTTGGGAGGCTTAAACACAAATGCATGAGAACTGTTGATATTATAACCTCTAAATTTGCACAAGCTGTCTCTGGTGGTTGTGCAAACTGCTGGAGTACTTGGAGGGCTTGTTCTTTATTGAACTCCTGCTCAGCACCTGGGACTTGAGCAGTATGGTGAACATTACAGATGCAGTATATCTAGTTGGAAGCTCCTCACCTGCCAGGGTGGAGGGTGTTACAGGTGCAGGTACCAGCTTCCATGGGTTTCTAATCCATAATGTCCCAAATTCAGAGCTCTTGGTAGAAGTCTCTGGATGTTTTGTTAACACGGCAGCAGAGAATAGTGAACGGATTAGAGATGCTGTTCTGGGCTTGGTTTTGGATCTGCCTAATGTGCCGGAAACCAGCAGCTGTCTTTGTAACCTATACAGGACCTGGAGGACCTGGAGACAGATGAAGAAACAGACCTTGAGGAAGGTGATGATGATGAGCAGAAAATCCAAAAGGATGAATTGTAAAGAGGCGGCTGATCTACATCACCCAAAAAATCAGACACTAAATTGGCTGCTGTTATGCAGCCCAGTGAGTCAGAAACCCATTAAGATTTAAAGCAGAAGGCGAATGACTGGAAATCCAGGGATTGGCTTTTAAAGTAACACTTTACCCTCACTTGTCTGTACACTTGACTATCTTTTCTTTCTTTTTGCTTTTGAGAAGGGATCTGTCACTAGGTAGCCAGCCCAGCCAGCTGGGCTCGTTTTTTTTATTGTGATGTACTTTTTTGTACACAGCTTTTGTTTGAAGTATTCTGTTCTTCTGGGTAGAAGCAGATTGTGAAATGGTAGCATGAGTTCAGTGGCCCAACATTCTGGAGCCTTGCCACTAACATCTTCCAAGAAAGCTTTCTTCCTTTTTTTTCTTTTAAAACTGAAGCTCATAGTTGATTTCTGCACCTGGCAGGGTCCTTAATGGTCTCAGCTGTTCTTCCCTGGAGTCAGCCTTCAGTATACGTAGGGGAAGAGGCAGTAGGCTGATGGCATCATCCTGGTGTGAAAGATGTATATGAAGGTGCTTCTCTTGCTTCTCTTCACGCTGGCCAGATGTTTCCTTTCCCCTCTGCTTTAAGACACTTGGAGATGACTATTCCAAACACCTGGAAGGGTGGAATACTGTGTGCACTGGCTGTGGCAGGCTCTGAGGGTGGAGGTGATCGCTGGCTCACCAGCTTAGACAAGAGCTAGCTGTGTTGCCATCCTTTTGATCAAATGCAAGACTGTTTTGCAATCACTTTCCATGCATTATTTTGAATGGGTTGACCAGGTGGGTGGTGTGGGAGGGCCTGATAAAACAGATCAAACAGGACATTTGCAATTACCGGGTTTTGGGGAGGAACTTGAACAGGGGAGTGCCTCAAAGGCCTGAGCTGCATCAGGCTGGTTCTTAGCATTCCGCTACAATAACATTGGAACTGAATTTGTTGGCCAAATAAAGTTGAGATTTTAATACTACTCTGTCTTTGTCTTTATCAGAATATAGAATGAATATATTTGAACCTGACCTGAAAGAGGATCAGAGTTCTAGGGTGATTCTTAAGGGACTGTGCCAAAATAGTGTGCGCTTGTCAGTTTTCTCAAACTTGCACTAAATACCACTTTTTTGAGAGAAACTACACTTTCTTGAATGCTTCTGGTTTTGCAGGTGGCTTCTGGTACCTTAACCTGAAGAAATTTGTATTGCATAATCTATAAAGGAAAAGAACTTCAAGCTGACCATGTCATGTCCAGATTAAATCAGCTTGTGCAGGCAGCTAACAGCTCTGTTAGCAGTGAGTGGACATTGGCTTGGGCTCTGAGAATAGGCGGCTCTGCTTGCCAGCTGGCCTGAGGTGAGAGGACCTCATTGCTCTTGAGCAGTTAACCAAGGAATTTGCCTACAGGGAAACCAGGGGCTGCCTGTAGCTCTGCTAGTCAGGCTCACATGATCCAGTGAGCTACATTGCTATTTCCAAACCAGTCACTTACTGCTGAAAATATTTTTGTAAGAAAATATGCTATAAATGTCACATGCGAGGGCATGGTGAAGCTAGAGGGCAACTCTGGAGGCCACTGGTGCCTGTCACTGAACATGGGTGCGCTGGGGTGGTAGAACAGAAGCGCTGTACGCCACTTGTGTGCAGCAGCAGCTCCAGCCTCCTGCTGTGGTTCCCCTGGGAACAGAGCCCCTGCCGAGTCCTGGCGTGGTGTGCGTGAACCTTCGGCGCAGCGGGGCCGGGGCTGGACAGGCACTCGCTGACTGTGGGATCAGAGAACAGTGTTTGCTACTGCCTGTTCTGTCAGTTGTGTTGTGTTTGTGACCGTTACCCGCAGTTACGAGGAGAAGGATCTTTGAAGATGCCTCCCTCCAGGGCTGCGACCTCGCGTGTCTGAAGGCAGGCAGGGGACTTGTTCTTGGTGCAGCCCTGCTGCCATTGCCGTACCCCAACAGAGCAGGCAGTGCTAGTGGCCGGTGTCAGGGCTGGCAGTGGTAGCTGCTTCCGAGTAAGAAAGCTGCTTTGTGTTTCAGGGTGGGGAGGAATAGAGCGCTGCTAGTAAGAAGTTCCACTGGAAGGTGCTGGCTAGGACTTGGCTCAAAAAGGTCCATTTGTGGAGCCAGTTAAAGTGTAAACAAGGCTGAGCTCTGCAGTGGTTCTTTGTTTATGGTCTGAGACCTGCCTTGCTCAGCTCGGAGGAGGGGGGCTTTTCTCGTACACCAAGGCTGCTCTTGGCAGAGCCCGACTCCATCAGAGTCATCTTGTGTACACAACTAATTGCTGTTCCAAGAAAGCAGGCTAAAAGCGTTCTGTCTCCACAGCAGATAGTTCAGCCTCCTATCGCACAGTGTTCTGTCTGATGTACTGCCGAGCAGAGATGCTCAGCAAAAAGATCAATGTGTTTGCCAGAAGATGAAAAAGTGCAGCAGACAGTTCTCAGGTGCGTGGCTGACGGAGCAGTCAGCCTCACTGCTGGCAGGGGTTCAGGATGAGGGTCTGCCGCAGAAGGGGCAGAATGAAATCTCTGTGACTCCTAACACAGGACAGGGATTTCTCCTGATGCACTGCAGGGCAGTTCATTGTCCTGCCTGGACAATCCCCATCAGCACGAAACAGAGCACCACATGCTCGTGTATCTGAAATGACCAAACTTTGATGGGGAAAAAGGATGGAGGAGCAGTTGTCACTTGAACCCTTGGTGCATCTGAAATATTCCTCTGTGGCAAACGGTCCATTTTGGGCCTTTGACAGCTACAGCTGGAGAGTAATGAATGCAGGACTTGTCTGGTGGTGGTGCTATTCTTCAGCTATTCTTCTGAGGCTGTTCTGTAGAAGCCTGCTCTTGCGTTGCCGCTGGTTCTGTGAAGTAGGACGTTGAACGCCGTGGACTGGCATGGTAGGCTTCTGGTTCTGCGCCTGCACCAGGAGCACCATCAGCACCTCTGTCCTCGCAAGGGCGCTGATAATATCCCGCATGCTGGTGGTGTTCTCCATGCTTAGCTATATGCTGTCTCGCAGTCGTGCTGGGCAGCACAGCTCATTCTGCTCCTTTCAAGTCGTCTGATGCAACTACAGGAGAGTGACTTAGCTCTGAATGTATTTGGCACCATAGCTCTGACACGTCTGCATTGCGCTGGCTGGTTGGTACATGAGCGGCTGGTTCCCCTTGCTTGGTGATCGTGCTCGTGTCTTTTCCCTGGCACGTGTGCCTGCCTGCACGCGCATGTGTGAGGTCTTGCTGCTGGGAAGTTCCGTTTTCAGGCCCTTGGGCTCCTCTGAAGAGCCATCCATGCAAAAGCAACAGTAGGTTTGACCCCTTGGATGGGCACATCAACAGGTGGGTGGTAAGATGAGACACCAACTTCTGCCCAAAAGTGGGAGGCTGTGGGCCCGGGCGGCTCGATTACAAAGTATCGTGGCAAATAGCATGAGCTGCATGTCCTCAAAATAGCCCCCGGGAGCCTATATAACGCGATGCCCCTGGGGAACCATCAGTCCTGGGCCAAGGGCCTGCGGGTGACCGGCGTGAGCCCAGCGCCACCTCCTGCATGCGGCATAGGAGTGTAGGGAGAGCCTGGCGGCCGCTGCTTCCTTGCCGGCGAGAGGGACTCGCGCCCAGCGGGGGCACAGACACGGGCGCGGAGGGAGCGCAGCGGTGCGGGTGCCATCACACCTCCATAGCGAGGAGGGACCTGACAGGCAGAAGAGGAGAAAGCAGCGCTAGGAGGCCAGCGAGTGGTAGGGCCGAGCACTGAGCAACTGCGGCCGCTCCTACAGCCCCCCATGCCTCTGCTGCTCCTCTTCCTCTGCAGTGCCTGAAGGCCGCGATCAGCATGAAGGACTATTACCCAGTCTCAATGCCCCGGTACAGTCGGTATGCCCGGAGACTGAGAGCCTCGCGCACTGTGCGCTTCCCCAACGACGTCGTCTTTCAGGACCACATCAGGCAGGGGGACCTGGAGCAGGTGGGCAGATTCATACGTGCCAGGAAGGTGACGCTGGACACCATCTACCCTTCTGGTGAGTGCTGCCGGGGTTGGCAGAGGTGGAATCTGCGCAGCAGCATGGCTCAGCTGGGCTGCGAGGGAGAGGAGAGAGCTGTGCAGCCAAAGCTAGGATGTGGGCCGCCTTCGGCAGGGTGACGGGTTGGAATCGAGTTGTTTTCCTCCCTAGTGAGGGGTACCACCCCCAACATTGCCAAGCAGGGCCCAAGAGAGCCCCGTGCCCCAACATCTCCCCTCAACGGCGTGGTCAGCGCATGCTGTAGGAAGGGGGGAGGCTTACCCCCTGGGCCCTGTCAAGGCATGATGGTGCACCTGCAGTGTGGTGGGACCTAGGAAAGGAGCTGTGAGCACAGGCTGGTCTGTGGAGCTCCGGACAGGACAGCGGGGCTCCTGCCTTCTGCCCCGGCTTGGGGGAAAGAGCGGGGAGAAACAAGGCTCTGCATTTTGTTTCTGGCTCTGTCCGTTTCTTACAAACACTATTCTTTCTCGCATGTGTGGATCTGTGGACTTGTGGCATTTACGTTCGTGGGGAAGGCATTGTGTTATGTTTCCACCCAACCTCACTAGCGACTGTTCATGGAATGCTTTGATCCATACTGGCTGGTGCAGAGCCCAGATTTGTCCCTTTCTTGTGTTTGGCATCAGCTTTTGCTGTCACATGGCCATGGAGACAGGGTCTCAAATGACCCCAGCTTCCCCCTCTGTTTACTGATTGCTTCATTACTTGCTCTGTAAGGAGCTTCCGAAACTTGGACAGAGCAGGACCCCGGAGACGCTCTTCTCGTGTCCCTGTGTGAGTCCTGGCCGGGTCTCGGGGCAGGCCGCTGGCTGGGAGCTCTGCAGGAGGGGGGCAGCTTCTCCTCCCTTAATCTGTCCTGCCTGTCCCAGTGGGGAGGTGGGTGCTATGCCATCTCAGAGAGGATATTTATGCTATTTAAGGGGAACAGAAACCTGCGGCAGCTCGTCTTGCTTCCTCAGTCTTTGTTTCTTTCCCCAAACTCATCTCCCTGATAACGAGGGTTTGCTGGCACCCCTCTTTCCTGGGCTGTGAACGACTCGCACTTGTAAGCTCAGCATTTGGAGACGCTTCCCCCAGTCCAGAGCTAACAAATCCTTTCCCTCTAGGCATGGCAGCCCTCCACGAAGCTGTGCTGACTGGAAACCTGGACTGTGTCAAGCTCCTGGTTAAATACGGCGCTGACATCCACCAGAAAGATGAGAATGGGTGGACGCCCCTGCACATGGCCTGCAGCGACGGCTATGCTGACATAGCCAGGTGAGGAGCACCTCGCCCGGGCTGTGACGGGACGCCCCCGTGTCGCAGAGCCCCGAGAACCACAGCCGACGGCCACGGCGCTGGACCGGGCTCCGGGCCTCTCCTCCCGGGAGGGCGCCCGGTGCACGCGGGACCGCCCGGGCCTTAACGCTCCCCGCGGCTGCGCCCGGGCATGGCGGCAGCGGGGCCCGGGGAGCCCCGCCAGCTGGCAGGGCGGCCCGGCAGGCCGCGGGCCCGGCAGGCCGCGGGCCCCGCCGGCTCAGCGCCCTCTCCCCTGCAGGTACCTCATCTCCCTCGGGGCCAGCCTGGAGGCCACCACCGACGCCGGGGAGAAGCCCTCGGACCTCATCGACCCCGAGTACAAGGACCTGGTGGAGCTCTTCCAAGCCACCACGATGGACTGAGGCGGGGCGCGCCGAGGAGCCGGCCTCGAGGGGCCGGGGCGGCGGGGCTGCGCCGGGCCCGGGGGCCGGGGCCGGGCCTGGGCTGGGCCTGGGCCGGCGGCCGGGCGGGGGCTCGCTCGGTACCGCGTCTCGGGAACCACTTTGTACTTTTCCAATAAAGCATCTCGCACGCCGCCTCCCTCGCTCCTTGCGCCGGGCCGGGGCCGGGGCCGGGGCCGGGGCCGGGCCGGGGCGGCGGTGACGTCGTGGCCCGGGGAGCGGGCGGGGCGGGGCCGACGCGGGGGCGGGGCTGCGACTGCGCGCTGCGGTGCTTCCGTCGCGGCCCGAGGGCGAGCGGAGGCGGGAGCCGGGCCTAGGTGAGGGGCGCGCGTTGCCATGGCGACGGGCGGGGGGCGGCCCGCGGCCTAGCCCCGGCCTGGCCGCCCTCTCCTTTCTCCCCGCAGCCGAGCCGCGCCGCGCCGAGCCGAGCCGCCGCCGCACCGACGACGCCATGGCCAGGTGAGCCCCGCCCGGGCCCGGGCCCAGCCGCGGCCCCGGGCCCGGCTCAGCCCCGCGCTTCGCTTTCAGCTCCCCTGTGTCCCGCGTGGTCTACAACGGCAAGCGGAGCGGCGGCCCGCGCTCCCCCGGCGCCGGCAGCGAGATTTTCACGCCGGCCCACGAGGAGAACGTGCGCTTCATCTACGAGGGTGAGCGGAGGCGGAGGCCGCGGGGCCCCGGGGCTCGGGGGGCCCCGGCTGCGGCCGGGCCTGTGGCCAGGTGCCGCCTGAGGCGAGCGGCCCCCTCACCCCTGCCTCCCCGCAGCCTGGCAGTGCGTGGAGCGCGACCTGCGCACCCAGATGGGCTCCGAGCGCAGCCTGGTCGAGGAGTACGTGGAGAAGATGCCGAACCCTAGCCTCAAAGGTGAGGGGGGCGAGGGGCACCCCCCCCGGCTCCTGCCGGCGGGGATGGCCAGCCCCAGGGAGCCTGCGCGGGCTGGGAGGGGGCTGCGATGCGGCCTCTGCCGCCAAAGTCTCTCCTGTCATCCCTGCAGCGTTTAAACCTGTCGACCTGGGTGATCTGAAGAGGAGGAACACACAGGATGCAAAGAAGTCCTAAGGCGGGTCCTCCCTGTGGATCGGCTGGTCTCCTAAGGTCCTCAAGCAGATTTAATTTGAGATTTTGTGTTGATTTCCTCCTCTGGTCTGTACTCCCAAAAGCCCGCGGGAGAGCCAGTCAGCTTTGGGGCTGGCTCTGAAGCTACCTGAAATCAAAGATGCTCAGGGGCTCACTGAGGATGCCCAGAGCCTGTTGCAAAGGATTCCAGCCCCCCACTCGTAGCTTTCTCTGGCCTCAAGCTGTCCTTCCCCACTTCACGCTGGGCTCACAGGTCTCCCGTTCTCCTTCCATCTCTGCCCCTGGCGCGCTGAGTACATGGGCTCCCTGGGCTCTGGTGCGTGGCAGGGCAGAGCAGAGCGGCTGTGTTGTCGGTAGAGGCAGCGCTAGTTCTCCGCTCCCTTCTGTGCACCAAGGACCCACAGCTGCTGGGGCAGGCCGGGGGGAGAAGGAAGGAGAGGTGGTTCTGTCCTTGTGCCGTGGGACAGACAGGCAGCCCCAGTTCAGCACCCTTCGTGCAGCTGCCTGCTGGGCAGGGCACACGGGCTGTTCCGTGCTCCCTTGTGGGAGGGCTTCATTTGTGCCTGGGCTGCTAGTGCTTGGGACTCCAGTGCTGCCAGAGCTCGTGGGTCCGTATCCCAGGCCGGATTTTCCTCATGCTTAGATTGGGCCGGATCCCTGTGGTGCTGGAGATGGAGCTGCTCCCCTCTCCCTGCAGATGGAGGCGGGGTGTCAGCACCGGCCCCAGCCCCAGGCGCCCGAGAGGTGCTCCGAGGGGGGTGCTGGGCCGCATTCAGCCCCCCCCGGCCTCAGTGCTCTGGCAGCTCCGCGGGAGGTAGCAGCAGTGGGGGGCGGCTGGTGCTGACTGTGCGGAAGGAAGCTCGTTGGCATCCTTGCCTGAGCAGCGCCGTGCTGTTCAATACTAACACCAGTTTCCAGACGTGCACCCTTGGAAGAGATCTGGCCTCCACCGCTGGCAGAAACGTCACTGCGTGGGGGCTGCTGTGTAACTCGCCCCAGGGGGGGCTTTCTTGGGACCCTCACTCCTGGCAAGGCTCGGGTGGTTTCTGCATCATCGCCTCTGAGCGAGGGGGAGCAACTGTGCCATCCTCACCCGACTGAGCAGAGCAGCCGTGCTGGCCGCGTCTCTGCCCCAGAAGACCGTGGGGAGCGGTGGGAAGCAGCCCCTTGCCTGCCTGTGCTCCGAGCCGGCAGGGAGGGGGCTGCCGGGGGCCCTGCCCAGTGCCAGTGGGCTTCAGGAGGGGTGCGGGGGGAGTTGTGGCTGCCATTAACCTTTCCTTTGTTGAGTCGTTGAGCTATACTGTTCCCTTTTTTTTTTTTCTGTTGTCTGTCACTTGAGGAGTGTTGTAAATAAAAGCTGGTGTCCTTTTGGGTCTGCCTCCATGTGACGCTGCCCACCACAGCCCCTGCTCCGCGGCTGCCTCGGCCGGGCGCAGGACCGATCTCTGCACTGTTTGCCGCAGCGGTTGTGCCTGGCGGGACGCTGCCCGGCCGCTCCTGATGGTGCTGGTGTGCCATGCCCGCTGCGACACTGCGAAGGCCTGGGAGAGTGCCGTCTTAGCCGCAGCGTCCCCGGGGGCTGTTCCCTGCCCGATCCCCCCCTTGGTTCCTCGGCTGCCTGTGCCCGCTGCACTGTTGGTGCTGGCCCGTGTGCGCCTGCGGCCTTGCTGGGGCAGGGCCCTTGTTCTTCCCTTTTTTAGACTTCCAAAACGTTCTCATTTTGTGGCTGAAGCCCTGTGTTTTCCATTTTAGACTTAAGCGCTGGTGATAAAGACTCAGGGCTTGCCTTGCCTTTTCAGGCCTGACCCAGTCCTAAGGAGAAGTAACACAGAGAGCAGAAGCCTCTTATTTTTATTTCTTTATTTTTTTTTCCAGAAGGGATCTTGCCCTTGCACTTGCTCCGGGCTCTTAATTTCACCGCAGGCATGTGCGGCCCGGCGCTGCATGCCGGTAGCACAATGCCCTTGGGCTCTGGCAGCCCTCCTGCGAGCCAGCATCCTAGGAGCTGTCGCTGGACCAAAGATTTAAATGTTGAGACTATTAATACACTCGTATCTTCTTCCCTCCCCTGCTTTAATGGCATTTAAACTATACTTAGCATTGCTAGAATTTCTCCTCAAGTGCATCTCTTTACACTTAGGCACGACCCTGTTTACCTCCCATCACCAAAACGTTCCCAGGGCGCTCGCATGCCGGGGCGCGCTGCCCGCTTCTGGCACGGCGGGACGGTGCCTCGGCCCCTCTTGCAGCCGACTCTGCCGGAGCCGCCCCTGGGCCCGCTCCCTCGCCCCGGCGCAGCCAGGCCCCGCTTCACCGCAGCCTGCGGGGAGCGAGTGCCCTCGGGAGAGCAGGGGCAAGAGGTGATGGTTATCGCTGTCGTGGCCCCTCTCCTTTGCCCTTTCCTGCAGGACAGTCCCCGTGGCGTGCCTCGTGTCCGGGGAGCGTGGAGCTGAGCAGGGCTGCCCTGGCTGGAAGCCCTGAGCGCGCCTGGAGCCGTGTCCTGGGTCCGTGCGTGCGGGGGGAATGGGCGGGGGCTCCGCTGGGGCCGGTGGCACTGGAGGAAGGCGCCCCATGCCAGCCGGCTGGTTGGGGAGCCCCTGCGCCTCGGGGGGGGCCGCCCGAGGGAGGGAGCGGTGCGTGGTGCGAGGGCGGCGGGACGGGGCTGCGTGCGTGGGCGAGAGCTGCCCCAGCACGCCGGGGGCCGGCCGCACACGGCCGGTGCGGTCGGACTGCGGCAGCCCCCGAGCAGCTCGTCCGTGGGTCGCGTCCCCGTACTCCGGCGTGGAGAGCTGCAGCCGGCTGGCTCTGTCTGTGCCCGGCGGGGCTCACGGCCCGGTGTGGGATGGGGTCTGTGCGGTGCCCACCCCCTTCCTCCCCTGCCCGGGCAGGCTGCCGGCCAGCTGCCGTGGGGCCCGGCACTGGTCCCCGCAGCTGGGCACGTGCCACAGACCTCGTCGGGGCCATCCTGGGGGCTGCAGCGGTGTCCCCGAGCCTGAGGGCACGTGCGGGGGCTTTGCAGCCCAACCCCGCCAGCCTCTGCCTTGTTTTTCTCTTGGCTTGGGTGCTGTAAAGCCGGAGGCAAAGCAGCCGCTCGAACTCTAATGAAATGTCGTACAAAAATCATTCTATAAACAGGCAATTTTTATAAAGACTAATAACAAACCATGGGGGTGAGGGCGGTGAGGTGGCGCAGGAGAAGTGTGGAAGTCAGGTGGGGGGGGGTGCCCCTGCAAGAGAGCGAGGCCGCAGGCCACAGAAATCAGGCTGTTTACCTATAAAAATCGAACTCGTCAAGGGTTTATTTTCCCTGTGACTCGGATATGGTGCTTATCATTAGATTAAACGGTGGGAGGAAGAGAGGTATGTGTTG
Source organism: Mycteria americana (assembly GCF_035582795.1). Classification (NCBI taxonomy): domain Eukaryota; kingdom Metazoa; phylum Chordata; class Aves; order Ciconiiformes; family Ciconiidae; genus Mycteria; species Mycteria americana. The sequence continues at coordinate 14,284,150 of NC_134380.1, read as the reverse complement.
TATCATCAAATTAAGCGGTGGGAAGAGGGGACGGCAGCGGACAGAATCTACTTAGAAGACCAATTTGCGGTGCTCAATTCCCTTGATAAAGTGGGAATATTCCTGCGAGGCGCCGCAGCCCCGGGCGCCTGGCTGCAGCCGCAGGGGAGCCGCTGCCCGGGCAGGCCGGGTCGGGCGGCGAGTGCTGATTTAACGCTCCGGCCCCGCTCCACGCCTTGGGTTTAGCCCCACAGCCAGGGACTCGCGCTGCGGCCGAGTCCGGCCTCTGCCCCCGGGCCTGTCTGCCCGGGGCATGCGGGCTAGCGGGCTGGTGGCTGTGCCTCCGTTCCGCCGGTCGCTGGGATCGGGCGGCTCCCACCAGGCGGCCGAGGCGAGCGTCTGGGAGCGTGCGTGCACGCGTGTGCGCGCGCGTGGTGCAGGCGGCGCTGCCCGAGATGTGCCCCGGGCGCGTGGGCGCGCAGGCGGTGCTGCCCGCAGCCTGGCGCTGGTGCTGTGCCGGGAGCCGTCAGGGTGCACACGGGGATGTCGCCGTGGGCAGTGCCAGGCCACGGCAGGGAGGGTCCCCCAGCCCCAGCCTTCGCTGGGGCCCCAGCAGGGTCCCTGGGGCAAGGGGCAGGAGCAGCCTTCGCCAAGCCACTCACGTCCTGCCTGCCTGTCCCGCAGCCCGGTGTAGGGTGGGCGCCACGTCCCGCAGGCACCCGCTGTGAGTGGAGGCTCTGCCCTCAGCCCTGGGCGCAGGCAGAGCCCCGGCAGCCGGTGGGCACGGCAGCGCAGGGGCGGTGGGCTGTCCCCTTCCAGAGGCTCTCCACGGCGACGTGCAAGGACGCCGATGGCAGCCCCGTGGGCGCTACCTCCTTGGGCCAGGGCTGGCCCTGCTCCCGGGGCCGCGGGACGCCCTGCTGCCTCTCCCCCAGGAGCTCTGCCGCAGCCCAAGGAGGGGCCGTGCCCAGCAGTCCTGGGGGTCCACGTGTGCCAGGGAGCCGCTGGCCACAGGCGGGAGCCGCTGGCCACAGGTGGGAGCCGCTGGCTGGGGCACGTGGCTCTGTGGGAGCAGGGGGACGCCCAGGGCACAGGGGCTGCCCGCTCAGCCCTGCGGCCCCGGCAGCGCCCCGGCTTCGGGGCAGCAGCCAGGCTGGCAGCGGGTGCTACGGGGACACCGGGCACGTGCACGGGGGCTCCCGGCCGCCAGCAGACGCTGTCCCTGCTGGGGGCTGTGCCCGGCGCTGCCAGCTCTGACCCCCCAGCCAGCCCCTGCCACGTGCCCCGGCCCTCTCGGCATCCGCCACCCCCACACAGAGCCCTCGGGCTGCCGGGCCCAGCCGTGGGCGGGATGGCGGCACACGGCACGGGGCTGTGTGGGGGACAGGGGGCTGTGGGGACGCGGGGCAGTGCCGGGGGCTGCCCCATGGCCCCGGGGGGACGCAGGGCACTACCGCAGGGACGCCTCGTGGGCTGGGGCTGGCTCGGGGTCCCCGAAGGGTCCCCGTCGTGGTGCGGCAGATGTGACGTCCTGGCACTGGACGTCACCCTGCCTGGGCAGGATCTGGGGGGGGTGGGGGTGTGGGGGGTGTGGGGGGGGTGTCCCTGCGCCCTCGGTGCCGTGGGGCCAGCCTGGCCCCAGTGGGGCGTCACGGTGCCACGGGGGGACGACTGTGGGGTGTTGCCATGGCAACGCTGGAGCAACAGGCGCAGGGCCCGGCGCCGCTCGATGACCATATTTACCTTCCCAGAAACCGCTTCGTGCTCCAGCAATTTGCCTCAATTAGGCTCGTTACCGCGTCAGGAGGCCGCAGTGACGGCAGCGGCCGTGGGGGCCAGCGGCTCTGCAGGGGCTGCCCTGGCCGGCTCTGCCACCGCAGCTCTGGGCAGGGTCCATCCCTGTCCCCCTTCCCATCCCCATCCCCGCACCCGGGGGCCCAGGCAGACCCGAACCCCTGCGCCTCCCTCCCCTTGCCCGCTCAACCCCACAGCATCGCTCCCCCACGCGTCACGCGTCCCCACGGCACCGCCGCGCTGCCCCACAGCGTCGCTGCCGTAGGCTTGCAGCCCCTGGCGCCACGGCCCAGACCCCTCCACCCCACGTCCCCGCTGCCTGCGCTGCACCGGCCCCTGGACACCGGGTTCCCACTCGGCCAGGACAGACGGCAAGCTGTCAAGTAAACAGAGGAAAATTACTGCGTGCTCGGCACGGCGCTGCCGCTGGGAGCCAAGCGCCGCGCAGCCAGGGCCGGCGCTGCGGGCATGCCCTCCCCACGCTGACGCCCGCGCCCTCGCAGCGGTCTGGGACCCCGCCAGCCCCCGGCCAGCCGGCGCGGTTCCCGCCATCCCTCATGGCAGGGCTGTGGCTGTGGCGGTGCGGGTGATGCTGGGACAGGGCGGGATCTGGCGGTGGGGGGCAACCGCCTGCCCAGAGCTGCTGGTTACTGTGTGGGGCTGCCGGTGGCTGCCGGGGCACGGCTCCAAGCGCTCGCCCCACTTGTCACGTCCCGTGCGCCGGGCTGCGCGTGGGGTCCGGACAGCCGGGGACCGTCATCTGCTCAGGGCCAGGCGGGGCCGACCGCGGCAGGTGATGGGCGGTGCCCCATGCCCAGGGCCTGTGAGGCGGCAGGGGGTCGCGGCAGAGCTGTCTGTCTGTCTGTCCCGCCGCCACCCATCAGGCAGGGTGCCCCGGCCGGGGCGGTGCGCCTGGCTAATCCCTGCACACCAGGCGATTGTGGTGCCCAAAGCCGTGGCATCCGGGCTTAGTGCTCATGTGCACGGCCCAAGCCTCTTAGGGTGCCAGCCCACCGCGCTCCCGCCCAGCCACGGACAGCCAGCTCGGCCCGCCGGCACAGGGGGACCCACAGCCCCGCACCCCGTGGCACTGCTCACAGTGCTCGGTGCTGCTGGCTGGCTCACCCAGGAGAGAGGGGGTGCCAGCGGGCAGAGCCAAATGATTTAATTAAGGGCTCCTGGCAGTGAGAGGACAGAGCCGATTAGCGGCCAGAGGAGAATGCGTGCTGGCGGGGAGCTGGAGCCCTGTCCGGCAGCGCTGCAGTGGCCGCTGCCTCACATCTGCCTTGCCCACCTGTGGGCAGGCAGCAGGGCAGGCAGCGAGGCTGTGGGGCAGGCAGCAGGGCTGTCTTCTGGTGCAGCCCATCCATGCCAGGTGGCCTAGCTCCCCCTCCATGGCAGTGGCCATCACCTGTGGGTGCTCGCGGGCACGGTCTGGGGCCACGGCGTCCCCAGTCCCCACACCCTGGACACCCGTTCCGGACAGAGAGGCGCACGCAGAACTGGCCCTGCAGCCCAGCACGGGCCCACACCTATTTACAGTTACAACAGATAAATTACAGCACTGCGCAAAGGGTCTCGAAGGCGCACGAGGGCAGCACCACAGGATGAACCCCCCACCCCCACACAGATCCCCCCGCCCCACAGATCCCCTCCCCACAGAGGTCCAGGTCCCGCTCGCCGTGCCTCACCCGCAGCTGGCCCAGCCACGTCCATCATGCCGTGCACGTCCAGCACGGCGCAGCGTCCTCGCCGGGGTGGGCAGGGTCCCGCGCAGCCTGCGCGGCGCCCGGAGGAGGACGGGGCTGGGGAGGGAGGCGGTGGCCGCCCCAGCTGGCTCAGCCTGCGGCAGCGGGACCAGCACAGCCCTCCCACTCCGGCTGCAGGCTCAGAAGTGGCTCTCGGCCGTGGTCTCGGGGAACTCGTAGCAGTGGTGCCGGTCACCCAGGGCGAGGTGCTCGGCGGTGCTGCGGCCGGTCCTCTCGAGGTAGTGGGTGCCGGGGCGCACGGCGGCCAGGCTGCGCCCCAGCCCGTTGGCGCAGCCGCTCACCAGCTGGTGCTTCTCGCAGGCACTGCCAGCGCCGTTGCGGGCACTGGGCGCGTGGCTGTAGGTGTGCTTGTACTCCTCCGCCAGGTCCTTCCCCAGCTTCCAGCGCTGCCACCTCTTCAGCAGCTCTGCCTGCACCTGCGAGCAGCCGCCGTCAGCGTGGCCCCGACAGCTGCCCGGGCTCCCCCGGCTGCCCGCTCCCACGCCATCCCGCTCACCTCCTTGTTGACGAAGCAGTAGAGAATGGCCACCAGCATCCCCTGGGCAGAGGGAGGAGAGGCGTGAGAGGCATGTGGCCAGACCCCGACCCCAACCCTGGGTCTGGTCCCTCCCGAGACGCAGGGTCCCTGCGGAGGGCCCGTCCCGTGTGGGGCTGGGCTCACCTGGAAGGAGCTCAAGAAGAGGTCGAAGAAGAGCTTGACATAGCGCAGGGTGCCCTGGGCATGCTCGTCCGTGATGAAGGCGAAGACCACCTCGTGGATGCCCAGCAGTGGGATCAGGGTCAGCGTGGACTTGGCCAGCCTGCGCGGAGAGGGGCCCGTCAGTGCTGGGGTCACAGGGTGGGCGCGCACGCGTACACACCCCAGCGTGTGCACCGTGGGCACGCGGGGCCGGGGCTGTGCCGCTGCCCACCTGAACTTGTAGTCAGTGTAGCGCATCTGGTGCGCGCGGAGCTTGGAGACGAGGATCTGGATGATGCGGATGAAGATGAAGAAGTTGATCTGCGATGGAGCGGAGCGAGCCATGAGGGGCAGGGCAGGGGCAGGCAGGGCGGCTCTGGCCCCTGTCCAGGGCAGCCCCTTTCGCAGCAGGCTCGGGGCCCTCGCAGATGCTGAGCAAAGGTCTGCAGCGGGCAGAGCCGCAGCCCCCAACTCACCAGGATGGCCAGGAACACGGGGAAGCGAAGGATCCACCAGAAGCCCATGTTGTTGTTGGTGGTCCAGCACCTGCAGGGAGGGGGACAGGAACTGCCGGGCAGCCCCAGCCGAGCGAGTGCAACAGCCCAGCACCCTGCTCCTTGCAGGGGGCGATGGCATGGGGTCCGTCCGCGCTCATCACACCGTCCCCAGCATCCCGCAACGTGTCCCACGTGCACCCTCCCGTGCCCCGCGCACCCGCAGGTGCCGACCCGCTGCAGGGGCTGGTACTCACTGGATGTTTTCGTAGAGGAACTTCACGATGACCCAGGGGATGAGGAACAGCACGGGTGCCCCTGGAGGGGAGGTGGGTAGGGGGAAGGTGAGGCACTGTGGGGTCAAGGTTGGGGCCGGAGGAAGGGCAGCCAGCCCGCCCGCACTCACCCCAGCCGATGCACAGGTAGAGGGTGAAGTAGCTCCTCTCGGAGAAGACGGCCACCACCAGGAGGTTGTGCAGGTAGATGCCCTCCACCAGCAGCCAGCAGTAGTTGGCCACGATGCCATACTGCATGAAGACCGTGGCCGCCCGACAGCCCGCGGCCGCCTGCGAGCAGGGGTCAGGGCTGCCACGCAGCCCGCGCCCCCGGCCCCGCCAGCCCCGTGGCTCACCTCGTCGCTCAGCCAGATGTGCACATTGTAGTCGTCGATCTTGTCACTGTAGTGGGTCTTGAGCAGGGCGTCGATGACCAGCACGGAGACGCCCTTCAGGATGAAGGAGGCGAAGAGGTTCATGTGGATGTAGTTCCTCATGCAGTGCAGCTTGCTGCGGAGGCGGGGAGCCGCCATCAGTGCCCACGCCCGGACCCCCGGCATGGCCCCCGCCTGCCCCCCATCTCCTGCCCCCAGACCCCCGGCATGGCCCCCGCCTGCCCCCCAGCCGGGCGGCCGTGCCCGCGTCCCTACCTGAAGCCCAGCAGCAGGGCCAGGGCGAGGAGCAGCGCACACAGGGACACTGAGTAGCCCACGGTGTACATCACCTTGAAGCTGCCATAGGTCTTGGCAAATTTTTCCTGGAGAGGGAGGGAGCAAGTGAGGGCAGGGGCAGGCAGGGCAGGGCAGGGCAGGGGCAGGCAGGGCAGGGCAGGGGCAGGCAGGGCAGGGCAGTCAGGGCAGGGAGCCCCGCGCCGGCCACCCCCAGCTCTGCCCACCTGCGCCTCCAGGTCCTCAGCGTCGAGCTCACACTGCGTGGCATCGCGCAGGGACTGTCCTCGCGGGCCTGTCACCCACTGCCCGTCCGGCCCGCAGGTCTTGAAGACGTGTCTGTGCTTCACTGCGAGGGGAGGAGGGCAATGGGGTGTGCCGGGCCCCGGAGCCACCACGGGCGCCGTGCATCGGCCCAGGCGTGACCGCCTGGAGCAGCACCTGCACACACACGCGTGCACACACGTGTGCGCGCCCCCCTCCACCCCCCCGGCCGTTACCTTTCTGGTACCAGGGCAGGAACCAGGGGCAGGGGACGCTGGCGGTGCTGTTGGGCGGCGTGTCGGGCCAGCAGGAGAACTTGTCGAAGGTGCGGTTACAGACCAACTCTGCGGAGGGACGGGACGTGGCGGCACCCTCGGCCTTACCCGCGCAGGGAGCCGGGTGCCAGGCTCCACGCCAGCCCCGCTCCCCCGGTCCCGTCCCACCGGGGCCCCGTGCCGGCTCTCACCTGTCGGTGCGGGCAGGCGGCTCATGTTGCCGTGGCACTCCTCGCTGTACGCCTTCCAGCTCTCGAAGACGAAATCCGTGATCTGGGCGGAGGGGCCCTGGGGGCACCGGGGAGCGTCACCCACGCCCTGCCCGTGGGGGCCGCCGTGCCGGGCAGGGCAGCGACCCCAGCTCGGGGATGGCCACGGGCGAGCGCGGGCTAACGCACCGTGCAGTGCCGTGCCGTGCCGTGCGGATGGCAGGGCAGGCAGGAGAGGGCAGCGGCTGCTGCACAGCACGCTGTGGCGAGGGGCTGCTGCGGGCAGGGGGGCATCGGCGGCAGCTCGGGGGCAGGCAGCCCGCTGGTCGCAGGGCAGAGCACCATCGTGCGGGATGGCCCGTCCTTACCTGGCAGCAGAGCAGCAGCAGCAGGAGGCTGAGGAGACGCGGCTGGGACATCCCTCCTCCGGGCCGTGAGCCGCATGGGGAGCAGCACGGGGTGCCTGGCTTCCTACCGGCCCTCGGCGGCTCCTCCGCCCTGGCGGCGAGGGCCCTGGGGCGTGGGCGACCCTGCGTGAGACGCTGGGTCACGGGGACGCAGGCGGCAGGACCCATCCCGGGGCAGAGCCGGGGGACGTGCGGCCGGGGGCAGGCGGGCACGGGAGGGGAGGCTGCTCCGGTGCAGAGCTGGCCCCTGTCACAGAGCCACGCTCCAGTCCCCGTCCTTGCCCTACCCTGCCTGGCTTTACCGTTCGGCTGGTTGTTTGTGTGTTTTCCCGCAAGGCTGAAGAGCCGCTGCGTACCTGCCGTTTCCTCCCCAGGATGGCATCGGAACTGCGGCCACACCACCCCTCTGCCCGCCGAGCCGAAACCCCCAGCCCCCGCGTGGCCGGAGCGCAGCCACGTGCGGGACGTCACCCCTGCGCAGGGTGGGCCCCTCTGCCTCCCCAGGGCAACGCCGCCTCCGGACCCCCTGCGCACAGACCCGGGCCGGGGCCACCCCACACTGGTGCTGGTGCCCGGTGGTGCGTCAGTGCTGAGCCCCGAGAGCCCAGGACCCCGGCGGCAGCCAGGACCCCTCCTCATGCCTGAGCATCTTCTCAGGGCAGGGGCTGGCGCCCGGGCTGCCTCCCCTCCCCACCGCCTCCACGCCACCGCTCAGGGCAGATCTGCATCCAGCGGCGGAGGCGGCCAGGCCCCTGGGACGGCCCCGTAGGGTGGCCCTCGGGGCGCCCCGTCCCCGTCCCTGGTCCCGCAGGTCTGCTCTGCCGCAGCAGCCACCCGGGGATGGAGGTGGGCAGGGAAGCGGCAAGGACGGCTGCCAGTCCCAGGGCTGTTAACCATTAACCCGCAGGGATCCCCAGCTCGCGGGGCTGCCGTGGTCCCTGCACCGGCTCAGCCTGGCTGCGCTGCCACGGCCCCATCGCCCCCGGCCCGGGCGAGCGACGCGGTGCCTGGTCTGACACGGCGCCCGGGAGCTCCCGTGCAAAGCCTGGCTCACGAGGCGCCGTAATTCCCTCCATCCCCCTAAGCCGGTTACAGGGCTCCTGAGCGGGATTTCAGCTCTTCCGACAAGGGCCCATTCTGATGGCAGCCCCATGGCACAGCGCGTGTGGGGTGAGGGCAGCCGAGCGGGAGGGGACGGGGGGGCAGAGCAGACAGCAGTGCCCGTGCCACCACAGACACGGCGGCATCGCCCCCCGCCCGGCCTCCCCCTTGGGCACCGGCGGAGTACTTCGCTCCCCGACCAGCCACGGCTCCCAGGGCTTGCTGCTCTGCCCATGCCTATTTTTATCCCTGGGAAAGTCGTGTTTCCTCCATGCAGACCCACTCGCCATGTCGCAAGCGGCTGCCTAAGCAGCTCATTAATCAGTGCGTGGGGCTCCAGATGCGGCTCGGGGAGCTGGACCTGCTGGCGCGTGCCTTATTTAGACAGTCCCAGGACAGAAAGAACTGTCTCCTGGGACAGAGCACACTGGGTGGGCTCTGGGAACCGAGACCTTTGGTGGGTGCCCGCCGGCCACCTGCCCACGCCAGCATCCGTGTCCTCATCCCCCTGCCAGCCCCACGCCAGCAGCCCCGTCCCTGTCCTCCCGCCAGCCCCACGCCAGCATCCCTGTCCCCTGCCAGCCCCACGCCAGCAGCCCCGTCCCTGTCCACCCCTCAGCCCCCTGCCAGCATCCCCACCTGCCCCATCCTGCCGCTGCCCATGGCCCGGCCCCGTGGGAACCTCCCGGTGCCTGGCCCCAGCCCCGAGCATCCCTGCCCCGGGAGGAATCGCTCCTCCTGGGCACCGTGGGTCAGTAGCGAACTCTCTGCCAGCCCCTCTCCGCGGCCCAGGGAGGCAGCTTTGGGGCAGAGGTGTCTCTATTTTTAGCTGCCTGCAATGGGATTTAGCGGCGGGGACGCCTCTGCCCTAGACTCCCCCCCGGGCTGGCAGCCGCTCCCCCGGCCCCGGGGCCCTGCCGCAGCCAAGCTGGGCAGACTGCACTGGGTGAGGGGTCCTGGCGCGCGGGGCTGGTCACGCTCCTCGCCTCCGGCACGGGGCTCCCCGCTTCGCAGCGGGGCCCTGCCCAGGCCCTTTGCCCCAGCTGCCTGCGGTGCTGCGCAGCCGCAGCGCCGTGCCAGCCCCCTGCTCCCCGTGGTGTGAGGGACCCCCGGCAGCTCGGCCACCCCACGGTGCGCTTTCGGAGATGCAGGCTATTTCTAGCAGACACGTGGGTGTGCAGGAGTGGCCGTGGACCAGTTGCCTGCGGTTCAGCACAGACAGGCAGCGGCAGGGAAGGAGCAGTGGCCCTGCGCGGCCGGGACAGCGGGGTCTGGGGCAGCTCGGACCACCGGCAGCGCCAAGCACCTCCCCGGGAGCTGGCACTGCCCAGCATCGGTGCCCACAGTGCTTGGAGCAGCCGTCGCTGCTGGCTGGACATGCCACGGCCACTGGTGCCAGGAGCCCCTCTCTGCCGTGTCCACTGCTGCCAGAGGCAGCGCTGCGGGAGGGACCCAGCTCCACGTCACCACCTCCCCTCACCCTGCCGTGCCCGACTGGCTCCTGGTGCCGCGTTCCCCTGCCCCAGCACCTCACCCCCAGCCGGGGCCAGGCTTTGGGAGACCCTCCGCTGCGCCAAGCCGTGGGCACCGGGTGGAGGGTGGCCGGCATGCGGGCGGGTGCATCTGCTGCGGCTGTGGCGCACTGCAGTGGGCACACAGGGGACTTTTGCCCCACGCTGGCGTTGGGCAACGCGGTGCGTTCCTGTGTCATGGCTCTGCGGCTGCTGACCCCCGTGGAGGCCGGGCTGCAAACACCCGGTGCTGCTCTGCCGGTGAGGGAGACCTCGCGCCCGTGACGGGAGAGGAGGAAAGAGGAACCAGCCCCGGGACGGCGGCGCCCACACGGGGAAGGGGCCCATACCGGCAGCCCCAGTGCTGGGGGTCCAGAGGTGTCAGACCCAGGCACCATCATCTGCCCTTGGGGCGGGGGCAGCGGGGCGGCCACTGCCGCCCGCGTCGGCGCGGGCACCTTCCCGAGCCAGCGGTGCCAACCCCTGCCGAGGCGGGGGCGCAGAAAGGACCCCTCTCCCCCCCGACCAGCCTCCCTGCAGCCGCCGGCCCTGCCCCCTCCCCGCGGCTCACGGCCCGGGGCAGCCGCCAGCCCCGGTGTCTGCTGGCGGGTGGGGACCGGGCTGCGCAGCCCGGGGAGGGGACGGGGCGAGCCGAGTACCGGGGCGCGCCGTGCCGCTGCCGTCGCTGCACCGGGCCGTGGGGAGCGGCTGGGAAAAGGCTCGTGCCGGGATTTTGGCCCCACCCGTGGGTGTGCAGCCCCGCGCTGCCCCGCAGCAGCTCTGAGCCCGCGCGGCCGGCGAGCGCCCGGCCCTGCCCGGGGGACAGACGCTCTCTTCCTCCCACCCAGGCCGGCTTCCCCCGCGGATTTTGCCGCCCCGGCCAGCGCCCGGCACCGGCTGCCGCCACACGTGCGAGGGAACGAGCTCCACATCTGGGACCGCTGCGGCCGATGGCTGTACGGATCAGCGGCTTGGTGAATCCTCCACGGGGATGCTCATGGGCATCTGCAACGTGACCCAGGAGCACCCCGGCACAGCCGCGGCCCCATACGAGCACCGGGAGGCTGGCGCAGCCCACCGCGGCCCACCGCAGCCCACCGCAGCGCCGCTGGCTCAGGAGGCGGCGGTGGGGGCTGCGCGCCCTCCGGACGCGGGGATTAGCCCCCAGTGCGCTAATGCAGCGCTTTCCACGGCTGGCTTGGCTTTGAGCTCAGAGCTACAAGCCAGCGCGGCAGGGGCTTCGGCACTTGGCAGGGGAGGGGATGGTGCAGGGCCAGAGCTGATGCAATGCCAGCGCGAGCCTGGCCCCGCAGATGCTGCTCCACTTTCCACCCAGGACCACGGCAAGCAGGACAAGCGGTGGGGGGAGACGGCCAGAGCGGGGAGGCCCGGGAGGTCTGGCACGCACCCTGCGCTGTCCCCGCCTTTGTCCCTGCCCCGAGCTTGGGGCCGGCCCCAGCTCCCCACCTGCAACCCACAACTGCTCCAGTCCTCCCCCGTGAAGCGAGTACAAGGACCATGGGCAGCAAAGGAACAGCTGAACTGCCTGGAGCAGCCCTCGTGCTGCAAGACTGCGGCTCGTTTGCACAGAACTACATGATTGTGGAAACACTGAGCAACAGCACACGGAGAGAGCCAACGTCACCAGGCACCGACGATGTCGGATTCTGTGTCACTTTGGACCAAGAAAACCTAAACCAACCCTGACAGCGTTTTCGCCAACAGCAACGCAGGATGCAAACAAACGGCACTCGCCCCTGTGCCGTCAGGACGAACGCTCTTTGTATCACCTCCGTGACTGCCCTGATACTGAAAGGGGTCAAGGGCATCTCCCACAGCTGGAGCGTGGTCTGCAGGCACAGCCGGGCAGCCCAGCAGTGGTCGAATAACCTTGCTGCCCGGCAGGCTCTGGCGAGGGAACGCTGAGCCACACAGCACCTCGGTCCTGGCTCGGGGAAACGGGTTTTTCTTGTTCACCCCATTGCATGAAAAACCATGAAATACAGGAGGACGGCACAAGAGACACTGTGTGACACGTGTGGTTAGCGTGTCACAGGGGAAGCACAGGACTGGGAAAAGCCTAGGAAAAGGTCAGTGCAGACAGGCGTGTGCGGACGCGTGCCTGCACTGGGAGCTCAGCACCCGCCTCCCCAGAGCAGCTCGTGTCACGAATGGACGCTGTGGTCATCACAGAGCTCAGGACAACCTCCCGGTACCTCACCGAGGAGCGAGCTCAAACCCTGCCCTGCCAAGGTGCAGTTGTGCAAGCGACATTGCGCACAGCAGACCATCCTGGAAGGGGTCCTGGCAGAGGCCCTCCCTGTCCCAAGGCACCCGCAGCACCTTGGCATGGCCAGCCACCAGCCACGCCGGAGGCAGGTGGTGCTGTGGGGTGGCACTCGTGCCCAGCCATCCGCTGGCGCCTGCTGCTCACAGCCAAGTTCCCCAGACCCCCTGGGCTGGGGCAGACAGACAAGGACAGGGGCTCTGGCCACGGGGGACGCAGGACAGGGCAGAATGCAATGGAGGAGCACAGGGGGACCGAGTGGAGTGGCCGTCCCATCTCCCCTGCGTCCAGCTTGCCCAGACCCTGCCTTTGCCTCTGCCTCTGCCTGGCACAGCGAGGTGCACGGAGCAGTGCTGCGCTCGGCGGCTGGTCTCAGCCCTGCACTGCTGATCAGGGCTTGCGGTCACATTTTTTCATTAACTATTTTTAATCCACATTTTGCCTATTCTCCGTTCAGCTTTTTTTCTTTTCCCCTCTCCAGGCAACAGAACATAAAATAATCTGCACCGCAGCGTGCGGAAAGGAGCGGGGATTGGTGGGAAGGACAGGAGCTGGCAGCTGGGGCGGCACTAACATGCCGAGGAGGGGTCCTGCAGGCCCTAAATTTTCCTGCCGATGCACAGATAAAGCCGAGGAAATCACAGGGGCAACCACTGAATTTGGCATGGGTCAGGGCACCCACAACAAACACGCGCTGCCGAGCGCCGTGTGGGGCAAGGCAGCTGCGTTACAGGGTGCGTGGCGAGGCGCTGGGCGGACGCACGCTCAGCGGTGCTGGCTGGGCAGCAGCAGATTCCCCGTCCTCTGCCTGCCCAGCCGCCACGGCTCGAGGGGAGCTGGACTGGCACCAGTGTGCCCTGCTCTCCCTTGCCGCCCCGAGGGAGCTGCCAGGCTGGGAAGCACAGCACCAAGCAGAGGTGATCTTGGCAGCTGCTTTGGAGATGCGCTTGCAACCACGAGGGCAGCAAGGTCACATACCCAACATGTCCTGGTTAAACAAAGCCATTTACCAACACCGTGTTGACACAGCAGAGCTCGGGACAGAGTCACAAAGGGCACTCACAACGGGCCCCTGCAACACCCGGAGAGCTTGGGGAGCACTGGGAAGGGTGGAAAAGTGTCCCCTGCTTCTGCCTCTCGCAAGAAAGCCGCAGGCACTGCTGTGCCCACGGCAGGGAGATCCAGCGGGCACCACCCTGGCGAGGGGCTTCTCAGGGAGTTGCTCCCAGCACGTCAGAGCCTGGCTGATACCACTCACCCGGGGCTCACAACAGCCACGGCAGCACCCAGGGGTGCCGACATGCCCAACGGCAGAGCCCCTTCCCCAGGATGCCAGAGGCAGCGGCTCAGGCACGGAGCGGGCACAGCCCAACAGGGTCCCCCCAGCCCAGGACACCCCTTGTCGAGGGGCTCAGCCCCACCGGGGCCGGCACCCAGCACCCGGGTGGCTCTGGAGGCTGCGGCTCCGCGCTCCCGGGGCTCAAGCCGCGGCCCCGGGGATGCGCAGCTGCCACCCGAGTCCACGTCCACGCGACGGGGCGTGCGGCATCCCGCCGGACGGGGAGCCCCGAGACCGCGGGGATGGGCGCTCCCCTCCCTCCTCCCCCCCTCTGCCCGTACCTGTCGGGGCTGGGCTCGCGGCGGCTCCCGGGCGCATCTCGGTGCTGGCGGGGACCGGGACCGCGACCGGCGCGCTCGGCCGCTCCGGCGAAAACTTTTGCCGGAGCCGCGGCGGCGGCGGCTGTGGCGGCTCGGGGGGAGGGACCGGTGCGGGGGGAGGGACCGCGGGCGAGGAGCCGCGTCCCGCCGCCCCGCTCCTCCCGCCGGCACGGGGGGGGCACAGCCCGGTGCCCCCCGCCCCGCCCGGCGCCGCCAGCCCCGGGTGCTCGGCGCTGCGCACGGCGAGACGCTGCCCGCACGGCCCCTCATCACCGGCGGCCGCGCCCGGGAGCTGCGGGGGCGCCGGCGCTTGTCCCCGCCGCCGGTCCCCGCCGCCGGCTCCTCCGCCCCGCCCCGCTCCCGGGCACCGGCTGGACTCGCCGGCGGGGACGGGGCGGGCGGAGCGGCGGGGGCAGCTGGAGCGCACCGGGCGCCGAGGCAGCGGGACGGGGGTGCCCGCGGCTCCCGGGGGCCAGTGCAAGCCCCCGCGGGGAGGCTCCCCCGGCCCCAGCGAGGCGGCAGGGCCTCGGGGCTCTCCCGCCATCCCCGGCTCTGGATCCGGGGCTCTCCTGCGGTCCCCGGGGGTTTCCTGGCACTGTCGCCCCCAGCCTAGTCCCGCGTCCCGGTCCTGCCTGTGCGCGGAGCCGGCAGCTCCCGCCGCGGGAGCAGGGCTCGCCCCGCCCGCGGACCCGCACAAAGCTCCGCCGTGCCGCCGGCGGCTGCCTCGACCACCCCCCCCTACCCCCCCGCCCCATTCCGGCCGCCGCTGGCGGGGACGGGTCCGTGTTCGCCGCGCGCTGCCCCGCTGCAGCCCAACCGGGGACCAACCCGGCGCAGCGGCGAACGGCCGGGCACCTCCGAGCCCGGGGGCTGCGGCTGGAGCGTGGCCTGGGCGAACCCCCGGCCACGGGGATGCCAGCAGCCGACCCGCCGCCCTGCCCCGGCCGTCGGGCACGAACGCATTTACCGTGGGCCGGCAGCCGTGGCGGCCGCGCAGGCTGGGGCAGCTCGGGGACGCCGAGCGCGCTCCCACCCGCAGCCCGGCCAGCCCAGCCCCCGGGGCCGGCTGCAGCGCGGGGCTCCCCGGAGCCCCCCAGCCGGCGTCCCGCTCTGCTCAGCCCCCCCCCCCGCTCGCTGGAAGCCCCTGCGGGTGCGGACCGGGCGGCCTGGCCACCTGGGCGCTCACTGGGGCTTGCGGGTGCCTCGCCAGCGCCGGGGGGTGGGTCGGACTCACGGCTGCCCTCCCGGAGACAGCCCTTGTGCCCCCCCCGGGTCGGGAGGAGGCTGTGAAGGGGTCCGGCAGCCCCCGGCCCTGCCCGGTGCGGGCAGAGGGGGTTCCTGTGGGAGCCCCCCAGGCAGCAGGGCCTGGGGCTCGGCTCGCTGCGCGGGGGCGGCGGAGGCCCGGGCAGAGGGCAGGAGGAGACCAGGAGGGGCCAGGCAGCCACGGCGAATGCAAACACTGCGGGCAGCGCTGTTGACAGTCCCGAGGCCTCTCATTTTCCGATGCTCGGAGATAAGAAGCGCTCCCGCACCGTGCAGCTGCCGGACGCTCCGTGCTCCAGGCTGCGTCTGGCACATGCTGTCCTGCCGGCGTGGCCGCGGCGCAGCTCAGCTGCCGTAAGGGACGTAGGAAGAGGGTATGCGCGTGCCAGGAGTGCAGGGCTGGTGCAGCCGGTGGGACCGCGCCGGCTGCAACGTCCCTGCCGCCAGCCACCGCAGGGCCGGGCAGGGCTCCGTGCCGCTGGAGGGTGATGGCTGGCCGGGGCAGGGCCCCGCGGCTCCATCGCTCTCCTGCTCCACAGCGGCCTTTCGCGTGGGCGCAGAGCAGCGCCCGTCAGCCCTGGAAGCGGTGCTGGGGTGGCCGGGGGCACGAGCCATCGCAGCCCAGCTGGGGCCAGGCAGCCCCCAGCCCCTCACGAGGAAAGAGGGCTCAGCTCACCCCACGCTCACCTGCCCACGGCTCTCACAGGGGGCCAGGCACAGGAACAAAGCTGCGATGCCAGGCAGCATCAATAGGCTTCGTTAAGGTAACGAGCCTTCACTTCGCTGCTGTCCCAGGCTGGCTCTGTTCCGCCTGCTGGAGCCCAATTAGCGTCACATCAGGGGGCAGCTCTAGCGAAGAGGCAGGGGTGGGCAGGCACCCTCGGCCCGGCTCTGCCTAGGAGCTGCCTGCTCAGCTGAGACTGGGCACAGCTCAGAGCAGGGCTGGCCCAGGGGGGCCGGGCCCACAGCTCCCCACCGCATGGGGCCCGGAGGCGCTGGGTGCACACGCCCGCAGGGCCCGGCCGGGGGCACAGAACGGGCTGAAGACCCCCCTGCTTGGTGCGGTGCCGAGGGGGATGAGCCTTGCTCTCCTCCCTCTGCTCCTGGGGAGCTCAGCTCCCTCCCGCAGCAGGAGGGGGCACAGCATCCCCCCCGCCCTCCCCCATAAGCAGGACACCAGGCCCTGCGCTTGTTCCACTGTTTATTATATATTAAGGTCACAGATATTCCAGTTCTTTGATCCCTCGGGGCCACCACGCGCAGGGGTGCACATGGCAGAGGGGCCGGTGCCCGCAGCCCCCGCGCGCAGGGCGGTGCAGGGTGAGGGAGGGCCGCGAGGCAGCCTCGGTGCACTCGGGGCTGGGGTCTGCCCCGGCCTCGGTGCGAGGGGGGCGAGGCTGCAGAGCGGCGCCGGACGGACGCCCCCACCCGAGGCTGGGTCTGGCGGAGGACAAGCGCACCGCAGGCGCGCGAGCGCCGGGTCCTCAAGCACGCGCTGCCTGGCCCCAGCCCCGGGCGAGGGCGAGGGCAGGCCAGGCAAGAAGGGCTCCAGCCCCTGCCTGGCCAGCAGGGCAGGGCGGCCGAGCGGCTGCCCCTCGCCCACGGGCCCGTTCTCTGTCATTGGTATGAGGCACAATCCCTGAAGAGCCCAGCAGCTGTTGGGCGCTGGTGAGTTTTGGCCAAGCAGAAGCAGGGGGCGTTTGGGGAGGCTGGGAAGCAGAGGGGGGATGCCAGGCTGCCCTGGGGTCAGTGGAGGGGCACGTGGGGCCAGAGGCACTAAGGGAGGACAGGGCCTCGCTGTGCTAAACCCGCGCCTCCCCTTGCCCCTTGCAGGAGAGGCTGGGAGCACGCCAGCCCCCTGCCCCCAGCACAGGCCCCGCCGCAGTGTGGTCACTGGCCCCCCCAGCCCCGTAAGCTCTGTGAGCAGGCACAGAGCCAGAAGGCCGGATGCCCTGTCCTCCCCAGGACAGCGCAGTCCTGCTCCCAGAGGCCCGTAAGGGACAGGGCTGAGGGAGGGAAGGGCAGAGAACTCGTGGCCAGTAGGGCAGTGGGAAGACAGCAAAAAAAACCCCCAAACCAACAGTGCAGAGGGGACAAGAGGCCCAAGAATATCCCATAGGTAACGGAGGTGCTGAGAACGGGGGTGAGAGAGGAAAGGGGAGTCTGGGGCTGGCTGGCCACAGGCACTGGCAAGGCACGGGAGTGGGGACGAGGGGTAGGGGGGGCAGCGCTGGCCCCAGACAGCAGAGCGGGGTTCTGGGATCTCAGCAGTGACCCGCACGCTCCCCCCCCCGGGGCGAGGCAGGGTCCTGTCCCTCCTACTCAGGTGATCACTTTGATCCCAAAATATTTGCGCAGCTGTTCCAGGAAGACAAAGGTGAGGACGGTGTGAGGAATGAGCCGGATGGCAGCAGGAACGAAGCCCTGGAAGGGAACAGCGAGAACGGGGAGAGTCAGCGTGTGGCTGGCCCTGGGCTTCCCCGTCAGGGCCAAGGGTGCCCAGCAGCCCAACCCACGGGGAGCGGCAGGAGCTTGCAAGCGTGGGGGAGCGGCTGGCTGGGCATGCAGCGCGAGCTCCGAGGAGCTGGGGCCTTGGTGGCAGGCAGAGACTGCCACAGCGGTGAGGGAGGCACCGCAGCCATCGCTGTGCACACAGAGCTCAGCATCATGCATCAACCCCTCTGCCCCCAAACACATCAGTGCTGGCATCACCACTACGTAGGGAGAATCTCAGCAGAAGCCCGGGTCAGATCCCACAGCCCCCGGTTCAGAAGGGGGTTGGATGCTGCCTGGGGAAGACGAGCAGACAGGCTGTAACAGGGAAAATGCCTGACTGGCAGCATCTGGAAGAAACCTTGGGTTTGAAACCCCTTTTCAGGGGCCCTCCCAGCAGTGAGACTGAACATATGGGTGACTGCACCAAGCCCAGGCATTAGGGCCCAAGAGCTGACCAGTGTCTGCTGGTCAGTAACATCCAACGAGTGCTGGAGCACCGCTGCCCGTACCTGCGTTCCCATTTGGGAACCCAATGGGTGCAACAGGGCAGCTGCTGCGGTGCCTGGACCCAGGCGGCAAGCCCAGAAGAGGCCAAGGCTCGCAATAACGCTCCAGGGCCAAGCCGGGGACTGGCAGACGAGGGCCTGACGCAGGAAGCAGTCAGGCTGCCAGCAGCGGAGCCTGGAAGGCTCCTGCCCCAGAACTGTTCTGGACCTTACCCTCTGCTCCCAGCCAGTCTCCCCAGGCTCCACCCTACCGGCCCATCCCACGCCTCCCCAGCCAGGTACCTTGTAGAAGGCGAGGGGGCCGAGCTTGGCAGTTTCCATGGCACAGTGGGTAACACCCTGGAGCGAGAGGGAGAGGGATGAGGAGGCGCTGGGAGGCAGAAGCCGGTGCACAAAGGGGACGGGACCGGCAGCAACGAGGTGGGCAGGACGGGCTACTCACCCGGTACTCGCCCTGGGAGTTCATGAGGCGGGTCTTGAGCACGTCCAGGGGCTGGCACAGGAATGTGGCGCATCCACCCTGGGGAGAGTCAGTGGGGGTCAGCAGCTCCAGCTCACAGAGGAGACCCAGGTGCCAGCGACTGCCACGGTCACTGGAGGGGCCCAGGGCCCCGCCTGCACCCAACCCCACGCTGGGAGCCCCACAGGAGCCTCTGTGCCCAGCTCTGCTTCATCAGAGTCCTGAGGCAGCTCTGGCAGCCTCAGCCTGGGGTCCTGAGCCCAGCTGCAGGCAAACCTAGTCCCAATCCTGCCTCCCCACACCCAGCCCTGCTCACAGCGATGAAGCTGGCGAGGAAGTGAGTGAAGATGTTGTCTGACAGCAATCCAGTCGCGAGAACCAGCTGCTTGGCCTGGTCATAACAGGAGAGCTGCAGAGACATGGCATATTAGTGACACATCCTCCCTCCTCGCCATGCCAGGGACTGCCCCTGTCCCTACCCCAGGCACCTACTGCCCAGCAGAGCTGTCCTACCTGCCCAACAGTAACTAGGGCCCCTCGGCTGGATGCCATCGTAGCTCCCGAGAAGAGTTTCTTCAAGCCCTCTGTGGACAGACAGATTGGGATCAGCACAGCCCTGGGACATTACGCACGCTGCCTTCCCCTCGGGAGCTTCCTTCCCTGCCCGGTCTGTGTCCCAGACTCCTCATACAACAGTGCTTAAAACACACAACAGCAAACATACTTCAGGAAGGAGAGTCCTTCAGGACAGCCCTACCTCCTGCCTGCTGCTGTTCATTCCCCTTCCCACCTGCTCCACCCTCTTGTGCGTTTTCATAGTGGCTCCCGGCAGGTCTCTCCTTTCCACAGCAGTACAGGCAGCCTGCCAGGCCCTGCCTGGCCGGTGCCCCAACCAGATGTTGCGGAGGTGCTGGGCCCTGCCCCACCCTCGGCTCCCCTGGCCCCACGGCCGCCCTCCGTCCCCTCTCCCTGCCCCAGCCGAGTGAGCACCCGCGGCAGCTCCCAGACGGAGCTCCCCGGGCCACTCCTGCCACGGCCCCCCCGTGTCAGCCAGGACAGCCCGGGCGGGCTCACCCTACCCGGCTGGCACGGCCTCACCTTCCCGGAGGACGCGGTACATGCCGTCCAGGGCATGGGAATAGCTGGAAGGAGCGAGAGGGGAAGGCGTCAGGGCCTGAGCCTCCCCAGCACCCCGGCAGCACCACCGCCCCGCGTGGGCGGCCGCCCGCAGCTCCCGGGGCCGCGGCCACGGCCCCGCCGCCCCCGGGCACGGAGCCGCGCCGCCGGGGCGGTGCTGCCCCCCCGCGGCCACACGGCCCCCCGGAGCCCCGGCCCCGGCCCCCCGGAGTCCCGGCCCCACTGCCCCGGCCCCCCAGAGCCCCGGCCCCCACTCACTTGCGCCGCAGGGCGGGCGGCTGCTTCACGTCGTTCTGCATCCTGCAAGGCAGAGCACCAGAGGGTGAGGCGGGGGCCAGGGCCCCCCTGTCGCCCCCCAGCACCGGGGGCCCGGGGCAAGCTCAGGGCGGCGGGCAGAGGCCCCGCAGACCGACTGCGTCGGCTGTTCGCAAAGGGACAAGAAAGCTGCCTCCAGCCCCAGACGCCCCCGGAGGGCCACGCCGGGGGCTGGGGCCTGGGGCTGTCCCGCTGAACGGCAGAACAACTCTGGGCCTTCTGGGGACAGAGCTCCCCGCCGGGACTGGGCCACTAACCACGGGGCAGCCTGGTCAGGAGAGAAGTCGGGAACACGGGGAGCACCCCGCCATCCCAATGGCTGCCGCACGCCAGCCACAAGCCTCCCTCACCAGCAGCACCGGGACGCGGGCAGAACTGACCTGACGTTCACCATGTCTGCCGGGGTCCCCACGAACCCGCCGGTGAAACCTGCGGCCGGAGAAGAGCCGGGGTCAGGGGGCTCCCCCAGCCTGAGGGAGCCCAGGGCTGGGGGACCTGCTCCCTCGCTCACCTCCCACTGCACCCAGCAGCACTTTCTGGTAGAAGGGGGGAGGCCCCTGGCTGCCCTGGCCCAAGCGGTCCCTCGCGGTCTCGTAGATGGCAAAGCGAGTCAAGGAATACGTCATCTGGAGGAGAGGGAGAATGAGCCGCTGTGCCCCGCCGGGCGCCTGCCTCCTCGGCCCCCACGGCTCAGGGCAGCCTGTCAGCTCCAGCCCCGCTGCCAGACGGGAGAGCAGCGTCACGCAGCAGGAGCTCTGTGCTGGCCTCGGGGGACCAGAGGCTGTCAGGGCACAGCGGCACTCACCTGCCGGCACAGCGAGGCGCTGAGCCCGTTGTAGAGAGCCAGGAAGCCATCGGTGCGGATCACACGCATCGCCATCCCCATCATCCGCATCTTCACCTCCTGCTGCGTCTGCAGGTGGACCTGGGGCAGAGTCCGGCAGCGTCAGCGCACCAGCCCAGTGCTGGGACTGGGCAGAAACGGGAGAGTGCAGGGCAGCGGAGCAGGGATGGCCACCCCGAGTGCTCGTCAGGGTAACTCATTAGCACTTGCACAGGAGCTTCCATGCAAACGGCAATAGCTCCGGGCTCCCCACACCTAAGCAGTACTTGGAAACTGGCCCAGCCTGGCATCAGAGCGGTGGAGGCTGGCAGGAGAAGGGGGAGTGCCGAGACGCCTGCCCACAGTCCCTCCCAGGCGCCTGCCCAGCTCGCTGGCCTCACAGCACGCCCCAAGATGAAGTGTAGCGCCTGCTCTTCCAAGAAAGGCCCTGGGCCACGTTGGGACGGGGAGGATCCAGAAGCACGTGAGCAAGCAAGCAACCAGTGTGGGTTTGCTTGCAGGGTCCACGAGGCCGGCAAATTCATGACCTCCTGCTGCCCTACACCCTCGCCACACGAGGCAGCAGGCCTCCAGAAGCAACTTCCCCTCCTCCCCAGCCGCAGGAATCGCAGAGCTAGGAAGACAACCCCGCAGCCCTGCTCACCAGCTCCGAATCGCTCCCTGCCACCGCCAGGCACAGCCCGGGTGTCCGGGTGCTCCCCTCCCCACCCGCAGCAGCCCAACGCTTCCCACCATCACCAGAGGAAGCGGCAGCAGGACTGTGCAGGGGCTGGCCGGGACGGCGGAGCCATGTCGGCTGGTGCCGGAGCACGTTCTGAGTGCACCCGCCCGGCCCCACGCTGCAAAGATCACGTGTGGGTCAAAGGCCCCAGAAGATAAAATTAAAGAGAGCAAAGGGCCGCAGCGGGGACCAGGCCTGGCTCCCGTTACAGAAGCCCCAGCACAGCCGGGGCGTGGGACACGCAGCAGGACGCTGGGAACAGCCTCTGTCTCCCGTGTGGGGCAGCAGCGGGGGTGCAGGGAAGGGACCCGCCTTCGACCCTGGAGGGCGGATTTCAGACGTCAGGGATCACAGCTCGTGGTGTGCCGCGGAGCTGGGCGAGCGGCTGCCGTGCAGCCTGGGGCAGAGGGACCGGGTGAGCAGGTACGCCAGAGCCACGCCTGGAAGCACTCTGCTGCCAGCCCGTCCCAGGGCCACAGGAAGGGCAGGCAGGCAGGCAGGCAGGCAGGGGAGGAGCTGGCCAGCACTGTGGTCACTGCTGCAGGGCCGGCAGCCCCGTGGGCGGCCAGTGGCTGCGCAGTGCCGGTCAGGGGTTCCGGCAGGGGCGTGAGCACCCTCCGGCCGGGCTGGCTGCGGCCTTCTGCCGGGGCCAAGGTCCAGAGGTGCAGCAAAGTGCCCTTGGCCCCCTGCCCGGCCAGACCCTGAGGCCCCTCGTGCTTCCCCACACCTGCTGCAGGGGAGCTCTGGGCCAAAGGCAGGTCCGCGTTCAGTATTCAGGTGTGAACCCTCTGGCAAAACCAGCCGGCTGGCCTGGGCTGCTCACGGCCACAGGGCATGCAGGGGTGACGTATCCACGGGGGATAGTGCATGGGGATGCAGCCCAAAAGTCACACCCATTGCGCCGGCTCAGAGACAGGCAGACCTAGAGGCATGTGCCAGACTAATTCCCCTTCTTAGCGCCTTGCCAGGGCATCCTACACGAGCTCCCACGGGCTGCCAGCCACCTCTGCTGGGCAGACGGGGCCAGCTGGGCATGGCAACAGGCCGAGCACCGGGGAAGCGGCATCCCCCTGCCAGCACTGGCTCCTTTCCTGGGCCTGCGCCCGGCGCATCTTCCCCTCTCTCCACGCGGTGGGGTGAGAAGGGGCTGCCTGTCCCGAGCCTCGCCCACGGGCATGGCCCTGGGCACGGCAGGGCCTGGCCTGGGCTCGCTCTCCCGCTCCCCCTCCGCAGCCTGCCCGGCTGCCAGGCTCGTCGCTGCTTGGCCGGCACACAAGGCTCCGGGCAGCGCTGGCATTCGCCCCGTCCGTGGGTGCTGGCAGTGCAGGGCTGCGCGCGGCGCTCTTTGTGTGAGAGCGGGGATGCCAGGCCATCCGCGGAGCCTAGGTGACATCTTGGCCCGAGGACGCGGAGCCCAGTGGGCCCGCGTCCAACGCCGCGAGCCCTGGAGCCACCGCCGTGCCTCATGCAGGCACCTGGGCAGGGCTGGCCAGGGCGTCCTCCACTGCCCCCGCACCCCACAGCCCCTAGGGCCGGCACCCCGAGCTCCCCAGCGCCCTCAGCCCCGCAGCCCCGAGCCGTGTCCCCTCAGGCCCACACCCGTCCCCTCGCACGCCTGCACCCGCCCCTGGGCTGGGCCAACGTCCCCTCAGCCCTGTCCCCGCGGTCCCCCCCCGCCCCTGTCCCCTCACCGCCGTGCCCCGGGCCCCACAGCCGCCTGCCTCCTCCCCGAGCCCAGGGCCACGTCCCCGCGTCCTCGGTCCCCTCACAGCCGTGTCCCCTCTCCTCCCCGAGCCCTGGGCCACGTCCCCGCGTCCTCGCTCCCCTCACAGCCGCCAACCGGCCCCTCAGAAACGGCCTCCCGGCATGCGTTTCCCCCGGTCCTCCACCCCTCAGATCCCATCCCCCGCTGCTCCGGTACCTCAGAGCCGCCTCTCCACAGCCGTTCCCCGGTCCCTCACAGCCTCTTCCCGCCCCTCCCGCAGCTGCTCCCGGCCCCTCAGACCCGCTTCCCGGCCCCCCACAGCCGGCCTTTCAGAACCGGCCCCTCTCAGCCGCTTCCCCCCCCCCCCCCCCAACTCCCGGTCCCGCTCCCGGTGTCCCCCCCCCCTTCCCTCCCACCTTCAGCAGGTCGAGCGGGTGGGTGCAGCAAGCGGCCCCGCACGAAGCGAGGCCGCCGAAATACCAGCGCGACACGCGCCGCTCCGCCATCGGCGCCGCTCTGCGCTAAGCCACGCCCCCCTCGGGGCAACGACACGCCCCCTCACGCCAAACCACGCCCCCTCCTTCGGTACCGGGGAAGGGGTGGCGGGACCGGAGGGGGGGGGTGGCAGGACCGGAGGGGGGGGGGGGTGGCGGGACCGGGGCCGCCATGACGAGCCCGGGGCCGGCGCGGCAGCTCCGCCGCGCCGCTCCTGCGGCGCGGCGGAGCTGCCGCGCCGGCCCCGGGCTCCAGATGCATGGTTTGGCTGCTCCGCAGACCGAGGAAAGCGCTTCACGCCGTTAATAATTAACGGTGAATAATTAACGGAGAGGTCAAACCATCCCGCTCGCAAAAACGTTGCGGAAGCGGCAGCACCGACGAGCGGCTCGAGGAGGGGGCCGCCGCATGGTATAGGCGGCAGGGGTACCGAGGTACGCGCCCCGTGGACGATCGGGCGGGGCTGATTTTTGGAGAGAGGAAGGGTTTTACAGGGTTTTTTTTTGGGGGGGATATTTATGAAGGTACAGTTCATTGCGATGACGGAACTAGACAGCAGCCCTGCCAAACCGGACAGCGTTCTCGCGACGGATCGCTTCGAGAGAGCATTCCCACCGCACGACTAGGGGATGTCTCGCACTCGGAAACGTCCGGACCCCGGCTCGGGCAGCGGCCGGTGCCCGGGCAGGCGGCAGCGGGGAAGGCTGCCGTCGCACCAGTCCCTCTGTGGTGAGACGGGGCTGCCTACTCCAGAACCACAGTCCCTCCTGCTGCCTCCAGCGCCGCTTTGATCTTCTCTGCTTCCTCCTTGGAGGCGTTAGCCTTGATCTCCTGCGGAAGGGACTCCACCAGCTTCTTTGCCTGCAGGAGGGACAAAGTACAAGACTAGTAAACTGGCTTTCACTAACCGGATTAACAGATTTCGAGCCATGAGCCTGACCTCTGCATAAGCAGACCACGGAAACTCACCGACTGGTCTGAAACCCAGGACTTTTACTTGAACTGCAGCACATCCTGCCGGAAGACATCTAAACCTGACCGCAAGTGATGACACGTCCACTATAGCCCTGGAAGACCTTTTTCAGCGAGTAATTGCCCGTAAATTCCTCCCACCACGTGCACGGTGCTCCCCGAGGTGCAGCCCCGGTCTGAGAAGGTGCCTGGGATGCACGCAGAGCCACCAGCAGTAACCTGCCAAGGCAGCTACCGGCCTGCGCTGGGTCGACTTTTTTCAGCGCAAATGTTTTGGTTCACATATTTCTGCCAGCGGGGAGGAGAGGCCGTCTCGGGGTTTGTACACGGCTGTGCAGGAACCCGCTGTACCGAGTAAAAAAGAGTTCCAGTACAGACTATGCTTGACAACACAGTCTTGATAGTTTCAGGACTTTTCATACAAAACGACTGGTACTACGCAGTACCACAATATTTAAGGCAAGCTGAAAAGCTGTTGAACTGATTTAAAGGGACTTCCTGCAGTTCTGCTGTACAGAAAGGGAAGGGAGCCCGGGAGGATAAGCCCCTGCTGCAGTCAGATGCTCTTGCTCTCACACCAAGCAGCAGCAACAAAGCTATTTGGCTCCTTAAAAACAAAGCCCGGGGAGGTTCCTATGGTGAAGAGCCGCTGCCGGCTCTCTGCCGTGTGGCACTGCAGGTATTTAGCACCCAACAGATTGACCATTGCTGACAGAAAGAAGGTTTTGTTGTTTTAATTCACATCAGGCGCAGTGACGATGTATCCGTGGTGGCAGAAAATGGTTTTTTTTGCTAGGGACGAGAAGGTCTAGCTGGCAGGCAAAGCTCGGCAGGGCAGGCACGCCGTCACTCACCAGAGCCCAGGACAGTATCCAGAAAGGAGCCTGTTCTGGCTTGCTGTGATGAGGACAGGCAACGCAACCAAGGTTATTCATTTAAGATCCTTGCTCACTAATGCTCAACTTCTGTTCTAAAGCAGCCTCGGTCAAAGGAAGCAGCTGTGCAGAACTCCCAGCAGGAGGAAGAGCAGAGCTCCCAGCAGGAGGAAGAGCAGGGCCCAAGCCAAGCCGGACCCGCACAGTCACAGCCTCAGGGCAGAGGCAACGCGTTTCCAATCCCAGCTCCGCGGAGCACACGAGAACGCCAGCCCAGGGCTGCTGAAGGCGCGAGGTAAGTGTCTGTTGGGCCGCCTCCGAACGAGCTTTCAGAGGTGCAAACGGACTCGAGTCTGGCTTGCGCTCACAACGCGCCTGTCTCATCAAGCAGTCATTTCTGTAGGGCTGACCTGTCCGAGTCGCACCAGCACACAACGTCCAAAGATTTTACTAGCAATGCTTTCTTCCAAATCATTAACAGCCTTGCAGGCCAAGAAGAGATTCCCTACAAGTCTCATTAAAAACACCCCAATCGGATGGCAATAAAATTTACAATAAAAACATATCAGCTATACTTTGAATACAACCTCTGCAGACAGAGCCAACCGTCAGCAGCAGTTCGGTTTGTGTGTGTGTGTGTTTTAACCAAAACACCAGGTTGGGTAAGTCACACTCGACAAAGTTTACCCGCAATAATCTGCATCTACCAACCTTGTAGCTGCATCGGAACTGTAACCAGCTTGTTTGACAGGTTCCACGTGCAAAGCCAAGTTGATTTAGCATTAGTTCTCCAGACAGGTTTTAATTATCCGCTGATCGTGTCCGTTACAGGGTTTTGGTATTTTATGTTTGCTTGGGACTGATAATGGATAAACAACTGCCAGATTAACCAGGCTGACAGTCAGTTAATTATCCCGGGGGCCAACAAACTCACGTGTCTGCCACCAGCGTTTCTCTGTTATTGAATTGTTTGCTTTGCAATATATCAATACGGATGGGCCAGAAGATTTTCTGCTAACCTGCTGATATCCCGGGCTACAAGTAAGAGCAGATTTTACAATGCTCAACATTTCTTCCTTGCAACTGGATAAACAGAAAGTGCTACTATTATCCCCAAGATATGAAAGCATCATCCAGTGGAGAACTGAAGCACGTTAAATGCTTCTGCAGTAGCAGCTGCATCACCCGTTCTTTGTTCTGAGCCTACGTCACTCCTCGAGGGCACGAACGAGCTCAGACCTATGTAGGACTGCGAAAGGCCCCTCTCCCCCGAGGAAAAAGGAGGAGGCATCACCTACAGAAAGAAGAGCTCTGAAAAGGAGGGGAAGCACGGACTGCAAGACGTGTGAATTAGAGAAACTCATCTAAATTCAGAAATATATTGGCCTTGAAAAAGATAAAAAGCTTTAGGGGAAGGCAAGCCAAATCCAGCTGTAGCAAGGAATCCTGGCTGCTCCCAAGTTCTGCAGGAACGCTCACAGCAGCTCTTAGATTTGGAGAAGCTACGGCCGGCATGGAGGACTTCGAGGTCTTTGCTCTGAGCCTCCTTCTTCATCCCACAGCTTCTGCTGGGGCTCAGTTGTTCGCCACACAGCAGAGCTGGGAGGGAACAGCCTTGTCTAACAAACGCCAGACAAACAGATGCAGCCGACTCCTGCTCTACACCTCGTCCACATCTTTGCACCGAGGCGTGCACACACAGAGTGTTCTCCTAAACACTGCAATCCAGGCTCCCTTTTGAACAGAGAACTGAGGCCGCCACTTGCAACACGCTTCGGAACCCGCCCGGGCTCGGGGGCGGCGCGGCCGGAGCCTCGGGCAGCCCCCTCCTCACCTGCACGAGGTTCACTCCCGGCACGAAGTTCTTCACCTCCTTGATCAGCTTCACCTTGTCCGCAGGCTTCAGCTCCGTCAGCCGGACGGTGAAATGCGTTTTCTCTTTCTTGAGCGGGATGTCCTCCTCCTCCTGGAAGCAGCCAGAGCTCGGTGAAGACACCCGGGCCGACGGCCCTCCTCCCCGCCCCGCCACGCGTGGGGACCCGCGAGGCCGACGCGGAGCCGCCGGGGCCCAACTCCCGACCCCCCCCGGAGATCCCGGTCGCTACCTGCGGAGCCGCCTGGGAGGGCAGGAGCGAGGCAGCGGCCGCCGCCGGCATCACCCCCACGTCCGGGATCTTCAGCGTCTCCTGCGGGAAGAGCAGCGGCACCGGCGGCCGGTGAGGCGGCGCACGCGGGCCGGGCGGGGCCGGGCCTCGCGGAGCCGGGCCGGGCCGGGCCTCGCCTCGCCACCCACCTTGAGGAGCGCGTTGAGGTCGGCCACCTCCAGCAGCGTCAGCCCCGCGATGTCCCGCACCAGCTGCCGCACCTTGGGCGAGTACTCCTTGGCGGCCGTGTCCAGCGGCGCCCCGGCCAGCGCCTCCGAGCGCCGCGCGCGGCCCGTGCCCAGCGCCCGCAGGCCGGCGGCGGGCGGCCCGGCCGCGGCCCAGCACCAGGCGGGCGGCGGGCGGCGGCGGGGCAGGCGTGGCGGCAGCGCGCGGGCGGCGGGCAGCATGGCGGCCGCAGAGGACACGGCGGCGCTCTGCCCCGCGCTCGATGGTCCCGGCGGCCCCCGCGCCGCGCCGGCCGCTCTAGGCCCCGGCGCCGCGTCTCGATGGTGGGGCGGGGCGGCCGCTCTAGCCGCCGGGTCCGCCGGGACTCGCTCGCCGCGGGAGGCCCCGGCCGCCGGCGGGGCGGGCGCGACGCCCGAGCAAGGCCCCGCGCCCCGGGCCGCGGCCCCGCGCCCCAGCACACGAGGCCGCAGCTCGTTCCCAACACTTTATTATCACCACTCGCGCTCGGTCTCCCCGCGAGGAGCGAGCGGCTGTGCCGCGGGGACGGGGACAGGCCCGGCCCGGCGAGGGGCCCCGGGGCAGGGAGGGGAGAGGGCGCTGGCGGGAACGGGGCTCGGCCGGGGCGGGACGGGGCGAAGTTGGCGCCGGACAGCCCGGTGCCCGAGGCGACGGGAGCGGGGCGGGGCAGGGGGCCGGCTGGGAGCGCTGCTCCCTCGGGGCCTGCGGCCACGACCCCCCCCCGCCCCTCCACCAAGCCCCGGGAGCCGCAGGCCGAGGGCCCGGCCGGCTCCTGCCCGGCCCGCGGGGCCGCAGGGTGCCAGGGCAGAGCGGGGTGAGCCAGGGCAGGGCGAGGCAGGGCAGCAGCCCCAGGGAGCGGGGTGCAAGGCTGCTCTCCTGCTGCTGGGGCCCCCGGAGCCGATGCGGGAGCCTGTGGGCCCACGTCCCCCGGGCCAGGGACAGACGGGGGGGCCGAAGGGCAGAACGAGGAGTCGAAGTACGGAAGTGAGTGCGGACGAAGAGTAGTGTGAGACGGGATCCCCCCGCGCCCCGCGGCAGAGATCAGTCAAAGGAGATGAGCTGGGCCTCTCCGCTGCCCTGGGGCTGCTGCACGGGGGCGGGCGCCGGCTGGGGCTGCTGCTGCTGGGGGGCCCCTCCAGCGGGCGCCATCTGGAACAGAGGCGGCAGCTTCGTTAGCAAACGCACCCCTCCGCGGCCCCAAGCCCCCCCCCTGGGGCCGGCAGCACTCACCTGTTGGTAGAGGGGCTGCTGCCCAGGCAGGTAGGACTGCTGGGCTGGCAGGCTGCTCAGCGCGGCTTCCTGGCCCGGCAGGGCGGACATGAGGCCCTGGGGGAGCGAGGGGGCGGCTGTCAGCGGGGCTGGGGGACACGCAGCGCCCGCAGGGGCGAGGTGGAGGCCCACAGCCTCTGCCAGGCCTCCCCCGGCCCTGCCACGGGCAGCGCAGGCCCAGGAAGGCTCCGCAGGCTGGAGCCCACCGACCTCGTCCCCCCCGGTGCCCAAGGAGGGGCCCGTGTGGCAGGGCGTGCTGACCTGCATGCCGTAGGGCTGGTACCCCATGGAGACGGACTGGCTGCCCATGTAGCCCATGGCGCCCGACTGGGGGGCCTGTGAGATGGCCGGGATGGTCTGCGACTGCGAGGTTGCGCTCTGGGGAGGAGAGGCTGGTGAGAGGTGGGCAGGCGGCGACGGCTGATTGCAAACCAACGCCCCAGGACCAGCACCGCTCTCCCCGCTCCACTGGGACCAGGGTGTTTTCTTCCCTCTGCACCCCAGGGAGCCCAGAACTGGCTCTGAGCCCAACCCACTCCCACAGCGAAAGCAGCAGCAGAGCCAGAGATCGGGGACCAACCAGCCACTTCTCCCTCCCGCTCAGAGACCCCGTCACCGAGATGGGGTGAATCGCCCCAGCCGGCCACGAGCCGCTCTGCTGCGGCCCGGGGGGGCTGCCCTCACTTGCCTGGTAGCCCTGCGTTGGAGTTGGCTGGTAGGACGAGTACGCCGGGGTGGTGGTGGGCACCGCCTGCCCCTGCTGAGCCGCCTGCCCGCTGCCTGCCCCCGGCTGGTACATGTAGGCGTTCACCATGCTGGGATCTGGGGCGGAGAGGGCAGAGCCTGAAGCAACTGCCTTGCGCTCAGCCTCCGCCCACGTGGGATCGGCTCACTGACGTACCTGTCCCCGTGACGGGCATGGCGGTGTACGGCCCCGTGCCCCCTTGTGCTGCCTGGTTCATGTATACGCTGTGCATGGGAGAGCCCTCCACGGAGCCGGCCGGGCTGAAGGTGCCAGGGAAGCTGGTGGGCCCAGAGGGCTGGTAGATCACCCCACTGGCTGCGGGCATGGCCTGGAGCTGTTGAGGGAGGACAAGCAAGCTTTAGGCCACGTCCCCTGGGACCTGGCAGGAGGGTCTGTGGCCCAGCAGCCGTACTTGGGCATAAGGCAGCGAGAAAGCTGGCATCTGGGCTCTCATCTGGATGGTCTGCTTCTGCTGTTCCAGGCGCATCTGCCTCTCCTTCTCCTGCTCCTGCAGTCGCTGGATGGCCAACTGACGCTGCATCTCCAGGTACTCCTGTGGGAACAGGGCCGTGACGGCTAGAAGCCAGGACCGCAGCATCCCCTCCTGCCAGGGCAGCCGTCCCCGCCAGCACCGGGCTGGCCCAAGGTGCAGGCAGGCCTGCTGGCTGACGCGGCCCCAGATACCCTGGAAAAGCTTCCCTGCCTCACCTGCTTCTTCTGCCGCATGATCTCCAGCTTCTGGGCCAGCTGGATCTGGCGCTGGCGCTCTGCCTCCTCCGCGGCACGGCGCAGCTTCTCCCGGTGCTCTTCCCGCAGCGCGTTCAGAGCCCCACGTGCATCCCGGATCTGGGCCAGTTTGTCCTGCAGGCCTTCGTAGTACACTGGGGAGGGAAGAGGCAGCCTCAGGGACCCTCTCGGGGCAGAGCGCTCGGACCAGCCCTGCACGCCATGCTGGCTTCTCCCCAGAGAGGCTGTGTCATGGGAATGCCGAGCCCCGGTGCTGGGGGAAGCCCCGGCAGCCACCCGCTCCTCCCCAGGACGCCCTCCCACGCTCCCGGCCGGGCAGCTCCCACGTACGCCTGCGCTCGTCCAGCTGGTTGAGCAGCTCCAGCAGCTGGGGGTGCATGTTGTTGATGGACTGGAAGAGGGACAATACAGCAGAGTCATTGGTGATGCTGCGGCCCCGCATGTGGTTGCTCTTCATGCGGTTGACAAACGTGGTGACCGCGTTCTGCAGCGCCTTCAGGAACTGCTCGTGGTTCTCCTCAGACTCGCCGTTCTGGTACTGCTGCTGGAAGGACAGGGCAGCCAGTCAGCCTCAACTCCCCCGTGCCGAGAGCCAGCAGCAAGCCTGCAGAGCTGCGTGACTGGGCTGAACAAAGGCGCCGGGCACTCCTCACGCCTCAGAAGCTTCCAGACACAGGTCCAGGCCCCCTCTTACCTCAACAACACCGAGCGGGGCGGGGTGGGCTTCCCCAGGCTGAGCAGCTGGCTCTGTGAGGGACAGAGGTGCTGACGGGGTGGGGCTCTTGCGAACTTCCTCTTGTTTCTTCTCCCAGTAGTTGCGGTTCAGGTACCGAGCCAGCTGCCAGAAAGAGAAGGAAGATGAGCATCGCAGCCCCACCGGGAGTGAGCCTCTGCCACGGACTAGGTAAGGCCTGGATCCTTACCTCCGGGTCAATGTCCTCAGCCAAGGGAGCAGAGGAATTCTGGAAAGAGATAAACAGGGAAATCTGGTTCAGAGAAACCAGAGACCCACAGCTCCCACACAGATGTCCTGCTCGGCCTGGCCATGCACAACTACCAGTGCTGAGCACCAGCGAGAGGCTGAATGGGGACAGCCGTCTCCTTCAGCCAGACACGTGCTGCAGCTACTGGAAGCAGCGGAGGTACCTAAATGCCAGCTGAGTACAGAGCTTCTTGCTGAAAACACAGTAGTGCTCTGAAAGAGCGAGGGATTGAACGGGGCAAATCTTTTCTTTCAGAACAGGGATTAAATCTGACCCAAGCAGGGCAGGCTTGGGCTAGGGAAGTGGCCTGCGTCCAGCCACGTGACATTCAGGGGCTGCCACGAACGTACCACGGGTGGGGAATAGAGCGTGCTGACCGGGGGGGCCGATGAAGTGACGGGTGTGGGCTCAGCCTTCGGGTACATGGAATAGGTTGTTTTCTGCCTCTACAAGAGAGAAAAAAAACAGTCAACTCAGGGACTGTCCAGACTCCTCCAAATCACCCAGTCAGCGACAGACTGGGCACACTGGGTGGGCGAGGTTCCTAGCGGTGGCCAGGTAGGGCCGGCAGACCCAGCCTCATGCTTTGTACAACTCCCCCAGGCCAGCGTGCCCCAAGGCTTGCAGCTTGGGCACAGCCTGCTTCCAAGATTCGGGACCACAACACAGCGTGTGCCTGGCTCCGCTTTCACCCTCACATTCCACAGGCCCTGCGACTCGCTCACACTAGGACATGCCTAGAGATCTGTTACCAGTGCCCAGCACATCTGGGCTGTATGGCAACAACCACTCCCAGATGCCAAGCAGGGCACAAACCATTCTCTCCTTCTCCTCCGCCTCTGACTGAGACAAGGCAATAGCTAGCTGGAGCTCTTCCTCCTCTTGCAGAGCTGTCTCGTCACGCTTTGGAGGCAGCTGCAAGTGGAAAGATGAGGTGGTCAGTAAAGGGATCAACAAGCTGGTCAGGATCACTAGATCCTACAGGGCAGCCACTCACCTGGGACTGCTGAGAGAGAGGGCTGGTCAGGTACTCAGGGGGCAGTTCGGAGGTGGCAGCAGCTTTACCCTCAGCTTTCCTGTAGTCAGAAAAGAGGTGACAGTGCAGACTGAATGCTCCTTCCTCCGCCCTGGAGCCCCAGCTCTGCACGACACTACACCTGTAAACCCCGCTCCCAGGAAGGAAGGGAACCCAGCCCAGCCTGCACAGCTTGGGAAACCCTCGCTCTGGTCTGCAGAAAGGTGGCTCCACGCCAGGCTTCTCCCCTCACAGTCCCAGCTGTTGCAGGCAAAGAAACACACCACAAAGGGTACTGACTTGTTGAGATGCTCGTAACAGGGCTCACAGACTCTCACTTCCTTCTCAATCCCAAACTTGGGGATGGTGGAATACTTGGAGGAGCATTTGCCACAGAAGATCTGCCCGCAGGCCCTGCAATGATGCTGCAAAGGATGGGAGACATCAGTGCGGTAGCAAGACACTCCTTCACCATTAGACAACATCACTCGGACACTCCTGGCACTTCCCTGCCAGTGGCCAGGGAATGCGGTCCAGCCCTGACACACCTCCACGCAGGCTCAGGGAGCCCTGCAAGTCCTGCGCAGGACCAGGGAACCCGGAGGGGCAGGAGCGGCACCCACCTTCCGTGTCACAACGCCGAACTGCACTCGACATCTGTGACACTCCTCAGCATCGACCCAGTCTGGAGCCTGTCAGGGTTAAGGAAACTTGCGTAAGGAGGGGAGGAGGCCCTCAAGGAGAGGGTCTCCACAGAGCCTTTCAGGAGCTCCCACAGCTAACCAAGGCGCTCTCATGAATGGGGGAGACTGGAAGCATTTGCAGCTCAACAGGAAATATTAATCCCTGCAAGTTATCTCCTCTCGCGTTACTAGAGACTGTGATGCTTTCCCAGTCAGCAAGAGATTTTCTAGGAACGTGTCTGCACAGCAATTGCTTTAGCAATGCCCTGCTGCCACGTTCAGACTGCCATGCTGCTGGAAAGGCCACCGAGTAGGGTAAGATGAGACCAACTCCCTGTCCTGGTCAAGTCTCCCCTCCCTCCAGTAGTTTTAGGCTAAATTGCTGTACACCACCCCAGAACTGCCTGCGTGACAGCTGGGAGCAGTATGCACCCAGCAAGGTCTCTAATCTGCGTAAAAAGCGGAGGAATGCAAGAACTGAAGGTTTAGTAGGAAGGGGAGAGGAGAGCAAGGTCTGTCCTGCAGTGCCAACTCCCTCCCCACCAGCAGAGCTCACCCTTTCTGCAGCGAACATGGCATCGCTCTCTTTGAACTCCGGGAACACGTGACCTGCGGGAGAAGCGACAAAGTCCCGTTGTGAAAGGGCTCCTCCGCACAGGGAGGCCGTGGTGCCTACAGCCTCGTGCCGTAGGTCCCAGCCACACGTCAGATCCAGCTCAGCACGCCTGCCCTGACCGTTATCTTACTCCGACACAACTAACAGCAATCTTCCTCCTGCAGGAGGCCAGAGGGCAACGCTCGCGCAGCACTTGCTGCTACCTGCGAAGTACTGGGCTCTCGAATGCACAGGACAATCCCCTATTGG
Organism: Mycteria americana; assembly: GCF_035582795.1. Classification (NCBI taxonomy): domain Eukaryota; kingdom Metazoa; phylum Chordata; class Aves; order Ciconiiformes; family Ciconiidae; genus Mycteria; species Mycteria americana. The sequence continues at coordinate 14,250,335 of NC_134380.1, read as the reverse complement.
TTTCCCTTATACACCTGTAAGGGACATCAGGGCCCTTTGGATAAGGCTTATTTCTCAAAGACCTCGAACTCAGCGTGGGGGAAGGAAAAGCCCACCGTGTGGGCAGACAGGGCTTTGAGTCTCACCCCTTGAATGGCAAGAGTGTGGCAACACCGGCTCGGCAGGGGACAGGGACCTCCAGGCTTTGCCACTGCCTGCGGAGGCTCTGGTGCACAGAAGGAGGCAGAGAGCGCAGCGCGTCCCTTCCCTCACAGGGAACGCTGCCATCCCCGGGACAAGAGAGAAAGTGCCATATTGACTCTCTGTCAGAAAGCAGGAGCCTGGACCCATCCTGGAGGTACTAATGAAAGCCTGGGAGGAAGGAACCGCCCCACTGTAAATCCCTTCCCAGAGGACACGCTGATTTGCTGCCAGTTTCCTGAAGAACATTCGCAGCTCCTGCTTTTCAGGTCTCACTGCCAACCCTTAGCTGCTAGCTGGGCTGGAGGCCCAGAGCAAGGCAGCCCCCGATCCTGGGACAGCGGGGCTGTCCTCCCTCTGCAGCGGGATTCAGTCACTCCAAGAGGTTCATCGGGTATCAGGCACCAAGAAAAAGCTCAGTATTGCAAATCCAGATTTTGCTAACACCAGGCAGGGTCCTGACACCCATTCCTTCTCCTGCAATGCTCCTCCAGAGCAGAGCTGCTTGGCCAATTGTCCACCCACAGAGTTTGCCCACAGAGTCCTCACCTTCCACCTTCATTATCTGATAGGTGTCCTGCACCACCTTGTACTTGGGCTCATTGCGGAAGGCGTGAGCCCAGGCCTGGATAAGGTACAGGATCTTACTGCGGACACTTGTCTCCACTTGCCTCTGCACAGAAAGGGAGGAGGAAAAAAAAAAATCTGAGAAAAAGACGCTGAAACCCAAAGGATGGTGTGAATCCCCCAGAAGAGAAGCCATAAGAGAGAACATTCATGGAAAGAGAGACTTCAGGGTACTTGTACAAGGTAAGAGCTGTCAGAAAGCTGCAATAAGCACAATTCGCAGCAAGGACTACATAGTCCTTCAGCTTCCCTGCTTCCCCCCTCCAGCATGAACAAGAAAACGTCCTTCAGAGCAGCACGGACCAACTTGAAAAGGGGTGCGGTTACGATGCTTTGAGAAAATGCCCATAGAGACTCGCGCAGTCGCTCCCTGGGGCAGGCACCAGCACCGGCCTGCCCAACATCTCACAAGAGTTGCTCATCCCGCACTCAGAAAATTGCAGGACCTACAGCTACCCAGCTGGGCAGAACAGCACGGCCTGCCTCACCCGAGCGCCGACAGGGCCCCACGAGCTCACAGCTGGAGGGTGTCGGTGTCAGGCTGTCAGCACCTCCAGCCCTGAGACTCCTGCCCAGGAACACCCAAAGCTACCTCGGGATGTGACGCAGTGAGGACAGCTGAGAAGCCTGCCCTTTGGAGGCAGGGGTGGTTGTATCACAGTTCAAGGAGGCGGAGGAAACTTGGCAAGCCTGTTCCTATCGCAGCCAGCCTCCGAGAGCAGCCTCGTCATCAGCTGACCAAGTCATCGTGCACTCACATGACCGGCTGCTCCAGAAATCCCCCAGGAAGCGGAGGAGCATTGTCAAGCTCCTATTTCAGCTGAGAGCTCGGCCCACACAGCATGACTTACTGACAATTCCTGGAGCTCCAAACTTCTTGAAGATTTGGCAAAATCCTGCATCCCACAAATGGCACAGCCCTGAACCTCATCAGAACTAAGACCATTTTACCAGCACTGGGCATTCACAAGCAGTAAAGTTCCAAGTGTAGGAGGAGAATAGGTCTGCAGCACTTATGAAACTACCGAGGCAGACAAGGACTGGAGAGAACCACAAAATCTCTTGATCTGATCTCCTCAGCACTCAGAGTGGCTGCGCTACTATACCTGGCTGTCACATTGCGGCAGTGTTTCTATCTCAGCAGAAGACCCTGCATGGAGACTGAGTCAGCCCTAACAGGAAGGTGACAGGACAGAGACACCCCGCTGCGGTGTGCGAGATGATGAGACTCGCACAGCTCATTCACCAAATATCTGGGTCATCCGGTCGTCTATTTCTGGCAGAAGATGGAGGCTGTAAGGAAGGAACAACACTACTCTAACAAGCTCTTGTCTGGGCATTGCTGTTCTGGGGCTGGGAGCTGGAGACAGAAGTTCCCATTTCCACTTCACTTGTGGAAGTCTCCAGTCCAAGGACACACGGAGCTGCTGCAGGCACCACGTTATATCAAACTGGCAAGTGACAGCTTGTCAGTGAAAACAGCCAGGTCTAGATCCTGCAAAGCTCCTCAAACAATTCCACAGGCTAATGAAATGGCCACAATAGAGGGGAAGCTTCTGCTAGTTTTTACCTTGCTGCTCGCCTTCCTCTGTGTCTCATACTGTACTATGGGAGGGAATTCACCTCACCACTGCTCAGGTCCTTGGTGCAACTGCCAGACCATCGTCTCTGTTTTCCTTTGCTGCCTCAAGCCAAGCAAAGCGTTGCACCCAGGAGCATTTACCATGGCAGCACAGGCCTACCCCACTTCACGGAATAGCCAAACATTACCTTTTCTCTCACGACATCTTCTCTGCCTAGCAGGCACTCCTTAGCTCCCTACGCTCGTCCCTTCGCATCATGCAATACAGTTTGCTCCTTTCTGAAACGCATTTCCAAACAGTTTCCCTTCTGTTCCTTACACAAAGGGAATGAAAGAAAGGATGCGCACATTTTCTCCTTCTGCCGCTTCTCTTGCAAGCTCATTCAAAACCAATAGTAAAATAAGATATACTTACCTTGAGTATTTCCTTCAGTTCCTCCATGGTCTGTTTATTGGCCACCTCGTCGTGGACTGTTTGGCCACAGTTTTTAACCACTGACTCCATGACCTGCAAGGGCAAAGGACAGCATTAGCCTGCTGCTTTCTTCCTTCTCTGCGGCCCGCGATGAGTCCCGGCACACGTTACGGGTTACTGCAGCCAGCACACCAAGACGGGGACACTATTTAAGCAATGAGTTGCATTAGGGCAGCGTCAGTCAAGCCAGAGAAAGCCACACCGCCACACGGGAGAGTTAGCCACGCTTCAACTGCACGGCGGCCTTTGAACCTCTGCTATTTAGAGACAGACCCCCAGGGACAGTGTCTCAAGTTCCAGCTCTGTCTGTTTCTAACTCCGAGACTGAATTAAAGAACGAAAACCACGGCCTGCCGATCAGTCACAAAACCTCTGTGCTAGAGCCAGGAGAAGACAAACTCCAAGCCGTGACCCCGCCGCTCCCCGGGCAGGGAACGCTGTGCAGACTGCGCAGCCCAGGAGGCAAGCTTATAAAAGACGGGAAGTTCCCCGGCCTGCGAGCCGGGCCCCTGCAGTGCTGGCAGTTTGGGCTGACGTTACCTCCAGTGCGTAGAGTGCCACGTGGGGATTCTTGTCATTGACCTTCTTCTTGATAGCATTGACGGCGTATTTTGCTCTGGGTAAGGAAAGAGAGTACACATCCTCAGGTAACCAAGAGTCTGAGGGGAGATTCCACCTGCTGCTGCTAAGCTGCTAACCCCCACCCCAACACAAGGGTACAGTTAACTCATGCTCTACGCGATTGCCCCGAGGCCAACTGGGAAGAGAAGGAATAAGCACATTCCAGCTTGAGTTTCTCTGAGGATTTCAGGCCAGGGTAACCTGCAGCTCCTGAGGTCAGGGAAGGACCTCAGCACGTCAGGGCGTGCTGCGCAGCCTTTACAGTGCTCTTCTGAAAGGGGATAACACGACGCGTGCTACTGCCGGCTGACGGGGCCGAGACCCTCACGCTCGACCTCGCGAAGACAGGGAGAGCCGCGCTTATGGTGCATCCAGAAGCCCCAGAGCACTTACTGGGTGTCTCCCTGACGGATCATGTCGCAGATCTGCAGGATGGATTCCCAGTCCGTCTCCAGCAGAAGCTGGCTCGTAGCCTTATCTGCAAGGAACAAACGCATTAGGCTGCGTGAAGCAGGTCTGTGGACCTCGGCTCTGCTCCGCGGCCGCTGATGCGTTCGCAGGAAAGCCGCCCCAGGCCCCAGCCCTCCAGGATAACACCCCGACTCTTCCCGGGACGCGCCAGCTCTTCCCCTTCAGACGCCCCAGGGCGCTCGGTAACCTCGGGCCCGCCGCGCCAGCTCCTGCGGGCCCGGCACCGCCCGCCGAGCGGCACCGAGCCTCGGCCCGGGCAGCGCTGTGCCTGGCACGGCCCGCAGCCCCGGGCCCGCCCCGGCTCCCGAGGCCGGGCGCTGCGGACCTCGGCGCGGCCGAGGGGCGCGTCCCGCTGCCCGCCCCGGCTCCCGCCCCGCCCCGCCCCGCCCGCCGGGCCGAGGGGAGGCCGCGGCCGGTACCGAGGAGCCGCTCGAAGGTGCCGCCGCCGCGCCCCATGGTGTCCCCCCGCCGCCGGCCTGGCCTGCCCCACCGCCCCTCCGCGGGCGCTTCCGCTTCCGGCTTCCGGCAGGGGCGGGCCTGCTTCCGGCAGGGGCGGGGCTCCTTCCGGTGGGGGCGGGGCTGCTTCCGGCGGGGGCGGGATGGCGGGAGCGGGGCGGCCCGCGCCCACGTGCCTGCTGCTGGGGGCGGCGGGCGGCGGCAAGAGCCTGCTGGCCAGGCGGCTCCGCCATATCCGACGGGGACGGGGGCACCGGGGCGGGCCCGGCGGGGGGGCGGGGGGCCCGGGCGGGCGGTGTCCCCATCCCCTTCCCAGGCGCCGTCGTGTCCTTAACCCGCGGCACAGCTGAGCGCCGAGGAGGGGGCCGCGGAGCTGGGCGAGCCCCCCGCCACGCTGCCCACGGTAGGCAGGGCCCGGCGGGGGCCGCGAGCCGGCCGGCAGCCCCGGTGCGGCCGAGGGCTCCGGGGCGCGGGTGCGGCCGCACCCAGCCGAGCCGCCTGTCCCGCAGGTGGGCACCAACCTGACCGACCTGCGGCTGCCGCGGAAGGTGACGGTCCGGGAGCTGGGCGGCTGCATGGGCCCCATCTGGCCCAGCTACTACGGCGAGTGCAGCGCGCTCCTGGTGAGCGGCGGCGGCGGCACCGGGACCTCCCCCGGCGGCCGAGCGGGGACCCCCGTCCCGAGCCACGGCCCCGAGGGGCGGTCCCGGCCGGGGGGGGGGGGGGGGGGGGCGCGGGCGCAGGGAGAGGGGCTGCCCCGCGGCTGGGGGTCGGCGCCGGCCCCCGCTGCGCTGCGAGGGGTCGGGCCCCTGGGCTTTGCCCTGGCTGTGAGGTTTCCCTCCTCCGGGCCCTGATCCGGCCCGGGGCCGCCCTCGGGCACACCCGCACCGCCGCTTTCCCTTCTCCTCCTCCAGTTCGTGGTCGACGCCGCCAACCCCACCCAGGTCTCCTCGTCCTGCGTCCAGCTGCTGTCCGTCCTCTCCGCAGAGCCGCTCGCCTCCGTGCCCGTGCTGGTCCTCTTCAATAAGATGTGAGGAGGGGGTCAGCCCAGCGGGCGGGGGCACGCCGAGGGTCTGCGGTGGCTCCTGCGTCCCTTCCGTCAGGTGACGCCCAAGGGAGCCTGACGCGTCCTGGGGGACAGCAGCCGCGCTGTGCCGCGCTCTGGGCCGGCCAGGCCTGCGGAGAGCCCCAAGCCAGGGGCTGGGCCAGGCAGGAGAGCCATGGCGGTGGGCTAACGCAGCCCCCTCCCCCCCGGCTGCAGTGACCTGCCCTGCTACATGTCGCTGGCGGAGATGAAGTCGCTGTTCCGCATGCAGGACATCGTCTCCTGCGCCACGCAGCCCATCACGATGCTGGAGACCAGCGCCCGCGACGGCACCGGACTGGCCGACGTCCTGCAGTGGCTTCGGGCCGCCCTCGGAGACCCCCGCTGACCCCGACCCTGCCCCGGTGCCTGCGGCAGCCCAGGCGAGTCTTGTCACCGAAGGCGGCGGCTGGCGAGCAGCTGCCCTGCGTGGGGCTGGGAGCAGGGCCCAGCACAGCGTCACGGGCTGGTGGCGGAACGAGCCCTGTGGGACTTTACAGTAAAACCTCCACCTTACTGTCCAGGCTGGCGGCTGTCCTGTGCTCGGGTGGAAACCCCAGCCTTTTCGGGAGGGGAGAAGCAGGAGCCTCAGAGGCCAGACCGTGCTGTCACGGGGCCGTGCTGTCACCTGCGGCTGCAGGAGAGGTGGCTGTGGTGCTCACAGGCAGCGGGGCTGGGGGGTGCAGCAGTGCCTGGGCCAGGCTAAGCAGGGCAGGGGCTGGTAATGCCTCCCGGTCGGAGGCTGAGTGCACGTGGGGCTCCTGCCAGCAGCTTTGGCCCTGCGGGCCTCGTGGGGTGACCCGGGAGGACATGTGGAAAGGCTGCAGGGGACCTGGGTGGGTGTTGGGAGCCGGGGCAGGCTGAGCTGCAGGGATGCCTCGGTCCGGGACATCTCATGAGCTACAGCAAGTGCCAGCCCCTGGCTGCTCTCCAGCACTTGCTCAGGCTCAGAGAATGGCTGGGTCTGTGCGGAGAACCCGTACCATGCCCACACAGATAACCCATCCCGCGCCTGTGCCGACAGCTCAGCCCAGCGGGGCAGGCAGCTGCGTCAGCCGGCGGCACGAGTGCCAAGTCACGGGGGTACTTGTGGCCGCCCGGGCCTGGCACACACCACAGCACAACCCTCCCTGGGTCTGTCGGTGCCGTGCCACGGGGGCAACGGGCTTGCCGGGCCAGGGGCCGCCGACAGCGTGCTGTGGTGGAAAGCGGCTCTCGGGGCTGGGGCCGCAGGCACAGCGCTGCGATGGCGAGAGGCTCCCGGGGCTGGGGACACCGCACCGCTCCCAGGGCCGTATGCAATGAGGCAGCAGCGGCCCTTGCTCCCGTGGTGCAGGCTGAGCTGGGCTCTTCCCAGGGCAGCCAGGCAGTGCCAAGGAGCCCGAGCACACCCTGCCACGGCTGCTGAGTCACCACCCCTAACGAAGGCTGACGCCAACGTGCCAAACCCACTTGCCTGCTTCCAGCCCGACGGGTCCAGACACAGGCTGGGAACCTTCCTGCTCAGCTGCGCTTTAATGGGCCAGGTCAGCCTGCGGCTGGGGAGCCAGAGCCTTCAGGTTCCTCTGCCCAGCCCAGCACTCAGCACCGTGCTGGTTTTCCTGAGCCCGTCCTGCTGGGGTGCGGCATGCCCGCAGAGCTGCCTGGCCTGGGGGGGGGCCTGGGTGGCCTTGTTGGTGGGGTCGGCGTCAGCCAGCTGCTCCCCTCCCGGCGAGCCGGACACAGGGCTGGAGCTGAGCCGGTGCCCGGCAACTGCCGGCTGCAGCCTCGCTGCTCCTGGGCAGTGCAAAGGGGCTGCAGGTTCTCTCCAGCCGGAAAGCTTCGCTGTCCCGGAAGGCTTCTGAAAACAGCCCCAAGTTGTTTCCTGGGCTGGCTGGGGTGTTTACAGGAGGGAGCATTGTTCTCTGCTAACAGTAAAGGCCACGGAGAAGGGCTCTACTGGCGAGCCAGCCCTGCGTGGAGCTGTGCCCTGGGACACGACGGCAGTCCTGGCCCTGGTCCTGCTGCGCCTGCCGCGTCCCCAGCAGCTCCGGGCAGCGGGAGCACCCACGTCCCTGTGCCGCAGCATCCCCGCGGAGCTGCCAGACGATGTGCCCCGGTGGGTCCTTGGCCACTGCAACCCAGAGGAGAGGATCGTCCCCAGCACCCCGTGGCTCTGCTTCTTCCAGCACCACGCTGCGATGGCTCGGAAAGAGGGCTGGATCCAGTCCCTGGCTGGGAGCAGAGTCCTGTCCTGTGCCGCTCCTTCCTGGGGAGTGTGACGCCAAGAGGAGAGGTTCAGTCCCTGAGACGCCGAGGGTCTGCTGCCGGGGGCAGACACCACTGCCCCACGCTGAAAGCAGAGAGGAGGCTCTCTAAATGTCCCCATCCCCCTCCTGTTCCCTGTTCCCTGTCCCAGTCCTGTCCCCATCCCCTTCCCTGTCCCTGTGCTGGCAGCTGGTGCCGTCCCCGGGCCGCAGCAGCACCAGGGATCCAGCACCCCCCGGCACGGGCTGGGTACCGGGGCAGCCAGCACCCGGGGCGTCTCCGCAGCGTGCTCAGCCCTGCATCCCCAGCCACCGGCTGAGCTGGCCACGCTGCTGCCCGTGCCAGCAGAGCGAGGGGAAATGCCTCTGGGAAAGGCTGGCTCGCCCCATCATCTCCTGCGCCTTCCCGCACCCCGGCAAGCAGCGCTCTGCCGCAGCTGGGTTGGCCCTGGCAGCGCCGTGCTGTCGTGCCCCGGCACGGAGCAGGGGAACGTCCGCGTGCCCGGCCGAGCTCCGAGCGCCCTGGCTGCCGCCCCTCCCCTTCGTGCAGCCCTCACCTGGGACTCAGGCGCGTCTCTCTCTCTGCTCGTAAACTGAGTGAAGCTTCTGAATGAGAAACATTTTATCTTCCCCTTCCTGCAACAGCAGAGACATTGCAGTGAGCGGCCGCGGGATGGGCCCTTCCACGTCCGAGGTGGGACGCTGTCAGGGCTAGAGCCCGAATCTGGCAGTCCCGGGGCTGGGCCAGGGTGTGGAGCAGCCGGGACCGGCCGGGAGCGGCGTGCGGAGCTCACGCACGTTGGCAATCTGCTCCTTCAGCAGGCAGATGATCCTCCGCTGGCCTCTCACCACCTGGATGTTGAAGTAGATCACGGCTCTGCAATGACAAGCAGGACGGGACGGTGGCAGCCGGGGCGAGAAGCTGGGGCACGCTGCGCTGCTGGCACTGGGCTGGGGCGCAGGGGTCTGGAGTGACACCCCAGCCCCCTGCTCAGGGCTGTGACAGCGGGACCCCAAACTGTGGGCCCAGGGTTCAGCCTCGGGCTTGGGTGCCTACTCACAGCAGGATCCCGGACATGAAGAACAGGAGGAAGGTGTTCTCCACCAGGTGCTGGTGGACCCAGGCGAACCAGGTGATGTTGGGGTTGGACTTCTCCAGCACTTGCACCCAGGTCTTCCCTGATTTGTAGATGGTTTCCAGCCCCTGGAAGGGACCACAGGTTTCTGACGGCCGCACCCTGAGCAGACAGAGCGATAGGGCCAGTAAGAGCGATGGGGTTGGTGAGAGCAACGGGCAGCCCAGGGCACTGCCCGGCCTCAGATGGCCAGCCCTCCAGGGACCAGGCCTCGCCTGCCCCAGCCATCCCCAGTGGCTGGACGAGGGGGTCCTCATCCCCTTGTCCTGCATCAGGAACAGCTGGGAACAGCTGGCAGAAGTGGGCACAGGCCAACCGCTGCTACGCTCTGTGCAACGGCCAGCGGCTGGGCAGCATCTCCCTGCCTGGGGCAGCACTGCACAGCCCCGTGCTGGGCGCCATGCGCGCCGCGTGCCGTCAGGGCTGGGGAGGCATGGTCTCCCCAAGTCCCTCTCCTTCACCAGGCAGCCGGCGGTTCTGCGCCCCGAGCCATGGTCCAGCAGGTACTCACGACCAGATGGTGTAGCAGAGGAAGATGGCTGCGCCCAGGAAGGACGGGAAGCACAGCAGGGTGATGAAGACGGTGCTCATGCGAGATGCTTGCCAGGGCTTGCTGGGGGACTGGCAGTTCTGCATCAGGCTGGTCTGCAGACACGGAGCAGGGTCCTGCGTGCTGCCGTCTCCTGGGAAGCAGCCCCAGGAGCGCAAGCAGGACAGCTGCCCCCACCCCGCTGTCCCGTCCCTCCCATCCGCCGGGAGCTGAGCGGGCTCGGGGACACCCTGTCCCCAGCAACGCCTCCTCCCTCCCACGAGGACAGCGCTGCTCGCTGTGCAGCGCAGCACCTCTGCTGCGTGCTACTGTGGCAGGGTGCAGCGTCGCCGCAGGGCTGCCCGTCGTGAGGACGCATGGGGCGGGGGGCAGCTCACACCTTTTTGATGTAGAACAGCAGCAGCAGCTTCAGCATCTGCACGGCCGGCAGGAGTGGTGCAAAGAGAACGCCCAGCCTGGGAGAGAGGGGAGAAGATGAGCTTGTCCCACGTCCGGGCCCCGTGGGAGCCAGCGGTGGGCAGAGCTGGGGGCAGCGGCAGGGCACCGTCGCCAGCTGCGGTCAGGCTTTCGTAAAGCAAACAGCAAGCACACGACGCCCCGTGCCAGGTTTGCTGCGCAGCCTGTGCTGGGGCTGGCATCTCACCGGCCCCCGGGGCAGTTGCAGCCTTTGTGGCTCCCAGGAGCGTTGCAAGTGGGAACGCAGCAGCACACGTGTGGATCCGCTCCTTGGGCAGGGGGGCGCGAGGCCGGGGGCTGCAGAAGGGCGGGGGGTGGCAAAGCAAGGGCCTGAGCAGCCGAGCGGACAGGCTGGAGGGGAGCAGGTCCCCTGGCGCAGCAAGTGCCATCACGGTCTGGGACAAAGGAGAGGGGCTGTGCATGCACCGGAGCTTGCCCCTTCCCCCGAGCTCCGGAGGGGACCAGCCGGGCAGGGGACGCTGGACCGGTGCCGGGATGCTCTGCTGCTGATCCCCCCGTGGCTCTCACCCCCTTGCCAAAGCCTGGCTTCCCGGGTGAGCGTGTGGGTTGTAGCTGTAAGGTGCCGGCACCGGGCTGTGACTGCCAGGCCGCCCGTCTCCCTTGTCCCACCCATGCGGGGCTGGGGGGGTCTCCCAGCAAAACGTGCAGCTCCCCGTGCCTGGTCCCTGCCAGCTGTGGGGCTCACAGGGGACCACGAGGTGTTTGCCAGCAGAGCTGCGCCAGGCAAGACGGCATCTCACCAGGTCAGGGTCTGCCCGTAGATCAGCTCCAGCACATTTCGGGCGATGTCGAACTCGGGCCTCTGCTTCCTCTTCAGCCTCTTTTCCAAGATCAGCCTGGGAAGGAGCGGAGCTCTGCTCCCACCGTGCCGCCGGGGGGGATGCTCGGCAGCCCATCTTCCCCCTCAGACGGCAGCAGAGCCTGGGTGCACCAGGGCAGTGCCGCCCGGGCAGCGGAGAGCCGGGGCCGTGCCGGGGATGCCACGCTGGCAGGGGGACCCCTCCCAGGGCACGTTACCTCCAGACCAGCTCCCCGAAGAGCGTGTCCAGCAGGGTGAATATGAAGTCCATCACCACGAAGCGATACAGGTCCTGCCCCACGCATGTCTCCCAGCACTGGGGAGACAAGCAAAGGGGGCATCAAGCGTGCAACGAGGCCTCTCCTCCCCCATGGCTTTTCCATGGCCCCCATGGGGCGTGAGGGGCTGTGGGGCCTTTTCCTCCCCTGCACCCCTGCACCCGTGTCTGGGGTGCCTCTGTCTGGCCTCCGTCACCCCCCTCTCTCTGGCAAAGGAGCCGATGGTGCCTGCGGTGCCGGCCGGCAGACCCCGTGCTGCCAGACCCCTGTCCCTGCTGCCTGCTGGTCCTGGGACCGCAGCCTTGGCTTTGCTCCGTGCTCCCTGAGCAAGGGACAGTGCGGACGGCGTGGCCCTGCCGCCTCACATGGGTGCCACGCGTTCCTCGCACGGATCCGTGCAGAGCCCAGCCCTGCACGGCCCCAGGGCAGCAGCACTGACCTTCTCTGTCGAGCAGACAACTCTGCGGCTGAGCCACTGGTAGCAGAGCAGGCCGAGGACCACCGTCTTCAGAATGAGGTTCCTGGGGAGCAGGAGCGGGGCCGGAAGCCCCTGAGCCCTGGGGACGGAGGGGGAGCCCCGCAGACGGGGTGCTCGGCCCCGAAGCCTCCCCCCACACTGCAGGTGGGGGTGCAGGACACTCCCCCCGCCCCGGCCCGGCCAGCTACCTGCAGATCGCCACATAGACCTCTGCCACGGGGGAGTCCTGCTTCTCCCACATGGCCAGCAAGTTGTAGAGGTGGGGCATCAGTGCGTTGAAGAGGGACACCACGAGGGGCAGGACCAGCAGGATGGCTTCCTGCTGCCACTTGCTGCTGCCCCGGGCTTGGTGGTCCTGCTGAACCTGGCGAGTGGGTCCCAGGGTAAGCGTGCGGCTGCCGGCAGCCCGGCGCCCGCAGGGAGGGCAGCAAACGCCGACGGCAGGAGGGGAGCTGCAACGGGGCTGCCCCTGCCTCCCAGGGCTGCTCCTGCCTCCCTCCCCGGTACCCCAGCCCCGGTCCCCCGACACCAGGGCAGGAGATCCCACGGCGAGGGGCGGCGCTCACCGCGTGCATGTGCTCCGAGAAGTAGTGCACAGCCACCACGCAGCCCAGCACCGTGCTCAGCGCGAGGGCCCAGGCCAGGAGAAGCACAGCGGTGTGCCCCAGGCGCTGGCAGAGCCTCAGGGAGCGGGAGCGGGACCGCTGCTCTGCGAGCAGCTCCTGGAAGAGAGCAGTGCCAGTGCTGCTGAACGTGCTCCGGGTCCGGGCCTGCAGCGAGGGTTTGTCCTGCTGCGCCGAGGCGGGACCCAGAGGGCCGATGGACAAAGCGCTGGTGCAGCGCTGGGGTCAGGGGGCATTTGCAGCTGCAGGGCTCCCCTGTGCAGCGGGTAGGAGAGGGGTGCTGAGCCCCGGGTCTGGACTGGCTCCTGCGAACGCCTTCGCCTGCCCACTGCAGGCGCAGGGCACGCAGGGGCCAACTCCAGCCCAGCTCCTCACCTTCAGCTGGGTGCAGATGTTCTCACGCTGCAGCTTCACTGAGCGCCTCTGGATCACCTTGAAGTCCCAGGCACAGAAGACCTTGATGGCCAGGTCCCCTGCGGAGCTGCCCACGCGGTAGCTCTCCCCGAAGGAGCGGGACATGCTGCAGCAAGGAGGAGGGCGTCAGGGCATCAGGGCTGGGCAGCGAGGGGAAGGCTGGCAGTGCCGGAGGCGCTGCCGACCCACCTGTACACCAGCAGGACGCAGGTGACGAGGAAGGAGACCCCCACGCTGAACACGTAGGCCAGCGGCATGTTGTACGGGAGCGGGGGGGCTGCGAGGGGGCACGAGCTGCTGTTGGGGCTGGAGGCGCAGGGGTCGTTGAGGGTGATGTTGCTGTAGTAGCCGTAGTACAGCAGCGAGTGAGTGAAGTAGCCCTGTGGGAAAGTGCACGATGGGGCCCACGGTGATCGCGCTGGTGCCCGCGGCTCCCTGCCCAGCCTGGCACAACTGTGCCAGCCCGCGGGGCACAGAGCCCTGGGCCAGGGCAGCACCAGGCACTCCCTTCTGCACCCACAGTACTGGTGGTCCCAGGGGCCCTGGCTGTGCGAGGGCAGGGACCGGGGCATCATCGTGGCAGGGGACGCAGGGCAGGGACCGGGGCATCGTCATGGCAGGGGATGCAGGGCTGCAGGGCTGGGCTCCGGGCCTGGAGCAGCTCCTGGCCCGGGGATGCGCCGGCACTGGTGTGCTGGCAGTGCTTACCGCTCCCGTGAGGAGCTCGAGGCCGGTGAAGGGCTGGGGGCTGGCTGAGGCAGGGGGGTACGCAGCCTGCAGGGCCACCACGAAGACGAGGAGGATGAAGGATAAGACGATGTTGAACATGAGGAGCGTCTTGAGGAAGAGGAAGTAGGAGAGGACACTGGAGCCGAAGCGGCCGCCGATCTGCTTCAGGGCATAGTGCCAGGGCTGCGCGGCGGCGAGCAGGGAGAGGAGCCTGTACCAGAGGTCCCGGCAGCCCTGGGGAGAGAGAGCCTGGGGAGAGCACCGGGGCCGAAGCCTGTACCAGAGCCCCCGACGGCTGCTGTGCAGACCCGCGCCCCAGACTTACGAGGACAACGTAGTCCTTGGACCATCCGCAGGGAGTCGGGGGGGCCCGGTGCTGGGCGTGCTGCCTCGGGGGGCCCCTCTGCCCGCTCAGCTCCTGCCTGCCCAGCAGAGAGGGATGTCAGAGGGTGGCGCGGGCCCTGGGACGGCTCCGGCTGTGGGAGCCCTGCCTGGCTGGGGCCAGCGGGAGAGGACCTACCGGAGGGTGCGCTTCTCTGCCAGGCTGAGGGGCACGGTGAGCAGCATGTGGCTGCGCTGGCTGGGCGAGAGGCTCAGCAGCTCCTTCACCAGCAGGCTCCGCTTGTCTGGGGGCACAAGGGGCTCAGCGGGATGTGGCCGGCCAGGACACAACGTGCCCATCCTGAAAACGGCATGGGGACAGTGCCCAGCACCGCCTGCCCCCGCTCCCGGGGGACCCTCACCTTCCAGTGTGGCCCTGGTGGGGTCGGTCTCCAGGTCGTACTGCCGCAGGCTGGGCCGCGCCGCGCGGCAGAGCTGCTGCAGGGGTGGGCGGCTGCTCCGGCGCCGCAGCCGGGCTGTGCGGTTGTAGTACTGGGAGATGATGGCCCCGCGGCTGCGCCCTGTGGGTGAGAGCAGGGCAGGGGGGTGGGCGTCCGTGGGCAGACGGGAGGGCTCTGCCGAGGGGCTCCTGGGCCTGGGGAAGGGTGGGAGGGCGGGTGGCACCTACCGATGGTGCGGCTGGGCATGCTGGCAAGGATCCGCAGGGAGGCAGAGGAGTAGCCAGGGTGCTGCTCGCCCTGCCTGGGCTCCGGCCAGGCTGCGGCACAGGCGTCCGGGGGGGCCAGGCGGTCCGGGTGCTCTGGGAGAGGGAGGGCAGGACACAGAGCCGTGAGAGCTGGAGTGCCCACGGCTCCAGTCCCTGTGGCCCCGCTGCCCTGCTCCTGCACAGAGGCCAGGCGCCTGCCTCGGTGTGTGCTCCCCCCGGAGCACCCCCTTCTGCAGGGACACTCTCTGTGTCCCCAGGGGCAGGTCTGCCCCGCTGCCTGCACTGGTGAAAGCATCAGCGGGCTCCTACAAGTGCTTCGGCCGCAGCCTCGGCACGAGCCCTGGCTGGCCCAGGCAGGGCCTGGATGGTAGATGGCCCTGGGCACACACGCTGTCCCCGTCCCACCCCGGCTGCGGCCGCAGCGCTTTACCTCTGCCCCTCGCCTGCATCTCCAGCTCCAGATCCGCCTCTACCAAGCTGCTCTGCTCCTGGATGAGCTGGTGGAAGGAGGTGTGCAGGGCTCCTTCGTTGTCGGGGCTCGGCTCCTGCCTGCAGGGACGCAGACGTGCTGACTGGGGCTGGGCCGGGCGCTGGGGCCCGGGGGCCGCTGGCTCCCGCAGCGGGGTCGCCAGCCCCGCGCCGCCGGGGCTGCGGATACCGGGGGCCGAGCGTGCGGGGCACGGCTCGGGCAGGCCCGCACTCACCCATCGCTCTCGGTGTCCTCGGAGACGCGGAGGGTGAAGGCGGGCGGCTGGGACATCCTGCCGGGGCCGAGCGCTCCCTCCGTCCCGCCGCCCTGCCGCAGCGAGGGGACGGGCAGCAGCCGGCGCCGCGCAGCCGGCACCCACGGCCACGCCGACCCCCACGGCCGCCCCGAGCCACGCGGGGACCCGCCTGCCCTCGGACGGGGACGGGGACGGGGACGGAGCCGCCGCGTGCGGGGGCCTGGGGCCGGCGGGAGCGCGAGGGGCCGCGGGGCTGGGCCGCGGGGCTAAGCCCGGGGCTAAACCCGGGACCTACACCGGGACCAACTCGCCCCGGCGGCCCAGCAGGCCGGGAGCAGGAAGGAAGGGCGGGCGGATGGGGGAGGCGGCGCAGGCTCCGACGAGCAGGTCCTGCCCGCCCCGGGGGGCTGGCACCGTCCCCGGCCCGGGGCTGCGCTGGAGGAGCCCGCCCGCCGTTCCGGGGCAGGGAGGCTCCGGGGCCGGGCTCTCCCGGGGAAGGGACGGAGCCAGCCCGCACCGCGCGTGGGAACCTCCGAGCGGCCCCCGCGCCGCGGCACCGACGCCGGCGCTCGGTTCGGGAAGGGCACGGCAGGACCCGCAGCCCCGGGGCGGGCGAGGACGCCCCTTCCCGCCCCTACGGCAGCGCCGGGCCCGCGGGGCCCAAGCCCGCCCCGGGACGACGACGACGACGACACCGGGGCAGAGACCTCTGTGCCCCCCCGCCAGCGCCGTCCCGGGGCCGGAGAGCGGCTCCGCCGGGGCCGTGCCGCCCGCGCCCCGCTCCCACCGCCCGCCGGTGTCCCAGCGCCTTCCCCTCCCTCCCCTCCCCTCCCTCTTCCCCCTCCACCGCCCTCCGGCCCCGCAGACCTCCCCGGGCGGACTAAGGCTGCTCCGGGCAGGAGGCGGCCCCGGCAGGGCTCCCGGCCCCCCCGCCCGCGCCCCCGGGCGCTGGGACCCGCCGCGCCCCGCTCCCGGCCCGGCCCCGCGCCTGCCCCGGCCCCAGGAACCGACGGAGACGCGTCCCCGGGCTCCCGCCGCCTCCGCCCGCGCCGGGCACCGGGCAAGCGCCGCGGGTCGGCGTGGGTGCGAAGCCGGCCCCGTGCACCCGCGGGGAGGGCGGGGGAGCACCGGCCACCCGGCCCAGCCCGGCCCTCCTGCCACCTCCCGGTGCCGGGCGAGGGGGCGGCGGGAGCACCCCCCCCGCAGAGCCTCCCCTTCCCCTCCGGCCGCGCTCGCTGGGACCCCCCGCCGGCCGGGCCGTGGGGCTGCGACCCGCGGGAGCCGGGCTCGGGGCGTGGGGCTGGAACCGACCCGCGGCACAAAGCTCGTCGGGAGGCGCCGGGCCTTCACCCGCCGGCGAACGGCGTGGGGCTGCCGCGGGGCTGGCGTGGGGCCGGCCGGCGCTCCCCCGTCCCACGCAGCCGCGGCACCGGGAGGGAGGGCGGGCGGCAGCGGCGGGGGGGGGCGCGGGACCCTCCGCCGCGGGCGGGGGCCGGCTGCCGGTCCCCCCGCTGTGCAGGGCCGAGCGGCCGCGGGGCACGGGGAGAGCCGGGCCCGCCGGCCTGAGCACGACCCGCTCCGCCCCGCCCCGGCGGCAGCGGGGACCGCCCGGCCCGGCCCGGCCCGGCCCTCCCCGGGGCGGTGCCGCGCAGAAGCGGCGGGGAGCGCGGCGGCGGCGGTGGCGGCTGCGGCGCGATGGAGGGCGGCGGCGCGTACGGGGCGGCCAAGGCCGGCGGCACCTTCGACCTGGGCCGCTTCGTGCAGCAGCCGCAGGTCCTGGCGCGCATCGCCAGCGCGGTGAGTCGGGGCGGGACGGGGCCGGCGCCGGGACAGCCCCCCCGGGAGAGCCCCGCCGGGCCGCGCCCCGGAGCCCGCGCGGCCTAGCCCGGCCTTCCCCCCCTCGCCCTCCCGCCCGCCCGGCCCGGCCCGGCCCGGCCTTCTGCTCCCTCCCTCCCGCCCGGCCCGGCCCGGCCCGGCCCGGCCTTCCCTTCCCCCCCTCGCCCTCCCTCCCGGCCCGGCCTTCCCCCGCTCCTGCCCCAGCCCAGCCACCGTGGCGGGCCCTCAGCTGAGCCCTGCCCGGGCCGGTGCCCCCAGCTCGGCTGGGTGCTGGCAGCCCTGGAAGGGGCCCCACCGCCCCGGTGCCGCCTGCCAGACACCGCCTCCCGCCTCTGCAGGTCTTCGCCCTGATCGTCTTCGCCTGCCTGCTCGGGGAGGGCTACACCAACCTGCCCAGCTCCCCCCAGCTCTTCTGCATCTTCAACCACAACGAGGACGCCTGCCGCTACGGCATTGGCATCGGCATCCTCGCCTTCCTCGCCTGCATCTTCTTCTTCATGGTGGACATCTACTTTCCCCAGATCAGCAACACCACCGACCGCAAGTACCTGGTCCTGGCAGACCTCAGCTTTTCAGGTACCGGCGGCTGCGGAGCCGGGCTGCGCCTTCCGTGGCTGCTACAATGGCTGCCCTTGTCCCGTGACGTGGCTGCCAGTGCCTGGCGAAGGGAGTCGCTCCCGCCTGGCACGCTGCCCACGGGCCACGCGCTGCCTGCTGCAAGCGCTCCAAGGAGCAGCGGGGTGGCTGCACCGGGCCGGGCGCCTGCGCTGGCCTCCGGCCGCCCCGATGGCAGCAGCAGCCCGGTGGGAGCAGGGTCTGGCCTGGGGACCTGCCTGGGAGCAGCAGGACGCAGCCCCAGCCCCTCACGCCACCTTCCTCCCGCAGGCCTCTGGACGTTCCTGTGGTTCATTGGCTTTTGTTTCCTGACCAACCAGTGGGCCTGGACACAGGCCAAGGACGTGCACATCGGGGCTGACTCGGCCCGTGCCGCCATCACCTTCAGCTTCTTCTCCATCTTCTCCTGGGTGAGTGAAGCCGCGGCAGAGCCCGTCCCTGCCCCGCTTGGGAGGGAGCGTGGAGGGGCTCCCCGGGCTGCGCAGCCCAGGGCAGCCCTGATGCCGCCGGCCCCCTCGTCTCTCTAGGGCCTCCTGATCGCCTTCGCTTACAAGAGGTACAAAATGGGGGTGGAGGACTTTTCTCACAGCTACGTCGACCCCACCCCGGAGGTTCCCACTCCGTACTCCAGCTACCCCAACATCAGCCACGACAGCTACCAGCAGCCGCCTTTCACCCACACGGCAGAAGCCCCGGGGGGTTACCAGCCCCCGCCGGTGTACTGAGCCCCTGGCCGGTGGCCCGGCAGGGATGGCTGTGCCAGTGCAATTCTCTTCTGTGGGGTGGGAGGGGAGGGACCTGCAACTTGAAGTGGGAAGGTGGGGCAGGAGGGTGGTGGCTGCTTTGTGTGAAGCTACCGGGCCCGGGTGCTAGGGTGCAGGAGGGGCCTGGTCCCGGTGGTGGAGCTGAGCTCCCCGCCGCTGGGATCCAGAGCCCGGTGTGTGGCGGGTGATTTGGCACATGGTGGGTGATCCGCAACTGCTGAGCGCAGCCCCGCGGCTCTGGGGAGGCTGGGGGCGTGGGGCCGGCCCCGGCGAGGCCGAGCGCCTGCCCTCGCTGTTGTGCCCTTGGGGAAGCAGCTGCGGGAGGAAGCAGCGGGGTGAGTGTGCGGTTTGCACCCCCCGCTCCGGCCTGGCCGTGCCCTTGTGACTGCTGCCCTGGCCCGTCCTGGCACCGGTGCCTTTCCAGCCATGCCGGCCGCAACCCCTCAAGTGCCGGCTCTTGTGGCCGTAGCGCAGCCAGGCGGTGCGGTCCAGCTCCCGCCTGCCGCCGCTTCCCGTGCCTTCCCCCCTCGGCTGCTGCTGGGTGAGCTTGATGCCAAAGCCCTGTCTTCTTTGACGATAAACTCCCATGCTGTGCCTTCTCGCAGCCTGCACTAGAGCTGCCGGTGCTCGGATGACGTGGTTCGGGATCCGTGGGAGCAGCGAGTGCTGGGCTCTCAGCGGGGCCGTGGCCGCTCCAGGTGTCCAAGGAAGGAGCTGGAGTGCTTTTCCTGCTGACTCGGTCCTCGGTGCCCCTCGCTTGCCTCCCGCGTCCTGCCCGCTGCTGCCCCGGCAGCGCCTCGCTCGCAGCCCGCGCTGCCGGCTGGCGCCAGGGTGCCGCTGCGGCGCCCGTGCAGGCTGGCTGTCTCAGGTTTTCTGCTGCACCTGTTGTGAAGCTGATCCCAGCAGCAGTGTGCGGCGTGTGAGCTGTCGCTGCTGGGGCTGGCGGTCAAGTAGCTCTTTGTTTGTCACTGTAGAGATGGAATAAACTTTTTCACCTGGCCACCGCGTGCCCGTCTTCTCTAGGGAAGCAGAACAGGGTTCCTCCTCTCTCCCCGAGGGCCGGGGGGTTCCAGGCAGGGAAGCGGCAGAGCAGCCCCAGCCCAGTGCTGCACTGCAAACAGCACACTCACGCTAGTGCTATTTTTAGGCAAGCCCTCCTGCGCCTCGGAGTCTGGTAGCAAGTTTGAGCAGACAACTCCAACACCACCCCTGCCGCCAGCCCCCCCGCCCAGGCTGCGGCTGTGAGCCATCAGCCTGCAGTGTTTGCACACCGTTCACTGCAGGGAAGCCTTTTCAGAGCAGTCTGGCATAAACCACGCAGAGACGATTTCATTAAGTTATTTATTAACCTAAACCAGTAGCAGTGCCACCTTCCCCCTCCCTAAGGGGAAAGCCCAGGCCTGGCAACCAAGTGCTTGTGAGTACTACAACTGTCATGGCTTCAAGTAAGGCAGAGGGAGCAGGGGTTTTCCGACAGCTCTTGTAACCTTCTAGGGAGATGCCTCCTCCTAGCTGGAGGGTGGAGGCAAACAGAGAGCACTGCATTTGCACATGGAGATTTGACCTGGCCAGAACCAAGGGCTACTGCTTGGAGCTTGTGGACACTGGCTTACAGGGAAAAGCACTCTTGGAAGGAGTAAGGAAAAAAAACCAAACACCCAAACCCTTCCAGAAGCCAAGTCAAGCAAAGGAGGAAGAGGATCCTTCAGCCAACTTACAGCAGAGAAAGAATCAGCCTTGAGAATTTTTGGAAGGCTCAGGAGGGAGCAAGATACATGACTAGAGTTGAGAACCATCCACTCAAAGCAGAGACCCTTTTCCTAGTAGCTGGATCTTCACAGAAACGGTAGCCCAAAACTTTACAGATTAAGTCCCGAGCCTCCAAACCCTTCGCAGATAACTAAGCACTGAAGTGGCAGCGCCAGGCTTGGACCTGAGAAAAAACACCCTGATTTTGGAGAGGAGACTCTTCCTGAAGTGAAGTCTCGTTCTTCCAAAAGGACTCTGTCTTACTACACAGACTACTGCTAGCCCTTTTAAAGTTCAAAAACTAGGAGGATCCTACTGTCAGGCCGTTAAGTCAAGCCTTTCTTTCCCCCCCCTTCTGTTTCAACAAAAATTTACAAGACAGTTACAGCAAGTGAGCGTAACAGCAAACAGGCCGCACACAATCGTTCGAAGGGACTGCTGAGGGCCAGGCTGCTGCTGCTGCGTGTGTCAGTTGAAAAGTTGTGCCACAGCTCTGTGACAAGGAACGGGTTATCTCCTCAGACCACGTTAAAAAAGGAAGTGGGTTTAAAATACTGAGTTACTGTACATTGTCTTAAGAAACCTGGAATTTAGCAACAGGGCACAAGAGATAAAGAAATGGTTGCATTCACAGGCAAGTGAACCAGCCACCAGTGCCAGCCTGAACATACGCAGACCAGGGGAGCAGGCCAGAACTATGGCGAGCGATGGAAGCCCTGCAGCCTGGCTCACTGTGACAGTTTTCCAGGACCTGTTTGTGTGGCAGCATCAGTAACTACACCTGTCTCTTTTCCGTGTTCAGAGAAAGGAACTCACTTCTAGTCAGGCTCCCGCTTCAGCTGCCCCCCAGCATCAGGTCCAGTTGATCCTCCTCTGTCCTGGCGCTCGGTGCAGAGGAACAGCAGCTTGGTTTGGCAGGTAGAGCTAAGACACTTAACAGTTTTGCTAAAAGCAGGGGAAGCCAGATCTGGCATCTGGAAGCCACAGCATCTAGCTTCCTTCCTCTCATGTTTCCCCATGCAGGAGCCCAGCAGTCAAGAAGCAAAGATCTTCCGGGAGGGAGCCACGTCCAGCTGCTTCACCCCCACGGGCACGTTCTCCTTGTTTTCCAACCCAGGCTGCTGAGGCCGCTTGCGGAAGTAGCAGGCTCGGCAGACAGAGTGGTACTTGTCTGCTCCTCCAATCACTTCAACCTGGCAAGAAAATTGGGAGAGTGACTCTGCAGAGCCCAGTTCCCCTGAGGAGATCCCTCCGGACTAGCAGGACTGGCAGGGTGAAGCTAATGAAGTGCTTTCTGTTCCAAGGGAACTCACCTCCCTCTCTGCTCCCAGCCTCTTTGTATAGGAGGCTTCTCGGTAGCACTCCATGCACACGGCGTTCAGCTTCACCACGCTCTCTGCCAGTGGCACAAGGTTCAGGATGCTCCCAAAGGCCTGTGCCAAGACAGCAGGGGCGGTTTGGTTGGATGGGTTCTACAAGAATACCAAAGCAGCTGCTGTACTAAAAAAAGAATGGTTTACCTTTCTCTGGAAAGTCCCATCAAGAGCAGCAACAATGATGGTTTTCCCAGTGTTGGCCATCGTCTCACAGAACTCCACGATATCTGGGAACTAGAGGAGGTACAGGAACAGTGTCAGGAGGAATAAGGGGCAGCGCTTCGCTCCGGATCCAGCAGCACATGCCCAGACAGCAGCACAGGGCACAAAGAAAGTTAGAGCCACGTTGCCCATCTGTGAAATGGACTCCAGGCCCGCTGTCCTCAGCCTGCGGGGACTACGGGAAGGGAAGGGTTTGACTATACAAGCATAGTCCAGCAGGGTCAGCCTGCCCCGGGGTATTTCTTCCCACCCGCTCCTGCAGAGGATTCAGACCTTCTTCTGCACAGGGTGCTCTGAAGATTGCATCCTGCAGAGCTCCCCAGGACCTGCCCTGGCCATGCACTTACAAACTGGCCCTCGTCAATGCCGATGACCGCAGAGCCCAGCGCCTCCTGGTACACGTCCTTGAGGAGGCAGGCTGGCAGGGCCTCCATGGTGCTCCTGAGGGGAAGGGCGAGACGGTGAGCCAGGCGGCCCAGCTGCTGGGCCCGCAGGGGTGGGTCCTCCTGCCCCAGGGACTCACTTGTCATGTGTGGAGACGCCAGAGGTGCAGTAGCGCGTGTCCTTGGCGTACTTCACCAGCAGGCACCGGTACTGAGCGAGCTGGAACCGCCGCACCCGGCGCATGAGCTCCGTGCTGCAAGAGACAGCTGTCAGCGGGCCCCGGCCCACTCCCTGCCCCCCCATCCGCCCCGGGCCTACCTCTTCCCGGAGAACATGGGGCCGAAGATCACCTGGGGGCAGAACCACGAGGGTCAGCGGGCGAGAGCACGGCTTGGCAGGGCCACCGCACAGGCAGCCCCCGGGCGCCAGCCCGGCCGTCGCCCTGCCCAGCCCCGGCATCCGGCGGGGCGCCGGCCAGGCCCCTGCGGCTCTGGGAGCCCCGGCGCATCCCCCGCCGCCGGTGCTGGTTCGGCCCACCGCAGCCCCGCACCAGCCCGGCCACGCCATCACCCCGCACAGCCCGAGCGTCGCCCCCGGTACCGGCCCGGCCTCTGCAGCCCCGCTGCCGCCTCCCGGTACCGGCCCAGCCCCTGCAGCCCCACTGCCGCCTCCCGGTACCGGCCCAGCCCCTGCAGCCCCGCTGCCGCCTCCCGGTACCGGCTCAGCCCCTGCAGCCCCGCTGCCCTCCCCGGTACCGGCTCAGCCCCTGCAGCCCCGCTGCCGCCTCCCGGTACCGGCCCAGCCCCTGCAGCCCCGCTGCCCCGCCCGGTACCGGCCCAGCCCCTGCAGCCCCGCTGCCGCCTCCCGGTACCGGCCCAGCCCCTGCAGCCCCGCTGCCCCGCCCGGTACCGGCCCAGCCCCTGCAGCCCCGCTGCCCCCTCAGGGCGGCCCCAGCGGGCGCTGAGCGCCCGCCCGCCCGCTGCCAGTGTCGGTATCGGCCCGGGCCCGTACCTGGATCTGCCCGCGCGGGCGGCTGGGCGAGCCGGGGTGGACGCCGGGCACCGTCAGGCAGTTCATGGCTGCGCCGGCCGGACGGACTGAGCGCCCGCGCGCGCCTCTCCGCTGCGGCGCCGCGCCGGCCAATCCGGGGAGGCCTCACGCCCACGCGCCGCCGCGCTGGCCAATCGGAGGAGGGCTCGTGCCGCCACGCCGCCGCGCCGGCCAATGGGGGCACAGGCGCGAAAATTCTTATTTCCCTCCGCTCCCAGGCCCGTGCCGCCTTCCCGGCGTGCACCGCGCGCCCGCCTGCGCGCCGCGACGCTTTTGCGTCATCGCCTGTCAGCCCGCCCGGTGTCCCCGGCCCGGCCCCGCCCCCCGGGCGGCCAATGGGAGCGGGGCGGCCCCGCCCGATGCCCCGCCCCCGTCCCCTGTCCCTTCCCCGCCCCCCGGGCGGCCAATGGGAGCGGGCCGGCCCCGCCCCCGGGCTCCGGCCCCGCCCCCGGGCGGGCAGGGGGCGCGGGGCCGCGGCGAGCGCGGGGCCGGGACCGGGACCGGGACCGGGACCGGGACCGGGCGCAGCATGGGGGGCTGGCGGGACATGACCGCGGAGGTAGGGTCCCGGGGCGGGTGGTGCGCGGTTCTCGCCAGGGCCGCGGGGCGGGGGGCCTCGCCCGGCACCCGCCGCCCCGCGCCGCAGCCCCGCGCCTCCTCCGCAGGCGCTGGAGGAGCAGTACTCCCCCAGCCGCTGGTCCCCCCGCCTGGGCCGGGACACCGTCATCCAGGCCCACCTCGCGGCGACGGCGGAAGGTGAGGAGCGCCCGGCCCCGGCCCCGGCCCCGGGCCGGTGAGGAGCAGGGCGCCGGGGAGCAGGGCTGCGGCTCGGGTACCGCGGCCCCGGCCCCGCGGGCGGTGCTCCAGGCGCCGTGTCCGTCCTCCCGCAGGGACCCGGCGGGCCCGGGCCAGCGCGCAGACCTCGCTGCACGTCCCCTACGGCGACGGGGAGGGCGAGAAGCTGGACATCTATTTTCCCACGGACCCTTCTGGAAGTAGGTGGCGGGCAGGCGGCGGCGGCGGGGGCGGGCAGGGGCCGTGCCCCCCGTTCACCCCGGGCTGTGCTGCGCAGCCTTCCCGGTCCTGGTCTACATCCATGGCGGATACTGGCAGTGCCTGAGGTGAGGTGGGCTGCGGTGGGGGGATCCCTTGGGAAGGGAGCCCCCCGGCCCGCTCCTACCACCCCCCTTCTCGTGACGCCCGCACTTGTCCTGGGTGCTCTGGGTCTGATCGGACCTCCGGCCGGCCCCGGGAGACCCCGGCCCCCGCAGCCTGCCTAGCTTCTGTTCCCCCCCCCAGTAAAGACGAGTCGGGATTCGCAGCCCCCCCGCTGGTGTCGCAGGGCGCGGCGGTGGTGGCGGTGGGATACGACACAGCCCCCAAAGGTAGGTGCTGCCCAGCGGACGCGGCGGCTGCCCGCGCTGGCCCCGCGCCCTCCCGACTCCGCTCTCTGCCCAGGCCACATGGACGCCATGGTGCGGCAGGTGCGGCGCAGCCTCGCCTTCCTGGTGGAGCGGTACCCCGGGATCAGGTGGGCCGCACGCAGCTCCCGGGGTCCCCTCCGCACCAGCGCTACGGCCGCCCTCGGGCCTTCGAGGCAAACTCTGCCTGCGCCACGCCCTGGGTGGTTTGGTGCGTGGGGGTGGCCGTGGCAGCGACAGGAGGGGGCAAACGAGCCCTGCGCTGTGACAAAGGCTTCGATGCCTCGGTCCGAGCGCTGGGCAATGCCCGTGGCCCTGCTCCCTTGTCACTGCACGGGGTGTCAGTTGAGGGACAGGGAAACGGGCCCGAGCTGCCGCGTTTGGGCTGTGGCACTTGTGGCTGTGCCGCCTCCTCCGTGCGGAGCAGGGTGTCCCGAGGCGGCAGACGCCACGCCGTCGCTCCCTGCGCTGGCTCACGGCCCCCTCTCTCCAGAGGCGTTTACCTGTGTGGACACTCGGCAGGGGCCCACTTGGCAGCCATGGTGTTGTCCACGGACTGGACGGAATACGGAGTGGCACCGGATATCAAAGGTAGCGCCACCGTGTCCAGGCACGGGGGCTGGAGGAGAATTGGTGTCTGCGCCTGGGACGAGGCCGTCTCTGCTGCCCGTACGGGGCTGCGGGGGCTGCAGAGCCGAGGGAGAGGAGCTGCCCCAGCTGACTGCAGCCCACAGGCGCTGGGAGCGCAGGACTCGGCTCCTGGACAAGCTGCCCCGGGGGTGCGCGTGTCCTGCGCCCACCAGCCGCGCGCTGGGGCCTGGGGATGTGGGCGCAAGGAGAGTTCCCACACGCAGGGCTGCGAGAGCGGCCCGAGCTGCAGGGCCCCTCACCCGCCGGCACCTCTGCCTCCAGGAGCCGTGCTGGTGAGCGGCGTGTACGACCTCGAGCCCATCCTGCACACCTACGTGAACGATGCGCTGAACATGAGCCGGTGAGCCTGCACGCGGCGGGGACAGCGACCGGGAACGGGCACAGGCAGGCCGCGCACACGCGTGGCTTTGGCCAGCGCAGCCTGCGGGTGAACGCCGGCGGCTCTGCAGCCTGCTCTGCCCCTGCCCGCACAGCCCGCCCGCGCAGCGGGGCACCGGCTGCCTCCGCGCCTGGCCCAGGCACAGACCCTCTGCCCTCCGCCTGGCTGGTGCGCACGGCCGAGGACGCGGGTGCTCTGCAGGCAAAGACGCCCTCTCCGAGCGAGGGGCTGCGTCAGCTGCCACCGCGGTGTCTCCGCCAGGGAGGTCGCCCAGAGGAACAGCCCCATGCTGTGCGTCACCCCAGCAGCGCCCGCGGCCGCGGCCTGCGAGGTGCTCGTGGCTGTGGCCCAGCACGACTCCCCGGAGTTTCGCAGGCAGTCGCAGGAGTACGGCCAGGTGAGCCCCGGGCAGTGCCCTGCCCGGCTCTGGGGATGCTGCTCCAGCCGGCCCGCTCGGACCTGCTAAGCTGGGATGAAGAGCTCATGTGCCGTACCGGAGCAGTATTTCTGCTGCTGTGGCGATGGCTGCTGTTGAAGACGACAGCGGCTCAGGGGAGGACGCTAGTCCTTGCCGAGCCGTCATTCCTGCTGCCCTGTCCGGGGCTGATGGGGGCCGGGGTCCCTCCCGCCAGCGCCGCTCTCTCCACAGGCCCTGCGCGCAGCCGGCTGGTCCGTCTCCCTGCTGGATCTCGCCGGCGTGGATCACTTTGACATCATTGAGAAGCTGTCAGAGGAGAGCTATGTCCTCACTCAGGTAGGGGGAGAGCTCCCGTCCTCCCTTCGCTCTCCGAGCACAGCTAAGATCAGCAGCCCAGGAGGGCTGTGCCTAGGCGAGCGGGGCTCGCCTAGGGCGGGTGCGGGGCTGCGGCTTCGGGGCTGGCTGTCGTCTCCAGGAGTGGAGGAGCGGGGCCAGGCGCTGCTCACAGGGCTCGGTTCCTCATCCCAGGTGATTCTGAACATGATTTCAAGAGCTTGACGGCATGTCGGGAGCAAACCGAGATGGGAACCACAGCCCTGCACGGCAGCGACAGGCAGCCTGCGGGTACCCTGCCCTGCTGCCCTCGCTCCGGCCCGCTGGGTCTCCTCCTGCAGCACGGGGCGGCTGCTGCCTCCGGACACCCTCTGTGCCCCCTCCGCTCCTTCCAGCCTGCAGCCAGGCGGGGGGGCTCGGAGCAGGGGAGCATCGGTTATCACCGATTATCGCCTGGGCTGGGGTTCCTTTGCAGGGGTGTTTCCACCCGTCCGGAGCGCACGGGGCTGGCGGGCCTGCAGGGCTCTGTCTGGACGACCGGGTGATGAAGTTTGTTCCCTCGATTTCCTTTAAACTGCTTATTGCCAACACAAAATAAACTAGGAGTAACTGCTGCCTGTGTAACTGCTTCCTGGGGAGCTGGGGCTGTGCTGAGCCGGCGAGTACACACTAGACATGGCTGCTGCAGAGAGAATCTCCTCTCCCAGCGCGGAGCTCCCGTCCTGCGGCTGGGCTCGTCCGTGCCAGCAGCGGGGAGTGCGCACTGAGCCTGGCCCAGCTCTGTGCACAGGCAAAGTCCAACCCAGAAAGCGACGGGCTCGGCAGGCAGGGAAGCCCAGAGAGCCCGCCTGCGGCTGCGGGGGGGCTGTGGGACTGGGTTAAAGCAAACCTTTGGGGAGGGGGGTGATGGAGGCGCGCGCTGGGGAGCTGTCTGGGCCAGTGCTGGCCAGATACCGATGTGTGAGATGCTTCCACGTCCTCAGAAGCACTTGTCCCACAATGGGGACCTCTGGGCTGCGACGCTGTCCCTGCTGCATGGGCAGGGCAGGAGCACGCTTGGGAGAAAACATCCTGCGCAGCCACAGTGCTGCCAGAACACGTTTATTTTGTGCCCTGACCATCCCTCGGGATCTGTCTCCCTGCTGCAGCATCCTTGCACACACGTGTGGTGCACGTGGGCCAGGCGCAGCGTGCGGCCTTTGGGGCGGGGGGTGTCCGGCTCTGCTTTTGGGGGCTGTCTGCGGGACCCGAGTTACAGAGCTTCTGTAGAGGACTAGAGGGTGCTCTGAGGATGTTTGCTGGGTGACCAGTGAGACGGGGATGCTGCCTCGGAGGGGTCTGGGTGGCGGTGCGGGACGTGTGCTCCCCTCTGTCCCGCCGGGCATGCCTGCGAAGGCGCTCCCTCCTGGGAGGGGCCGTGCTCCCGCGGGGGGTGGGCCGGGGTCTCCGCGGGGCTGGGCTCACGCTGGTTCGCAGGGCTGCGCGCCGGGGTGGATGTTGCGCTGCAGCCGGCTGGGAACGCGCCCGGAGCACGCTGTGGCTGCTCCCAGCCCCTTTGCGGCTGGCTGCCAGGACAGGGCTGGGACAGCCGCCCCGGCCAGCTTGGCTGCAGCGGCCAGGGGGAGGCAGCTGCCCCCGGGCTGGGGCTGGGAGGGGGCTCAGGCTCCCCCTGCGCCCGGAGGGCTCGGGCGCAGCCCCAGGGCCGGCTTCTCCTGGCACTTCCCGGCCACAAACTCCAGCTTGTTCTTTGCGAGCTCGGTGTCGCAGGCCGAGATGTCGCGGTGCCAGACGGCACGCACGGCGTGTGCCGACCAGGGGAACAGCAGGACGCTGACAGCCGGGCCGGTCTCGGCCAACTCCTCCTCGCTCACTGCCCACAGGTGCTCGCAGAGCTCGGCGGGGGACGGCCAGTCCCCCCGATGCTCACCATCACGATGTTTGTCCCCACCGCCACAAGGCTGACGGAGCAGAGGGGCGAGTCCAGCTCCTGGATGCCGGGCGGAGGCAGGGGCGGTAGGCTGCGAGCCCGGTGCCCGGCTTCCCAGGAGAGGAGGCTGCAGCGCTGCCCACGCCCTGCCCCAGGTCCCAGCTGAAGGAGGGGCCCTTTGCCCTCCCTGCTGTGCAGCACCAGGGTCACTGTGGGCACCGCGGGGACAGGCACGGCATCGTCCCAGCACTCCAGCCAGGCAGGGACCCCAGCGGCATCCCTGCCTGGCTGGAGATCCAGCACAGCTGCCCGGGGAAGGTGCCTGCGCCGCTGTCACCCCCGGCAGTGCCGGGTGGTGCTGGGTGCAGTGAGCCCAGCCGGCAGGGGAGGGGACAAGGCTGGGCCCACACCGAGCTGTCGGGCAGGGCACGACCCGGCTGCGCGGCAGCGCGTGGAAGCCTGCGCGGCCGGGCAGGGAGAGCGGTGTCAGGCTGCAGGCGCCCGTACCTCCCGGCGTGCCGAGGGGCCCCGAGATACCTTCAGCAAAGCGTTGGGCGTTGTCGTGGTCTCTGCACAGCGTCGCCTCCGCGTGCTCCAGCCCGAGGCGGGCAGCGGCTGCCAGCACGCCTGCCTGCCGCATCCCCCCGCCCAGCAGCTTCCACACGTGCCGGGCCTCAGCGACAAACTCCCTGCATCCAGCCAGCACCGCGCCGGCCGGGGCGCCCAGGCCCTGCGGAGCCACCAGAGGGGTGACCCAAGCTGCCCCGGGGGGCTGCCCGTACCCCTGCCGGGGATGCGCCCAGGGATGCTCCAGCCCACAAGCTGGGCACTCGGCCGCATCCCCCCGAACAAGGGCGAGGCCCCAGCTTGTGCTGGTCCCATCTGGCCCCGGGGACCCCCTCCCCGCACGAGCACACCTTGGAGAAGCACAGGGACACGGAGTCGCAGTGCTGGGTGATCCGAGCCGGCTCCACGTCCTGGGCCACCGCCGCGTTCACCAGCCGCGCTCCGTCCACGTGCACCTGCAGCCCGTACCGGTCAGCGAGCCTGCGGACCTGGGGGGAGGCAGAGGAAGAGCTGGGCCAGGAGGGACCCCTGGAGGCACCGAGCCCGGCGGGGCAGCCGGTGCCGACACGAGCTGTGCTCCAAGCTCCTCGGCAAGGCCCTGGCGTCCCCGCGGCGCCGTCCTGCCGGGTCCGGCTGCCCGTGCCCAGGCAGGGCTGCTGCCAGCCGCCGGCTCCTACCTGCTGGAGTAGGCGAGGGCTGTGCGCGTTCTCCAGGCCGATGAGCTCAGGGCGCGGGCGGTACCGGCTGCCGCGGGGCCCGCGGACGGTCAGCTCCAGCCGGTCCAGGTGCGGCAGCGCCTGGGGGTGGACGCCAGCGCCCTGTGCCCGGGGCGGGGCAGGGAGCGGCGCCGACGGGGGGCGGGGGCGGGGGCGGTGCGGGGGGGTCCCGGCCCTCCGTCCCCTCCGTCCCCTCCGCCCCTCCGGCCCTGCGGCGGGCGGGCTCAGCCCCGACTCGTGCCCCGGGCCGCGGCTCGGGGCGATCGGGGGACGCTGCCGCGGCCCGGCGAGGGATCCTCCGCCCGGCCCGGCCCCGGCAGCCACCGGAGGGCAGCAGCGAGCCGCCCCCCTGCCCCCGCCGGTGCCGCCGGGCCCCGCCGGCCCGGGCCGGAGCCCGCCCGCCCGCAGCAGCCCCTGCGCGGCCCCGCCGGGCTCGTGGGGGCGCAGGGGGGCGACCCGGCCCCGGAGCGGCCGAGCCCCCGCGGGCAGTGGCGCACGGCTGGGGGAGGGGCGGTCGGGGAGGCGCAGCGGGCAGCGCGTGCGGGAGGGCGGGCAGGCTCGGCCGGGCTCCCTGCGGGCTCTGCCTGCGCTCTGCCTGTGCCCTGCCTGCGGGCTCTGCCTGCGGGCTCTGCCTGCGGGCTCCCTCCGCTCTGCCTGCGGGCTCTGCCTGCGGGCTCTGCCTGCACTCTGCCTGCGCTCTGCCGGTTTCTGGGGCAGCAGCACGGCCTCCTGCGGGCTCGGGGTGCCCGCTCTGTCCCCCCAGGTGCCGGGGCTGTCGGACCAGGGCTTCCCGCAGCGGCTGGGGGGGCACGGCCTCCCCTCCCTGGTGCACGTGGCCGGGGCGGGAGCGGGGCCCGCGCTCGCACGCAGCGCACAGCAGACCCCCGCTCACAGGAGGGCAGGAAAGCGAACCGGGTAAAGGTTAACGGAGCAGAGCGGAGGCCGAGCGCGGGACGGGGCCGAGCAGGCCCAAGGGGGGGTTTGCTCAGGAGGAGCACGAAGCAGGGAGCAGCCCCGGGGGCCGAGCGGGGTCATGCTGCTACAGGTGTGAGGTAGAGGGGGCTGAGGAAGGGGCCAGGAGATGCACCCGGGTCAGAAAGGACCTGCTGCCCACAGCTCTCCCCTGCGGCCCCCCGGGCAGCTTCCGGAGCAAAGTGGGGCTCTCCTCAGGACCCCGGTGAGGACCGGGGCTGTTCTCGCCCTCCGCACCCTCCACGGGAAGGGGCAAAAACCTGCCCCTCGGTTCGTGACCTGGCTGCTCCAGGGCACGGGGAAGGAGGGCTCGGCGCAGCCCCGGGCACTCACCGGCGATGAGGTTCGCCATCGTGGCCGTGGGCACAAAAAGAGCCTCCGCCATCCCCAGGACCCCTGCGGCCAGGCGCTGCAGCTCTGCAGGGGGGGAGAAGCACAGGGCTCCTGGGGCGGGCATCTGCCGGCCCTGGGCGGGCACAGCGGGGTGGTCGGGAGCCCCACAGCTCCAGGCTGCCGCCCCCAGGCCCCCCCCAGCCCGCCAAGCCCCCCCGCCCCCGGAGAAGCCCCGCTCTGGGCTCCCCATCCCGGCTGCGCCGGGGCTGGAGGAGCCGCAGGCAGGGACCCCACGGGGGAGGCGGCCCCGCCGTCTCTGCCGGGCCCGGGGCCGCGGGGGGCCCGTCCCCGCCGCCCACCGCTGCCTGCCGGGTCCTCCCCGTAGTCGTCGTCGCCCACGGCGGCCCGGGCCATGGCGCGGCGCATTCGCGCGCAGAGCCGCGTCACCGTGTCGCTCCGCAGGTCCACGGCGCGCGGCGGGCGCCCGGCGGGGGGGGGGGACGGGACACCCGCGGCCGCACCGCC
The DNA here is from genome assembly GCF_035582795.1 of Mycteria americana. Classification (NCBI taxonomy): domain Eukaryota; kingdom Metazoa; phylum Chordata; class Aves; order Ciconiiformes; family Ciconiidae; genus Mycteria; species Mycteria americana. Next base: position 14,219,098 of record NC_134380.1, on the reverse strand, counting down.
CCCGGCCCCGGCCCCGCCGCAGCCCCGCACCGCCGGGACCGCCGGGACCACCGGGACCGCCCCGCCGCGAGGGCTCCCGGGCGCGGGGGCGGGCGGGGGCGGGATCGCCCGGCCGGCCCCGTCCCCCGTGCAGGCGGGGCTGGGGCCGGCACCCGAGGCCGCGGGCCTCGCCACCCGCGGGGCCGGCCGGCCGCGGGGCGACGGCTCCCGCGTGGGCACCGAGGGCGTCCCGGGGCTGCCCCTGCGGCGCGGGCCCCTGCAGAGCCGCCCCGCCCCGCCATCCCTCGCCTCTGCCCCGCGCCAGCTCTGCCCCCGGGCCGCGGTGCGGGGGCAGGCGGAAGCGCTGGGGGACACGGGTGGGTGCTGCCGCGGGGATCTGCGAGTCTTCCCGCAGGCCCATGGCGCCCGCGCCGAGCAGTGCGGGCTCCCGCCACGCTGCTCCCGGGGACGGCGGGGACGGCGGGGACGGCGCGGGGTGACCTCGCTGCTGGGAATCGGCTCCGGCCTCTGGCTGCGCCTGCCCTGGGAACAGCGGACGCCCCGTCCTGGGGCCCGGCGGCGGGCACGTCCTGCACGCTCTGCCCGCGCCACGGAGCGGGCCCACCCGCGTCGGGCTCCCGGCAGAAATCCCGGCTGCCCCCGGAGCAGGGGAGCCCGTGCCCGGTGCAGCGGCGAGACCCCCGGCCCTCCCCCGTTGGGCTGGACCGGCCGGAGGCTGGCGATGCTCCACGGGGCAGACCCGGCCCACGGCCGTGGGGCTCTGCTGGGAGAGCCTGGGCTGTGCCCCCCTGGTGCTGCCGGCGGGGCGGGGGGCACAGCTCTGCAGCAACGCGGCACCTCTCCTGGTGCTTGCCGGGGGAGCAGTGGGGCATTCAGGTGCTCCCTTCCCCTGGGGGCCACGTGCCCGGTCCCCGCCTGCCTCTCCCCTCGCACGTGCCGTGCCGCTGTCTCCCCGTGCACGCAGCCTCCCTGGCATCGCCAGTCCAGCCGCCTGCGCCATGGCCCCTGCTATGCTGCTGCCTTCCGCCTCCCTCCGCCATGTGCCGCCACGCAGCTCTGGCCCCCCCAGCCCTCCCCCCTCTCCGAGAGCCCCCCGCAGCTGCCCCGGCTGGCTGCCTGCACCCCTGCACGCGGGGCCTCATCACCACCTCCCGCTGCAGCCCGCGCTGTCAGCCCCGCAGATGAGCGAGCCATAAACAGTCCTTCATGGAGACGTTTTTCACACGCAGGGCCACATGTTAGCAGTTTTTCTTTATTTACTGCCTCCATTTCCTCTTTGTTCCAGGAACTTGTCCTCCAACTTCAAGCTGCTCATGATTAGGCAAAAAGGCCTCTAATCTCCCCGATCTGATTTACCGTCACTGAGAGCAGACGCTTCCCGTTACTGGCCCTGGACCTGGGAGCATGGACAGCCGAGCTCTGCCGGCTGCTGAGCCGAGCCTCTCCTCCCCAAAGCTGCCCCGCTGCACGCGCTGCCTTCCCAGCAGCTTCCTCTTCCAGTAAGCGCTGGGCAGCCCGGCCGGTCACGCCGCAGGTGAAGGGCTGGGGGGGAAGTGCAGCCGCGGGGCCCTGGGCCAGGGACCCCACCGTGGCCGGGGCAGCTGCCCTGGGGCAGGGCAGGCTCCGGGGCTGCTCCCTGCTCCCTCAGGAGGGGCTGGCTGGCTGGAGCATCCCTGGGCCGTGGCCTCCTCAGCGGCTCGCCTGTCCGCTCCTGCTGCTCCTGGGGGGGGGGGCCGGGCGGCCCCGGGGTGCCCCGCGGGGCCGGCTGCAGCGCTGTGCCCAGCGTGGGGACAGCGCCCGTCCTGGCCGTGCCTCTCGTCTCAGCGCCTGCACGTGCCAGTTCCGGAGACCTGAGGGGGCTGGCTCGGGGCTCTGCGCTGCGCAGCCCCCCCCCACCACCAGCCCAGGCAGGGCCTGGGGTCCGCAGCCATGCAGGGGCTTCCTTTGCTGGGAGGCGGCCCCATCCTTCGCAGGACCTTGCAGTGTGGCAGGGCCTCCTCCACGGCCCCCTGCGTCCCGCCAGCCCCCCCGGGGCCTTTTCCCCGGGGCTGTGGGCCGGGACCTGCCTCAGGGGTCTCCGCCGGCCGCCGGCCCCCAGCGAGCCCCTCCGACCACACGGGGCCTCGGTGGGGGCTCGGTGGCTCCAGCGCCGGGGCCCGCGGGAGGGCTCGTGGCCACACGTGGGGCTGGCCGAGCCAAGGCCGCAGGCGTGCGGGCAGCTGGAGGGCAGTGCCGGCGCCTGGCGGGCGGCTCGGCGGGGGCTCGCCCCGCAGCCGGGGGGGCTCGCCCGGGGGCTCGCCCGGGGCTGGGCCGCGCCGCGGCTCCCGCGGCCGCCACCTGCCAGCGCCGGCCGGCGGCTCCGGGCCCCGCGGCCCCGTGCAGCCGCGGCGGGCTGAGCTCACGCTCCAGCGGTGCCTCCCCGGGGCTAAAATTAGCAGCCGAGCTCAGGCCGGGGAGCGGGGCCCAGGTCCCGCCGGGGAGGATCGGGTTTCCCCCCCGCCCTCCCTGCCACAGGCCTGGCAGCCTCCGGGGCGATTCCCGGAGCCGGCCGGGCTCCCCCTGCCCCCGGCCCCACAGGCAGCCGCTGCCAGGCCCTGCCCACTCACCCGGCTGCGTGTCCCGGCCCCCCGGCCGTGGGGCTGGGCCCCCACACGCATCGCCGCTGCGGGTGCCTCAGGAGGGGCTGCGGGAGGCCGGCACGGCTGTGCCTCCTCGGCCGGCGCCAGGCTGGGGCCGAGCCGCCTTGACCCCGGCACACGTGGCTGCCCCGGGCACGGGGCTGGTGGCCGGCGCTCTGCAACCGGCCGCCCAGCAGAGCCGGCGGGCCGCGGGCCGGGCTGGGCAGGGGCTGCGGGCGCAGGACTACCGGTGGCGGAGGCTTTGCCATGGGTGTCTCGTGTCGCGTGACCGGGGCTGGCCGCAGGGCCTGGTGGCAACCCCGAAGCGCTTGCCATGAGCTCGGGGGTATTTTCCTCCCGGGCTGCCTCGGTCCCGCGGCCGCGCTGCCTGCGCTGCGGGCTGCCATAGCCCGTCCCGCTGGCCAGGGCTGGCTGGCCTGGAGGGCCCCGCTCCCACCCGGGCGGGGGGAGCCACCATCAATCATCCCTGGAGGGGCAGGAGCCACGGAGCCAAGTGATTTCCTACTGTCGGGAACCGCGGAGCGATGCCTGGAAGCGCTGGGACGTGCTGGGCTCCTGGCTCAGCCTGCCAGGGGCACGGCCAGACCTCCAGCACGCCGTGCCACGCTGTGGCCAGTGCCAGGCCGCGCTGGGGACGGCGGCGGCACTGAGGGACGGGCGCTGCCCTCCCTGCCAGCCCCAGCCCGCTGCTGTCGCGGTGTAACGGCTGGCTCCGGGCTCCGTGGGCTCCGTGGGGTGTGTGCCGGCGGCCGCTCGCAGATGCGGCGTCCAAACGAGCCCGAGCCCAGAGCAAACCCTCGGCAGCCGCGTTGGGACGCAGCCGGCGGGCACTGCTGCCCCGACCCGGTGGGGTGGGACTGCCCGGAGCAGGGCCGGCGGGGCGGCGCAAGGTTTGGCTGCGATTGCCGCCGCCGCGGTCCGGGGCTGGTTGTTCCCCACGGGGCACCGGCACGGACACGGCGGGCAGAGCCCCCGGCCGGGCAGGGCTGGCGGCGAGCCCCGCGCGGAGCGGCCGCAGCCCGGAGCCGGAGCCGGGGCCCGCGGATGCTGCCGGCGCCCGGGTCCGCGGGCAGCCCGGCCCGCGGGAGCGGAGCGGAGCGGGGCTGGCGGGAGGCGCGGGGCCGGCCGGTCCCCCCCGTCCCCAACCTGCCGGGGCTGCTCGGGTGACCCCTCCCTCCGCCGGCAACAACTTTTCCAGTAAAACCACCGCAGAAATCCCGGCTTCCCGACAGGCCCGCCCCTCGGCCGCCGGGGGGGCGCGGGCCGCCCTTAACCCTTCCCGGCCCGGCCCCGCGGCCGCCCGGGGCCCCCCGCGCCGCCCCGGCCGGTGGCTCCGAGCCCGGGGCCGGGCGCCCCGCGGAGCCGTGCCGGGGGCTCCGGCCACCCGCCCCGGGCCGGCGATGCCCCCGCTCCCCGGGGCGGCCGGGGAGGTCCCGCAGGGCGGCCGTGCTGGAGCGGCCTGACCCGCCGTGCGCGGGGGAGGTGGGCGGGAGGGAGCTGACGCGGACCCCGGCCCCGGGAGGCCTCCGCGGCCGCAGCCTGCCCGGGTGAGGCCCGGCCAGGCCGCGGGAAGGGACCCCCGAGCTCGCAGTGCCGGCGGTGCAGCGGGTTTTCCTTCTCGAGGTGCAGCTGACGCGGAGGGAGCAGGGACTCGACCCCAGCGTGGGGCAGAAGGAGCATCCCGAGTGCCGAGGAGATGGAGAACGGTCGGGGAAAAAAGCCCCTCTCCACGGGGGACCCGAGCACGGCCTGGCCCCTGGCACTGCGGGGCAGAGGGGCAGCCGGGGGGTTAGGTCCCCTGGCAGCGCGGGATCCTGCCTGTCCCCGGACGAGCAGGAGCGACTGTGCTGCACGGGGCTGGGCGGTGCTGGGAGCCGGCTCGCGCCTGAGCCCCTGCTCACTGTGGGTGCCCACGGCTGAGTCTGGCCACGGCTTGAAGGCGTGGGTCCCTGGGCGGAGGTGTGGAGGGCGGCTGGGCTGCTCAGCGAGAACAGGGCGAGCAGACCGCTGCAGGTGGGTGGTGAGGAGGGAGCGAACCACTGCCGTGTTCTCGCTGGACGGGATGCAGCAGCCTCGGCTGCGCGTGGGCAGATTGGGGTTAGACCCATGGGACGTGCCCTGCGGTGAGGAGCAGGGGGCCGGGTGGGTCCCCTCGCTCCTGAGCCCTGGTGCTGGGAGCAGCCCTCGGGGGCACCCTGGGAGAGCACCGCTGCCAGTGATGGCTCTGGGCTAGGTGGCTGTGCCGGGTCAGCAGCCCTTCCCCAGAGCCCCGCGGGGCCGCTCCCGCTGGGTGGGCAGAGCCGGGGCTGGCCAGGCACCAGGAGCCAGGGCTCCGTGCCGGGAGCTGTGCCGGGCCATCCCCAGCTGTGCCCTGCCTGCCGCCAGCCCTGGCCCCGCGCTGGCTGCTGCACTGGCCGAGCCAGGGCTGAGGTAAGTGCTGTAATTGTTTCTCTGTGGCCCGAGATGAATAATTGAGAGGTCTTTGAGGAGAATTAATTAGCCCGTTTATTGGCAGTAAATGCTTTTCTCCAGATGATGAAATAGATCCTGAGCCACACGTGGGGCAGGCGGATGCAGGTCGCTGAGGCTGCTCTGGAGCTCGCCAGTGCCAGGTCCGCGGGCCAGCCATGCTGATGCCCCATGCCCGCCGTGGGGCAGGCATGCCCGCGCCGGCTCCCATGGCCTCCTGGCAGCCCCGTGTGCCCGGAGCTCACTGCGCCCACGGCCAGCGCTTTGTGCGAGGAACCTGGCGTGAGTGGGAGCAGAGGGCACCGAGGGCCGGCAGGATCCCGCCCCAGCCCCGCGCAGAAGCTCCTTCCAGGCTGCTCTGCACAGGGTGGACTGGAGAATCCCTCTGGGACAGCCCCGGCCGGCCCTGGCAGAGCTCTGCCCCATGGCATGGCACGGCAGTGCACCGGGGGGCCGGCCAGTGGCCCCGGGCAGAGGGGCAGGAGCGAGCCACGAAGCCCCTCGGCTGCCTGCAGCTGTCAGCTGAGCGGTGCTGCCCTTCTGAGCCAGCCCTCGGTCACCCGTTGCTGGCACTCCAGCGTCCCTCTTCCCCATCAGTTCCTAGGGCCGCTGCGGTGGTGCAAGGGGAGCAGACCCTGGTGCTGCAGCGTGGGAGCCCTCTGCCCCCCACCGTGCCCCTGTGGCTTCCCGCTCCCTCCCGGCTCACAGCCCATCCTGGAGGCTCCCTCCCTGCGCAGACCCCGCTATGTCCCCTTGCGTCTCCTTCCTCGTGGCTGCCAAGGTGGTGCCAGCTTGGGGCTTGTGGCCTGCACCTCCTCCTCCTCCCCTGGGCGTGAGGGGAAGGGCCCTGCATGGCCAGAAATGCTTAAACAAGGATTTCCTTGTTGCTGCACGAGCTGTTTGCCTTGCTCCCAGGCCAGCCGTTAATGAGGTTTGGCAGGAGGCACTGGCAGCCCCAGCCATTGGATTTCTATAAATCAACCTGGTGCTAATGCGTGGGGCTTGCTGGGATGGAGCTGCTCAGCCTTGGTGCACGGGGACCGCAGCCCGCAGGCGGCTCGGGGCTGGGATGGAGCTGCTCAGCCTCCGCGCGTGGGACGGCAGCCTGCGGGCTCACCAGCGCTGCGCGCAGCAGAAGGGGGGCTGACCACAGCCGTCCCAGCCTGCGGGGCTGGGGTTGCTCTGCGACACTGAGGCATGAACGTCCCCCCGGTTTTGGGGTGGTTGGATGAGCTGCTCCTGGGTTTGGGGGCAGGCTGGGCTCGGCAGCCGCAGCCCCATGGGGGCCATGGGAGCCCCTCTGGGTGAGGAGCGGCTCCTCGGGGAGTCGCAGGCAGCCCCTGGGTGCGGAGCATCCTGGCAGGGCGGAGAGGGGCGGGGGCCAAGGGGGCCGAGGGGGCCGTGGCTGCTTCCCGGCAGGCAGGTCGGATCAGCCTCTCCAGCTGTTTGTTTCCAGGAATGGCAGAAAGTATAAAGCAGCTTCCCACAGCCGAGGTGGTGCCGTGTCCTGATCCATCCCCGCATCCCCCACCTCCCTTCCCCCGGACCCACAGAGGCTGCTGGGTGCTCCGCGCGCTGGGGCGGGGGCGGCTTTGCCCCCCTGCCTGCCCTGCCTTGGGGTGAGGGCCGCGGCTGTGCCCCCCGCCCCGGGCATGCCGCACGCCCTGCGTCTCCCTGCCCCCGGGGCAGCCTCAGGCATGCAAAGCAGGGCAGGCAAATTACCCAGCCCTCTGGGAAGCATCGCTGCAGCTGTGGCTGGTGGCTACCGCACGGCAGCTGGCCCCTGCCGGGAAGCAGTGCCGTGGTGGCAGGGCCTGCACGTGGGCCCTTTGCACCAAAGCCGCCTGCAGCAGATGTGCCCGGCGGCCGCTGGCGCAGGGAGGCTGCGAACCTGCGAGTCCTGTGACCTCCCCACGTAGCGCTGGGCTGTCCCTTCCCCGCCGGGGACGCTGGCCGTGCGGGGCCACGCCTGGCCGGGAGCCTTGCTGGGACGCCCGGCGCGGGGCACGGAGGAGAGTCGCATCGAGAAGGGCCTCCTGGGGACGAGCTCTCATGCATTCTGCTCCTGGCAGCCTTACGTCCAGGAAAGGAGGCGCCGGGAAGCAGGACCTGTTATCTCTGGTTTCCCACAGCGATGTGCTCGCCTTGCCAGAGAGCAGCCGGCTGTTTGCTCTCCTCACCTGCGGGACGGTCTGCTGGGGGAACCAGCCCCACGCCGCGCTCGCCACGGTGCAGCTGCTGCGGCCGCAGCCTGGGCTGGGGCTCACTTTCACTCGCAGGGGCTCCCGCCAGCTCTGTCTGCCCAGTGGGTTTGTCTGAGCCCCCTCACCCCTCCCGCGTGCCGGCCACTGAGTCCCCCTGCTCCGGCCCGCAGGGCCGGCCCCAGCGTGCCGGCAGAGCCCGAGGCAGAGCTCCCCGGGGGAGTGGGCTGGTTGGGCAGCGGGGGCTTTGAGCGAAGGAGGGGGCTGCGGGGCTGGGCTCAGCTCTGCCCTGGCTGCGGGGATCAGTGGGGCCGAGGCTCTGGGGAGACCATCACAGGGGGACGTGGGACGAGCCCGTGCAGGCGGGGGCCGCAGCGGGATGCTGGAGAGCGCGGGGCCACGCTGTGCACGAGGCCGGAGGAGACGCTGGGTCCTGGTGGGCTGGGCTGGGTGCAGAAGCTTTGCAGCTTCACTGCAAAGCTGCCGGGAGAGCGGTGAGGCTGTGCCGGGCGGCTGGCCTGGGGAAGAGCCGCCGGTCTCAAAGGTGACGTTTCAGTTCCTGCTCTGAGCGTGCTTTCCCCCTTATCAAGAAACCCCTCTGCTCTCGCTCTGAAAGAGAGTTTCTGCAGCGTGTGGAAACCGAGAGAAACCCCAGCCCCGGCACAGCCCCGCCGACCGGCCGGGCTCCTGTGGGGTCACCGCTGGCTGCCGGGAAAGCCCCAGCCCTCGGCCCCCTCCCTGCCTCCCCTTCAGCCGCAGCCCGGCCCTGGGGCTGGAGCAGCCCGTGGCAGGGCAGCCCGCGGGCCGCTGGTGTCCCCCCGGGTCAGCAGCGTCCCCCTGCAGCGACCCTGCCGCAGGACGGCACCGGGGTGGGGCAGGGGCAGCGGGCGGGTGTCTGCCAGGAGCTGCCCCTCCATCCGACGCCACACGCCTCCACCCCGCTGGCGTCCCCCACTCCGCTCCTGGCAGTCTGGGGTGCCGCCGGCGCTGGTGGGGGTGGGACGTGCCGGTCAGGGCAGAGGGAAGATGCCGCCGCTGAGACGGTGCGCCCGCTGCGGCTGGGACCCGCCGCTTCCCCTCTGTTGGAACCTGCTTGTGGGTGCGAGCGCAGCTGGGGGCTCTGAACCGCAGACAACCGCCGTGGCGACGGTCTGCCAGCAGCCGCGGCCACGCGGTGCTGAGCACAGGCGGCACCGGCGAGCCCACGGCCCCGTGGGGACCCGCTTCTGGCTGGGGCAGCCGTGCAGGGCACCGGGGCGCGCAGCTCTGCGGGTGGAGGCGCCCGTGCCGCGCTGGGAACCCGGGCTCGTCCTGGCCCCTCGCCGGCTCTGGTGGCTCCCAGGGCCCCGCTCCTCGCCGCGGGCAGGGACCCTCCCCGCCAGGGAGCCGGTGCCTGCGCCTCTCGGCAGCTGCTGCGGCTGCGAGGCCGGGAACAGGAACCCCGGCGGGAGGTTGTGCAAGGAGGAGAGACCCGCACGGCCGGGAGGGCACGGCGGCCACGGCCCTCGGCCCTGTCGAAATTCCATGCTCTTACAGAAAAGCCCCCGGGCAGAATTCCTGACAGGGGTGATTCATCCCCCGCTGGAAGCGATGACTTTGCCTCTCCAGTAAACCCTCTTCAGCCCAGCGGATGAAAGGGGCAGCGGGTGCCGCTGCGCCCTCGCCGCCATCAGCACCCGCCGTGGGGTGCCGGGGCCGCCCTGAGCCCCGCGGGCAGCGCCGGGGGTGCCGGGTGAGCCGAGGAGGGCCGGGGGCAGCAGGGGCTGAGAGCTGCCGGGCAGCAGCGGCGCGGTGGGTGCCCAGCACAGAACTGACGCCCCGGCTCCCGTCCCCGCGGGGGCTTCCCCTGCCCTGGCTGCTGCCCGAACCCGGCGCGGGCCAGCGCCTCGTCCAGGTGCTTTGGGGGGACCGTCCCCTGCCGGCGAGGGCACGCGGGACGGCCCTTTCCAGGAAGCATGTGCGAGGGCAGCCAGGCTGCAGAGTTCCCGACAGCAGCTCTGGTTTTAATAACAGCAAATCAATGGATGCCCGATTCCGGCCAGAGCAAAATCCTGCGCTTCCTTCCCCGGCCTCCCCGGCCGGTGGCTTCCCCGCAGGGCAGAAGCGACCAGGATGGGAGCCCCGACCCTGGCGACCGCGTCTGTGTTTCTGAGTGCCAGCGGCCCCCGCCTGCCTGCCTCGCCTGCCTCACCCCGCCCCGGTGCGCTGCCTGCACCCCGGCCCCGCTCGGCCCGGCTGCACGGTGCGGGGAGGGGGTGGGAGGGGAGCTCGGGGGTCCTCGCCGCCCCTGCCCAGCCCTGGCTGCGCCCAGCGCCCGCGCCCGGCGCAGGTGCTGCCGGCGGGGCTGCTCCCTGGCCTGGCATTCCCAGCTGCTCCTGGCTGCTCGCCCCCCCCAGCCCCGCGCCGTGATTCACCCCCCTTCCCGCGGGGTTTGCACAAACCTCCCTGCTCTCTTTGTGCTTGTTTTGAGAACAGATTAGTCATGGCTCTTAGCTGGCTTCCAGCAAACTGCACAACAGCACCATGGAAAAACGAGAACAGCGAAGTGATGACTCAGCAGGGCTCGCGCTCCCGTCCCTTGGGTGCCAACTGTCCCTTGCTCCCGCACGGCCCCGGGCACCGGCGGGGACCACCCGGCGGATGCGGCAGCCGGGCCAGGGCGGGCAGGCGATGCAGGGAAGCAGAGCCCGGGGACAGCGCCGGCCTGGAAGCAGCAATGGGCAAGCAGGGGCTGGTGAGATGCTGGCTGGGCTGGACGCCGGGTCCCGGGGTCCCCAGGGGTGACGGGCCCTCGAGCAGAACCTCTGCTCCGTCCCCGAGCCCCCTCCTGCACCTGGCGAGCGGGGGCTGCCCTCCGCCCTGCTGGCACCTCGCTGCCCCGAGCCCTCCCCGCTGCTCATCGGCTGGAGCATCCTGCTGCTGGCAGCTCCGGCTCAGCGCCCCGGCAGATCTGCGTGGGTGCAGGGGCTGCCGCGGCGCGGGGAGGCTGCCAGGCCCCTGCCGGGCGGCAGCTCGACTCCCCGGAGCCGCAGGGCTGGGGATCCCCAGTCCCGCTGGGCTTGGCAGGCACTCCTGGGCACCTGGGCCCTCCTGGCCAGCACCTGCGCACCGGGGCTGTGCCGGTGACAGGAACTCCTGGGGCGGGCCCTTACCGTACCTCACACCTCACTCTGCAGCCCTTTATTGCCCTGCCTTGGCTGGCTGCCCGGCGGCACGGCGCGCTGCCAAGTCTCCGTGCCAGGTGGCTTATCGTGATCCCATGGCGCTGGACACCAACTGGTGTCAGCTGCCAAGCATGAACAATGTAATTGCTGGAATTACAGTAAAGTGCTCCCATTCCCACTCGTTAAATGCTGAGACGGGGCCCTTGGGTCCTTCTAGGGAACATCTGCTCCAGCTGTGCCCTCTGCCAGCCGCACGTCCCGTCCTCGCCCAGCGCGGTGCTGCCTCCGCCCGCGGCCCCCGGCGGGGCCAGGCTGGAGCTGCTCTCTGCCGGGGGGCCCCAGGAGCTGTGGGACAGGCACAGCCCACCGGGCCTGGGGGGACGTCTGGGGCCCCCGCGTGGTGCACCGGTGGGGAGGGGGCAGACGGGCAGGGCCGGACTGGGAGCAGCAGCACCCGCCCTGCGGACGCAGGGTCCCGTGGCCAGGAGCCTCGTCCCCCGCCGGGTGCGCGGCATCGCCGCTGCCTGCTCCCGCGCCGGGGCCGAGGCCAGGGCTGATGCGAGGCCAAGGGATGCTCCAGGGCTGGGGTTTGGCACCTGCCCACGGCTGCTCTGCCAGGGTCATCCGAGGACTCTGCACTGTGCTGGGCAAACACACCCAAGGCAGCTGGCAGCCTGCTGCCCGGAGCACCCACGGGGACCTCCCATGACGTGCCGTTGGCGTGCCCGTGCCCAGCAGTGACCGCAGCCGGTGGCAGGCACCTCGCCGCTCCCTGCGAACGCAGGTGCAAGAGCAGCGCGGGCCCGGGCGCGGTCACTGGCTGGGGAGCGGGAGAGGGCTGACCGTGGGGAGGGCGCGGAAGGGGGTCTGCCCGCGTGCTGGCACCCTCGGCCCGCCCCGGGCACGGCCCTCCTGGGGATGGCGCAGGCAGCGCTCGGCCGCGGGACCCTCCGGGCTGGGACTGCAGGACGCGGCCCACCGCCGTCTGCCTGCCCGGCAGCCCCGGCGCTGCCGGTGCTGGGCTGCTGCTCCCTCCGCCTTGGCCACGTCCCCAGCCGCGGGACGGGGTGGGGGGGGGCCTGCGGCTGCCATTGCCACAGCAACGCGGCTTTGTTTGAAACCTTCCTCTGAAATGTCAAGAGTTTCTTCGGGCTCCAGCTGCCGCTGCCGGGATGAAAACTTCCTCCGAGGCTGTGGAAATGCGCTGGGGGGGTTTCCACTCCGAACATCCGCCTCTGCGTGGGCGGAGGGAGCCCTGCCCCGCGCCACGGCTGGTGGTCGTAAGGTGCAGGACCGAGCCCCGGGCAGGCGCTGGAGTGGGCAGGGGCAGGCAGGGGCTGCGGGCGGTGGGAGAGGCTGCTCCCGCACGAAGTCCCATGGAGCGGGCGAAGGGTCTGCGTCTCTCAAAGCTCAGGGCGGTGCTGGCTGGTAGGGCAGCAGGACCCCCGGCCCAGCCGGCGGGCGAGGGGGAGCAGCGTGCGGGTGGACGCGGCCGCGGGGCCGGGGGGGCCGGGGCAGCGCAGCCCCGCGTGGAGCTGCTGATGGAAGGAGTGAGGAATCCGCAGCTGCTGGCTCCCTCCGAGCTGGCTGCGCGCTGACTGCGGGTCTGGCTGGAGAAGCAGCAACAGAGAGGGGTTTCCATGGGGACGTACACAGGGCGCTGGGCTCAGCTGCATCCCGAAATACACCCTGGCCCGGGCACAGGGGTCCCGCTGCCGCCCCACGCTCCCCGCCTGCTCGCAGCCCTGCCCAGGCCGGGAAGAGCCAGGGGCCGAGCCAGGCACGCGATGGAGGGGCTCGGGGCAGCCCCTGTGGCTCCCCCGGCTGCCAAGGCTCTGCCTCCTCTGCTCCGGCCACGGATGGGTTACCGCCGGCGAGCCCCTGCTGCGGCCGGGGGTCTCGTGCCACACCACAGGGCCGTGCCGAGTGTGCCTGCCTGGGGCAGGGGGCAAGACGAGGGGATGTTGTGGGGCCAGGGGGCTCCCGCGGGCCCCGGGGACGTCGAGCGGCAGGGGGGTGCAGCCCCTCTCCTCCTCGAGCACAGGGACCCTTCACCCATCCCGAGCCCGCAGCCAGGGCAGCTGGTGCCAGCCCCGGGCTGTGCCACAGAGCCTGAGCTCGTGCTTCCCGGCAGCGTGCCGGGGAGCAGATGTCTCGGTCCCTGTTCCCAACCGTCCCGGTGGCCCTGGCCTGCAGAGGAATTGCCATGTAAGGAGCAGGTGGTGCCATTTACAGTAAGTCCCCGGCTGCTGCACAGCCCTTTCCTGCATCCTACTGGGAAACGCGGCGGTGGATGTGGGAACGTCCTGGCGCTGCGGAGCCGAGGCAGGAGGAAGTGCACGAGGGGTGTGCCGCGAGGTCAGGGTGTTTGCGGCGAGCTCCCTGCCTGGCTCTGCCGCCCCGGCAGCCGTCGGTGCTGCCACTCGCTGCCGCCTTCCTTGGGGTGACCACCGAGCCCCGGGTGCAAGCACAAGAGAGGCTGGCGGGTGACCGGCCCCTTGGGTGACGGCCCAGCCAGCCCAGGGGGACGCTGCGGGCTGTGGGTTGTGCCTGGCCCCACGGCTGGCCTGTCCCGTGGGCTCTCTCGGACGGGACGGCACGGGGCTGGCGCCTGCACCGCAGCCTGCCCTGCCTGCGCAGCCCGCCTGGAGGGAGCCGGCATGGCCCAGGTGGGACAAGAACGCTCCAAGCAGGAAGGTCCCCTCCTGGCACGGCAACTGCTCCCACGAGGGGACAGGACGGCGCTCTCTGTGCGCTGGTGGCTGGGGACAGGCTGCTGGTCCCGGCGTGGGGCTGGGGTGCCCTCGTGGGTCTGTCCTGCTCCCCAGGGATGGCCTCTGGCTGTGCCCGGACGGGCTTCGCCGTGCGGCCGGGGTACCCGCAGCAGAGCCGCAGAGCCCGGCCGAGCCCCCCCGGCTGCTGCGCTGCCCGCCCTGCCGGGGACCGTCTGCCTGCGGCAATCGCAGGCTGCAGTTGTTTCCTGTTTTTGGGTCTGCAGATGCTGGTACGCACCAGAGCAGGGTTCCTGCACCCCCTGACCCCGCAGGGTTTTGGTTCACCATCCCGGCGGACGCTTCCTTCTCGTGCCAGTAACGAGCCGGCGGCGTGGTGGGAAGCGTCGGCGGCTGCCCCGCACCCCTCTGGGGAGGCCACGCTGGGGCAGGGCGGGGGCTTCCCGGGGCAGCGGGGCAGCTGCCTGTCCCTGCCCAGCCGCCTCCCGCACCCCAGCACCTCGGCGGGCTGCCGCGTGGCCCTGTTCGCTCTCGCCCTGCTCCGCGCGGCCACGGTCACGGCATGGAGGAGGTGGTGGCACTGGGGACGGGCCGTGCTTACAGCTGCAGTGAGTTCGGCTGGGCTTCAGCCCGCGGCTCCCACGGAGAGGTGCACGAGCCAGCGGTCTCAGCACCCAGGAGGCAGCTGGGCACCGGCGGGACGGCCAGTCGGCGCAGGGGGCTGCCGTCGCCTAAAAGTGCCCTGGGCAGGGCAGGGCCGGTGCTGGTTTGCCCAGCCGCGCCAGGTTTGGGCCGTTTGTGCTCAGAGCAGGTGGAGCGGAGCTGCTGGCCGACCCGTCCCGTCCCGTCCTGTCCCTGCCGGTGCCAGCTCAGCCCCAGCACAGAGGAAAGCCCGCGGGCGGCTTCAGCCTCCAGCTGTGTGCTGCCCATCCCGCGCGGGGAGGACGGGGAGGACGGGGAGGGGAGGCCGCTGCCTGGCAGGGTGCTGTGCCAGTGCTGGCGCCGGTGCCCGTGCCGGTGCCTGGTCCGTCCCAGGGCTGGTGCGGCACAGCGAGGAGACCAGGTGCCCTGCTTGGCTGCTGGGTCGCCCGGCTTGGCTTACCGTGGCCACCTCCGCGCTCGCTGCCCCGAGCGAGTCCCTCTCTGGGAATGCCAGCTGATCGCCCGGGTGCTCCTGGCCAGCCAGATGGTGGTCCTGGCCATCCCCTGCTTGGCCTCGGCTTGGTGAGCAGCCTCGCTGCACCTGCCTGGTGACGGCCCTGGGGGACACGGGGGGGGGGCAGCCGCAGGACAGTGGCGTCCCAGCCCCGCTCCTGGCCCGCTGCGCACGTGCCGTGTTTCCCGTCCAGCTCCCGGCACCGCCACGCAGTGACGGGGTCTAATCACCGCTGAGAACGCATTCCCCGTCCAGGAAGCCTCCATGGGGGTGAGCTCAGCCGGCCCTGGCCCTGGCCGCAGGGCAGAGGGGAACTGGCTGCCTGCGACATGCTCAATCGGCCGCTTACGAAACGCAGGGCCAAGTCCCCTCGGCTTTTCTGGGGAAGGCGAGAGGTTTGTGAAACCTTCGGCAGGGATTTGCCCGCTGGCCGCCCCGTCACCGCTGCCGCGAGGTTGGGTTTATTCCAAGAAACCCACGGGGCTGGCAGGGCTTCCCGGACTCTCGACTCAGCAGCGGGTTGCAGCCCCGCTGTGGCCTGAGCAGGAGGGAAGAGGCCCCCCAACAGCAGCGCGGGCGCCCGGGGACCTTCTGGGAAGTGGCGAAGCCGGGGCCGTTCCCGCGGGGACGGGAGGGACGGGGTCCGGCTGGGGGTGTTGGGCAGGGCTGCTGCAGGCAGCCCGGCCGCCCTCCCCGAGGGCAGCTTCCCCGCTCTGTCCCACCGTGGGGTGCTGCGAACCCCCTCACTCTGCCGGGGGGGCTGGGGGTGCTCAGCCCCCCCCAGGGCCCCGGTTCCCCATCCCCTGCTGTGCCTTGTTCCGCCCGGGAGCTGTGATGCTCCGGGTCCCTGCCCAGGTGCCGCGAGCGCCGCGGGGGCGATGCTCCGCGCTGGCTGGGGGCTGCTCCCCCGCTCCCTGGCGCGGGCCGGGAGTCACCGGTGCTGCCGGGAGCCCTGACGTCGGGGATGTGCCTCGGCAGGGCCTGGCGGGCGGCCACCCGCGCACATGGACATTCCTCGCATAGCTCCGGCGGGTGCCCGGGCAGGCCGCACGGCGCTTCCTGGCAGCCCGCGAGCCACGGCCCCGGAGAGCAGCACCAAAATAGTCGCTGGGACCACGCCGTGCCTGCGGCCCGAGCGGGCACATTCGCCATCCCTCTGCTCCGGGGCGATTCCTAAGGGAAGCCTTTTCCCAGCGGCTGGGGTTCCCCGGGCGGGAGCACGGTGCACGGTGCCCGGCGCGATGCCCGCAGTGCGGGGCTGGGGGTGCTGCGGGCGCTGGAGGGGCCGCGAAGCACAGGGTGCCCGGGCACAGCCTGCGCCGCACTGCGGGGGCTCCGCGGGGCTGCGGGGGGCCCACCCCCTCCCAGGAGTTTCCCCCACGTCCCCCCCCCGACGCAGCTCTCCAGCCAGGCATCGCGCTCCCCTCCGGCCGGCCAGAGCTGCGGGTTTATTCCCGCGTCTGCTTCACGTCCTCGCGGCCGGTGCCTCCGCGGGAGGCGAGAGCAGGGAGCCAGGCGCTCCTGGGGGCTGGGGGATCCCCGGGGGAGATCCTGTCCCTCCTCCTCCTCTCACACCCTTCCTCGGGCGTCTGCTCTGGGCCAGGCTGGGGTCTGGCGGGTGGGGGTCTGCACAGGGCAGCCCCGGAGCTTTTAACTCTGTGCCGTGGGGGTAAGCAGGACCTCGGCCTCCCTGCTTAACCCTCTCTGCCCTCCTGCTTAACCCCCCCTCCCCGAGCCCGCTGCACTCGCAGCAGAAGCACCACAAATCCCTTTCTAACCCCGCACCTCTCGGTGCCGTGCTCCCACAGCTCTTTCCCCATCACGCGCCGCCTCCACCTTCCCCTCCCCAGGGGGCTGGGGGCAGGGTGGGCTCGCTGCAGAGCGCAGCGTGAGCGCGGCTGCGCTTGGGGCTGTGCCACGGGCCAGCCTTGGCCACCAACTCGTCTCCTCCGTGCCCAGGGCGATGGGCCACGTCCCGCGGTCCAGGGACAGTTCGCGGCCGCACCACGTGCCTGGAGCTGGGAACGGGTTCTTTCCCCGCAGTGCCTCGTGGCTTGGCCTGGCCGGCCGAGCGACGTCGCGGGGCTCCGACATACCTGAGCGCCGGGGCAGCGCTTACGCACACCAGGCTGTGAGTCACCACGGCGGGATCACCCCGGCATGGAAAGCGGTTCCAGGAAGCCGGCGTTTGTGTGGTGTAAACACCATCCCAGCGTCGCAGCGAGGGCAGCGGCCGGGGAGGGACGTGCGTCATGCCGGGGGGCCTGAGCGGCCTCGGGGGTGCAGGGGAGGAAACAAACCAGATCTGGGGTTTTTCATTAAAAAATAGTGCTCTTTATTATAAATTATGAAAACATTTCCTTTCTGAATATAAATATAAATATGTGCAAAGTTTCATCTGAGTTTTGTTTTGGTTGAATTTTCAAGCATAGTTTTGCTCAGCCCTCGAGGCTGGAGGTGAAGATGGAATCTTTATAAAAGACAGTGATTCACGTTGGCCTGTAAACATCCCTTCGGTTAAAAAAAAAAAAATAAAAAAAAGCCAGAAAAACCCAACCGCTTCTCCGGGCGGATGCAGAAAAGCGCTTGCGAGACGATGTGCTCCAGGGGATCCTCCCGCCGCGTCCCCGCGGGAGTCGGTGGCCCGCGGAGCCGCGTGGCCAGGGTCTGCAGGGAGCGGCCGGGCAGAGGTGGGGTGCGATGCGACACTTGGGAGTAACGGTCCAGCGGCAGCACTGGGTCCGCGGGGTGCTCCTTGCGGACGCGGTCGTGCGGGACCCTCAGCAGTGTCAGGACACGCTGTTTCCCCTCCGGCTTCGCGGCACGTCACCGGGACCGTTACCGTGCAGCGTCACCAAACGATGTGCAGTAACCCAGACCACGGGGCGGGGAGAATATTAAGGCTTAGTCCCCTGGAAAACGGCAACGAGGGGAAAAAGGCAGCGACCTCCAAGTCTGGGGCCTGGTGTGAAAGGAGCTTCCACCCACAAGGAGGCAGCAAGAGGTAAAGTACAGAATGGGCAAAAACCACTTTCCCCTTAAAACGGAGGAAAAGTGACCAGGCACTAGCTGGACTCCAGTGCTTTCCGTTCTCTGGTGGCAGAAGGGGGCTCTCGCCAGGACACCCCCAGGTGTGGTCCCGCCACGGCAGCGGGGATGCGGCTGCCGGGGCGCATTTCCCCCCGTGCCGTGGGTGCCGTCCCGGCTGCCCGAGCCCCCAGAGGCTTTGCGGACGGGCTCTCCCCGGCCGTGACGGGGAGGCCTCCGCGCTGGGCGCACTGTAACATCCACAGTCCGACCAGAGCAGTCTCCTTCCCTGCGGAGAGGGGGTGTCGCGCTTCCTCGGGGGGTCCCCCCAGCACCAAGGGCGCCCGGCTGTGCTGGCCACAGCCCCGGGCCCACCGCGGCTCGCCCCAGTCCCCCTCCTCTCCTTTCCCAGAGGGAGAGGCTTGGCATGCCCTGCGAGTCCCCGCGCCGGTGGGGCGTTGTGCCTGTGCCCTGCTCTTGTGCTTGTAGCGTGTAACCTCGCTCCGCTGGCCCCTTAGAGGGGGGCATCGTACTGGTCCAGGAACTCCTTGATGGGAGCTGGCAGCTGAGTCATCTTCTCGTAGGAGTCCAGGTGCCCATTGACGGTCTTGCGGCAGAGGTGCTGCAGGGTGGAGACGCTGGAGGAGAGCGGGCGGCTCAGCACCAGGGGGATCTTCTCGCCACCCGAGTAGATGTAGTAGGTGCGCTTGGGGTGCAGGGCCCCCCCCGGCTGCTCGGGGACAGCGCAGGGCGCGGGCGGCATGTAGTGATGTACCAGCTTGAGCACGCAGTCGAAGCGGGGCACGGGCTGGCTGCTGCGAGGGTCGCTCTGCAGGGAGAAGCTGCCGCCCTCGCACTGGATGCGCAGGTTCTTGGTGCCCGACTCCGTCTTGACGCTGAGGGTGAAGAAGTGCCGCTGGTCGGAACTGTCCCTGATGAGGAAGGTGCCGGCTGGCTCGGCGCTCAGCAGCAGGTTGGCCTCGCCGCCCGTCACTGTGCTCCAGTAGAAGCCGCTCTCCTGCAGCTTGCGCACGGTGTTCACCACCAGCTGGTACTCGCTCTTGGAGCTGAACGTCTTGAGGCGCAGGCTGGTGTCGAGGGGGCGGCTCATCCCGGCGGCGGGGAACTTGCTGTGGGTGACCATGGCGCAGGGAGCCAGCTTTGCGCGCTCGGGGTGCTGCTGCCGGCAGCAGCGGCTGCTACACCATCACCTGCGGCAGAGACGGCAGTGAGCCACGGCACCCCCGGTCCCCGGCTCTCCCTTCCCGGGGCACCGGCATCCCCGGCGCTCGGCTATCGCCCTCCTGGGGCACCGGCATCCCCGCTCCCGGGCTATCGCCCTCCCCCGCGGGGCACCGCCATCCCCCGACCCCGGCTGTCCTCTCGCCGCGGGGCACCGGCATCCCGGGGCACCGGCATCCCCCGACCCCGGCTGTCTCACTCCCCGGGGGGCACCGGCATCCCCCGACCCCGGCTGTCCTCTCGCCGCGGGGCACCGGCTCCGCTGGCCCCCGGCTATCTCCCTCCCGGGAGGCACCGGCAACACCGCTGCCGGGCTATCCCTCCCCGCGGGACGCACCGGTCCCGGTCCCGGTCCCCGCCTCCCCCTCCCGTCCCCGTCCCGGGCAGCGCCGTACCTGGGGCGCGGGTGCCGGGGCCGGTCTCGGCGGCGGCGGCGGCGGCGGCGGGGCCGGTGCGCGGCGGCGGGCGGCGGAGCTGCCGGGGCCGCCCGGGGAGGCCTCTTATAGCGGGCGCAGAGCCCGCCCTCGGGTTCCTGGAACTGCGCGGCTTCTTGTAACGCTCCCCGGCGCCCTCCCGCCGCCCCGCCCGGCCCGGCCCGCCTCGGCGCGCCGCCAGCCACCGCCGGCCCATTCCGGGCAGCGCGGCCGCCCCCTCCCGCTCCCCTTCACGCTCTTTCCTTCTAAGAAGAGGAGAGTCCCGGCCGGCCCGGCCGCGGCCCCCCCGCCCTCCCTTCCCTCCCCTCCCCTCCCCTCCCCGCCGGGAGAGCCGGGTCCGGCCGGGCCGGGTTGCCCCGACCCGAGGCGCGGGGGCGAGGGCAGCCCCGGGGCCGCCGCAGCCCCCCCCCCGCCCCCGGCCGTGGGGCACCCTCAGCGGGGTGGGAGTCCTGCCCGCGGGCGGCCCCCGGGGAGGGCGGGGGCCGGGGCCCGGGGATGCCGGTGCCCCCGGAGGGCGCTGCGAAGTCGTCCCCCCCCCCCCCCGCCTCTGCTGGGGGCACCCGGGCCGCGCCCGGGCAGAGCCGCGGGAGGTGCTGCGGGCCGAGGAGGTCTGGGCCCGGCCGGCGGGGGACGCCGGAGCGGGGCTGCCGCCGTGCAGCGGGGAAGCGGCCGCAGCGGCCCCGCACGGCTGGCCTTCATGTCAAGCGCAGCGTGCCAGGCCGCTGCCGGCCTCGGCTGCCCTTCCCGGCGAGCCGTGGGGAAGAACCCCCCCCCGACCCACGCATCTGGGGACAGTACGGGACAGTCCCCCCCCCCCCCCCCGGGAGCCGCCCCGCCTGCAGCCCCGCTCCCGGGCGGCCGTGCCCCGCGAAGGCGGCGGGGGCCGGCGGCGGCTCCGGCGGTGCCTGCGGCTGGCGGCCGGGCACGGCGCTGGCTCCGGGAGCCCCGGGACGCTCCGTGCGGCCGGTGCTGCGGCAGCCGGCGCGGCAGAGGGCAGGGGCCCAGGCGCCCGTCTGCGGAGCCGTCGCGGGCTGGTGGCGAGGGCGAGGAGCCGGGCCCCTCCTTCCCCTGGCCGGGTGCCCCCCGTGCGGGGCTCTGTCCCGGAGGGGTTTCCTCATGCCTCTGCCCTGGCTCGGGTCCGGCAGCCGGAGCCGGCGGCCGCGGTGCCAGTGCCCGGGGAGAGGAGCGCGCCCGGCCCGGCGGAGCGGGCGGCGAGCGGAGCCGAGGGGGGGCCGGGGCCCCCCTTCCCCGCCCGGTTTCTCTGCATTTTCGTTTGGCAATTGTCAGTTTCGACCCCGAAAACAAACCAGACTTTGTCAGTGGATTTTATTTTAAATAGTTTAATTTGCCCTGGAGGAGCTGCCGCCGCCGCCGCTGCCTCTGCCAGTCAGGAATAAACACAAGAAGAGCAGTTCTGGGAAGTGAGGCTGCGGTGAACCAGCTGGTCTGAAATGCAAACGAGCTCTGGAGCTCTGCCTGAGGCAGGAGTGGTGAAACTCGGGGGAAGGGCCGGGGAGGGGAGCGGGGTGGGAGGCTCCGGCCGGGGGGCCGGGGCCGGGCGGCGCCTCCGTGCCCCCCCACCCGGAGCGGGACGGGCTTCCCGCAGCCGGGGCTGGGCGGCAGAAACGCGGCTCTGCCGGGCACGGCGGCGGGACCCGCGCCCCCCCCGGGGCTCCGCCTCGCCCTGCCCGGTGCGGGAAGCCACGGGGACCCCCCCCCCCCCCGGCCGTAGACCAAGCCCTTCCCCGTCCCGGGGGGGCTGCCAGGGCGGGCAGCCGGGGGCGGCAAACGCCGGTTCCGCCGCGGGAAGGAGCCGTTCGCCCGGGGCCGGGTTCGCCAAGAAAGAAGCGGGGGGAAGGGCTCGGGGAGGTCGGGGGGGGGGCTGGAACTGCCGGGACGGCGGTGAAGTTCCCGGGGCTCGGGCTGCAGCTTCCCCAGCGTGCCCCGAGGCGCGTGTAAAGCCGTCCTGCGTGTGCGTGGGCCGGGGGGAGCCCCCGGACAGCGAGTCCTTCCCGAGCTCCCCCGAGCCCTTCCCGGACCCCCGAGCCTCCCCCCCCGGCCTCCCCGAGCCCTTCCCGAGCTCCCCCGAGCCCTTCCCGGCCTCCCCGAGCCCCTTCCCCGCCAGCAGCGGCGTTCGCGTTTGGAGCGGCCTCTCCACGCCGCCACCGCGGGCTCTGCGCTCGACGGGGGCCGGCAGCCGCTCGCAGGGCGCGCTGACCCGCGGTGAATCACTGCAGGCGCCGAGTCTGCCCGCCGGCCAGGCCGGGCCGGGGACCTCCCGGCAGCAGCGGGCTCGGGCAGGGCCGGCGCCGCGGCGGGGCTGCTGGGCTGGGCCGGGCCGCCCGGGCCGGGGGTCTCCAGCGCCGCCCGCCGCACCGTGCTCGGCCGAAGCCGGGGGGGGGGGGGGGGGACGCGGCCAGGGGAGGGACCCGGGCGGCCCGCGGCGGCGGCCCGGAAGCGGAAGCGCGGGGCGGGCGCGTCGCCATGGCAGCGGCCGGAAGCGGAAGGCGCGCGGGGCTGATGGCGGCGGCGGCGGGGGGTGCGGCGCTGTGGCGGCGGCTGTCGGCCTGGCTGCCGCGGGGCCGCCTGGGCCTGGCCGCGCTGCTCGGCCGCCTCTCCGACCGCCTGTCCCGCGGCCGCGACCGCCGCGCCCGCAGGTAAGGAACCGCGCCGAGCCCAGCCGGGCTCCTCCCGGCGCGGCGGGCGAGCGGCCGCGCTCCCGCTGCCGTGCCTGCGGCCGGGCCGCCTCCCCTGGGCCGCGGCGGGCGGGAGCCCTCGGCCGCCTGCGGTGCCGGCCTTGCGCTGTCCGGGAAGGCCCGGCCGCCCGGGCGGGAAGCGCGCTGCCCCCTCGCTCGCCGCTTCTCCTTTCTCGGCGCGGCGCTGCCCGGGGGTTTCTGCGCCGTGTGCGCCCGGCCGAGCCCGCCGGGGGCGCGGGGAAGGACGGCCCTGCCGGCAAGGGGCCCCGCGGCCTCCCCCGGGCGGGGCGGTTCTGCCGTTTTCCTGCTGTTCGCAGTGAATCAGCCGCTGAAAAGGCGGCTTGGGCTTAGGCTTAGGTTTAGGCTTAGGGCTAGTTCTGCTCCGTAAGCTCGCTTTAGGCCATCGCTCTGCGCTAGCGGTCTGTTTGCCCGTAGGACAAGAGGTGTACTTTATTTCCTTCTCCTTTTTCACTTACTTTACTCCTGCTGTCTTTCCTCTGCGAAACGATAGTACTCATTTGCTAGGGATAGCTTTCCACCTCGGCTATCACAAGTACCGGTCAGCCTCCGGAGCGGCACGGGCCGGGGTTTAGGTGTTAGGCACAACCCGCCCGGACTGGGGGTTGTCTGCGGAAGGTGAGATCCCCCCGCTCCCCATCAGGAAAGAGATGAGAACAGGTCTCAGTCCTGTCTGTGCTGGGGCTGCGTCTGGCACGAGAGAGGTGAGCGGGGAAGAGGGCCGCTCCTTCCAGCAGCAGTCACCGTTGTGCTGGAGCAGGTGAATTATCAAACCGCACGCAGAGGGTGTTTTCACCGTCATTTTAAACAGATCTGAGTGGGCTGCCATGGGAAGGAGTGGGCCTTCATTCCTCTGCCCACAGCTCGTTCCTGACATCTCCCCTGGGCAGCCGCGCAGTGAGTGGGATCCAGGAGTTGGTGGCTGAAATTTGCCCAAACTCTCCCTTTCCTCTCTCCCCTTCCCCAGGGCACGAAAGGGTTAGGGAAGGCATAGCTGTGGGGAGGTAGATCTGCCCTTCCCGGCACCAGACTGGCCGTGCGCCGTGCTAAAGGGAACGCACAGCTGCAGCCTCAGACTGTGGTTCCTCCTGTCAGTCTTTCTGCAACCACGCTCCCCTGAGCAGCTTCTTCTCTCCTTATTTTTGCTGCTGCACTGCTGCCTTAGTTTTTCTGATGCCTTTTGTGGGGCTGTGCGATCAGGAGCGCAATTCAATGCTAAAACCAAAACATTAAAAAACCAGAGATGGTTGTCTTTCTGTAGAACCATGTCCTGGGCTCAGAAGTGATCAAACAAAATGCTTTGAAGAAGTCTTTAAAAAAAGGTCTTTTCCCCCAGTCTTTGGGCATCACTCTGCACTGTTCTTGGTAAGAGAGTGCTGGAAGGATTCTGTGTTTTGTTTTAGTTACTATGGTGCCTGATACAATCTTCTGGGCGAGTTAAACTCATTTTTGTAAGGGTGGCATCTCTCGTATCACGGCATGTCTTCACTCCCCTTTTCCCCCTGGCCAGCAGATGTGCTGCAGTCGTCCTCGCTGTTGTCTCAGAGCCCTGTGTTAGCCCATGTTCTGCTGTATGGTTAAGCCAAGGAAATTGTTTTCAAACTTCTCTTTTGGTTTCATCAGTGTTTTTTAGTGTAGATAAATTACTAGACTGAGCCCTGGAAAGAGACAACTGAACTGAAAGACAAGCCATTTGTAGATCCCCCTGTGTGGTGACGTACACGTGGGTGAAAGGATGGTGCCGTATCCTGCAGTTTCACTTCACCTCTGGTTCTGCAGATGAGGTTTTACAGTGAATAAGAGTGTTTCAGCTCCTTCATGAGTTGTGCACCAAAACCACAACTTTTAAAAATAGAACACATACAAAAAATCCCTCTTTTATATTTAGGGTCAACTTTTTATGCAGAAAAGATTTGAGGTGGTTCCTTTTAGTTCTGTGTTCTCTTTCCGGTTAACTCAATGATGTGGAATACATGGGAAGGTCTCCCCCTCCCCCCCCCGCCCCATTTTCTGTTTCTCTGAAAGCTGGTTTGTCGAAGTATGGAATTTTGATGATTTCTTCATAATGTTAATGGTTTCTGACTGTTGTGTGCGTACAGTTGAAAGGATTGTGTCATGCCTGGGGAGTCGCTTGAGCTATTTTCAGTCACCGATGGGTAGAAGCTGCCGCTTCGGTAGACAGTTGCTGTGCCATTGTTACTGTTGGCTGGAGCAAAATGCTGATTTATTTGATAATTATAAAAGCCTCAGGCTCTCAACACTAAAAAGTTCTAAAATTTCAGTATTGGATTAAAAGATCAAACAGTGTAGATATACTCTAAATTGCGTAGGCAGTAAAAGATCCAGAGTATAGAATTAGTGGATATCAATACATGCATAGAATTAATCTGAAGACTCAAACCAAATAGCGCTGGTGACGCAGATCGATTTTTACTCCCTCAGCAGCACTGGGAAGGGACTGCCTGAAGAGCACCTCATCAATCCATAAACCGAACGTTTGGCCACGTAGAGTGAGGATACAGTTTAACTTGCAGTTTTCATACTCTTTGCCAGAAAATGGCTTCTTGGAATCATGTTTCTGGAAAGTAGTTTCTCTGCCACTGTACTGGCTTTTAGAAGTATAATTGGCCAGGATTGACCAATGGAATAATAAGGAAAATATTTATCTCCTCTTGATGATAAATTGTTATCATAAAATGCATAAAATTTGCAGTGGGAATAATTCCAGAGAACATAATTTGTAATCTGCAGGGCTGGGTTATAGCTGTGACTTTGTTATTGCTCCGCAAGCCATGCATTTTGTTGTTTTTAAAAAAAGTATTTTTGGATGCCAGTCTGAATTCACGTAGCTCGGTCTTCCTCGTTCTGTCCGCCGTGCTCACTTGGCAGTAACGGAGCAGTGGGTCTCTGCTCCCAATGTGTGGCCTGTGCCTTCAGACGTGAGTTGAGCAAAGACGTGCAAAGGCCCTGCTCAGGTTCTGTAAAGACTGACTAGAATGTTCTTGAAAAAAGTATTTCTTGTATTTCTTTTCTGCTTTGATTGTTTTTTTAAAAATATCTTCTATGGAATATTTAAATTTTTTTTAACAGCCTATGTTGGTAATCTCTATAACTTCTGGGTATCAAGTCTGAGCCTGGTCCACATGATCTGTTGAAAAATGCCATCCTAGGAATTCTTGTACAAATTGACTCAGATTTCTGTTGCGATGAATAGTCAGTGACAAACTAGTGGATTTTCCAGGAAACGCAACTGCAAACTATCTGGCTTCTGCGTAAGGGTATTCGGAAACCTTGTGAAGATCCAGTGTTTTATCATGAAACAAATGAGTGAAATCATCTTCCTGGAATCTGTGGTCATCTGGGCTTTGGATTGTGGTGAAACCTAAAAGTTCCTCATAACAAATTCTGGTAAAGGTCACAATCAAGTTTCTTCTGGGTATGTGGTGGTAGCAGAATGCATCAGGATGGGTCACAAGATGGTGGCTGCCTGTTGGCCCAAGGGACCTGGCCTTCCTCCAGGATGTGACCAGCCGTCTTGGTTCTGTCCCGACGGCAAGTCTGACTCCCGTGAGTAGGATTTGCAGACCAGAATGTTTTCTGCCAGGTTTGGGGATGTAGTTCAGTCCCTTGCTCGTTGATTCCTGGATCTCATGGGAGTTGCTGCTGCTAATTGTGCTGAAATGTGGTTTTGTCATGTGGACAAGCTCCTACCAGGGGTTATTGTATGACTTGATGGATTTGCATGCTAAGTCTCCAGAGAAGAAAAGATGCCATTTGCTTCTTGTCAGCCCCTGAAGCATGACTGTTAGCAGTAAGTTGGTTTCCTCCCTAAGCGACTTCAAAGGAATTAAATTTGTTCTGAAATTTCTTTTTAAAGAACGAGCTTCCTGCTCCTTCCCTTACAGCTACTTTGAAGTTTGTAAGAGAAGTCTTGACCTTCTTTTAGTGTTTGTGCAGAAAGCAAGTGGCATCGTTGTAGAGAGCTACCTAATGGTTCGCTGTTGTGGTTCTTGGCTCATACCTGTTGAAACACACTCGGCTCTTTGTTGTTCTGGTGCTATGACTTCATTGCTTTTGCTAGGACTTGCACTCAGGCACTTTGCATGTTGTAGATCTTTTTTTGGATAAGTTTGAGGGGTTGAGGCATTTTTATGTTTTGTTAAGGAACTTTTAGAGTAGCGTGATTTTTAAAACGTCTTTACCTGAAATAGAAACAATTAATCTTCAGCCCAGCTGAGAACTCAGCTAGACATGAAAGTGACAGTTGGCCCCGGCAAAGCTGACGCGTGTGTGATAAAGACAATCCAGAAGTGACTGATTACAGGGATAGCTGGTACCACAGCAGCACCACCAGCCGTCTCATTTCTGGGTGTTTGGGAGAGTTCACATCTCCAGTTTCTTCAGCTTCCAGCCTGTTTCCTCACCTGTGTTCCTGTTCTGATGAAGGACTTGTTTTCCCTCATCTCCACTGCCAGTTAGGGGAAGGAGCTGATGACGTCAAGATCTGTTCTCCCACCTTTTTGTTGCATTCTTCTGTTTCTAGATTTGGCTTTGGTGATTTCAGCTGGGATTATGGAAAGGCATTCTTGCCATTGTGGATCCTTACAATGTATTGGCCCTGGTTGCGGCTCTTTCTTTACCTACTTGGAGGTTGTTTGTGGGAAGCAAAGGCTCCATCATACAGAATTTCTCCATCTTTCTTTTCACAGATCATCATGGCTGCTTCTAGCCCCGTTGCTCACCCCTCCTGTTCCTGTGATCACAGCCCCGCCTTGCTCCCTTTGTCCAGAAGGAGCACACAGGTTCCAGTGGATCAGGAATCTGGTTCCAGAGTTTGGGATCTCCAGCTCGCATGTCAAGGTGCTTTCATCCCCAGCTGAATTCTATGAACTCTTGAAGGTGAGTTGTGGGTTCCAAGTTGCGGGAATGGTTTTTGGGGGCTGGGAGCTGCAGTAGTTATGAAGAATCACAGAGAAGCTGTTAGGAAGGAGCACCTGCAGGTTACTAGTCCAACCTTCTACTTGAAACAGGATTGTTGTCACTGCTAGATCAGGTCAGGCAGGCTTTGTCTAGCTGAGTCTTGAAAATGGCTGAGGATGGAGGTTCTGCCTCTGGGTAAGCAGTTCCAGTGCTGCGCCATCTTAGTAGTTTACAGGGTTTTTTTCTGGTGTCAGACCTGAACTTTCCAAAGCTGTTTGTGGCTGCTGCTCAGCTGTAACTTCCAAGAAGAGTTTGGCTCCGTCATCTTTGTAACTACTCTAAAAGTAGTTGCAGGCTGCTGTTAGATCACCTCCCAGCCTCCTCTTTGCAATACGAAACAAGCACAGCTCCCTCAATCCCTCCCAAAGGCCTCTTGGGTGGTTACAGTGTGAATCCTGTAATACTGCATCTCTTAGGTAAGTAGTAGGGCCGAGGTGAGAATTTCTTTGTTTAGCTCAGTTGCTCGAGTCTTTTCACAATGCGTGTTTAAAGCAAGTTCCAGTACTTCTGAAACGTGATCTTAGATCGCCATGGTAAGCTGTTGGAGAAGAAGGGCCATGAAGGCAGCAGCTACCACCCCCTGCGGCGTTGGTGGTGAGCACAGGGGAAAGGAGGAGAGCTCTGTAAGCAAAGGTCTCTAGGTTCTAGCTAGTTCACAGCGTGGGATACAAAGGATTAAAGCAGCTGCAGAATGAAGGCTGGGATTGCCAGTACTGATACAATCCCAGTGCTGCAGCTATGGCGTGGTAGCTGCTCTTGTATGTAATAGTTTTAGCTGCAGGGAATGTGTTCCTCAGTTTTCCAGAAAACATTGATTTCTTCCTCGATTTTTGGATGCAGCAATGGTGCTGGTGTTGCTCTGTAAAGACCTGTGTGTTTTACATCTTTGCTATCAGTGTGTTATCCTTGTGCCTTTCCTTCTACAAGGCAAGGGAGACAATGCTATGATTTGGCTGAAGTGATTCTCCTCGGGGGAACCACAGCTCCTAGTGATCACAGAGACCGAGGGTGAAACTGAACTTATTTTCTGCTACTCCCAGGTGCAGATAAAAACAGCCAAGCAGCGAGTGGTGATGGCTTCACTATACCTGGGAACGGGGCTCCTCGAACAGGACCTGGTGAGTGTGGAAAGGGTTTGGGAAGGGGAGAAAGTGAATGCAGAAAGAAAATGCCTGCCTTTGCAAAAAGCATCCTGTTCGTGCAGGTGCAAGAGGTGTATGTGAGGTGCAATTTCTGAGCTTGTAATGTCCTTAAAACTTTCATATAGGGATTCACTTTACACGTGTTTTCTCCTCTCCTTGAGAGTTTTCTCAGGGTTCCTGGCTGCATTTGTGTACTTGTACGTGGCGTGAGGGAGGGAGGAATTTGGAAGGGAGGCATATGGAGTTTCTGTTTTAGGCTTAGTACAGAGCCATGGAACTACTGACCTTTTTCACGGGATAATGAGCCTGGATCTTTCAGACTGTCAGGTTACTGGCATACTGTTCAAAGGGTTTTGACAGAACTGTGGGATCATGGATAATTTTTTTTTCTGGCATTTTTCTTGAACATGATTAATGTTGTACGTATGTAGTGCTATGTTTTGTCCTCCAAGTACAGTATGCAGATGCAGTGTTAGCTCTCTGCATTTAAGACAGAGGTCAGTTTTGCTTCACGTTGTTTACCTTTTCTGTTTCCTGTCCTTCCCTCTAGAAACAAAAGCATTACCTAAGACTTTTAGGGAGAAGCCTGACCGTGGCCAGTTTCTTACGTTAGAATGCAAATTCCACAGCAGGGTAAAGGTGGACAGAGTCCTGCACAGGGTTTTGTGCCTGGCTTTGTCTGGGCTTGTACACAAGATTGGAATTTGCATGTGACAAACAGCCTTGTAGTTAAGGAATAAAACTGCCTCTGCCTCATTTGTGAACTGCTACCAAGGTTTCTCTTTGGTAATGCAGCTCTGTGATTTGGGAATGATGTTGGGACTTTTTCTGCTGATATTAATTGCTCTTCAGAGGCTTGAAGAATGTATGCATGTAAAATCGATGCCCTTTCATGTGTTGCTTTAGGTTGATGGAGTAGGATGCCAGTCTGACAGATGCCAGTCTAACCTAGCAGTGTTTTGCATGAGTAGGAAAGACTCATACTGGGGTGTGGAAGCTTTCATGGCCACTGGCCTCCTGGTTGCTGAACTCTTTCCTTATAAAGCTTTATTTGCTTTCTGTAATGAGTAGAGAAATCTCTCTCTGCAGGTGGATTGCTTAGAAGAAACACTGGAGAAATCACTGCAAGCAAAAGGATCGCCTAACCTCAGAGTTTCCATTCTTCTTGACTACACCAGGGGATCTCGGGGTAGATATTATGATGTTTTGCTTTCTTCAAAGGCTTATTTTACAGTTAGGCTGGATACAGTTAGTTTTTTCAGAGAGAGGCTGTCTTGACTAATTGGACCTACTTGCTTAAATCATATACCTTTCAAAACTGGCCTTTCGTATACCAGTGGCTACTTATTGCCAGAAAACCTTCAAGCTGAGCAGCTTTTCTTCCGAAAACAGGTGGTAGGAGCAAGAAGGGCCAAACTCTGCTCTGTGCAACGTGTGTTTTCTTGCTTAGTTCACTTGTTAGTGCATTTGCCCTTATCCATCATGCTCTCTTAGATTTTCATTTTTAAAGGAAAGTGGGAATTGTTGGAAGTAGTGGTACACTTAATCAGAAACCGTTGGGGTGACTCTTTGTAACATGTGATAACTAATGCTAGGTGTGGCTTGATTAAGAAGCTTGAATGGTGTCAGACCTGCTCAGTGACCGTTTCCAAGGCCCATTCATCAATGAACTTACAGTTCTGGATGTCGATTTCAATATTGACATAGTGCAAATGAAAGTGATTTAAAAAAAAAAAGAAAAAAGGAAAACATGTTAAGTGCCAGCAGATGAGACGGGTGCTCAGTTTGTAACCAGCTTCTAGCTGAGGAGCTGTGGTGCCATGCCATGATGTATCCCCTGTCTGGTGTGATCCTGTGTGTGAAACTCCCCTTGTCTCCCAGGTAGGAAGAATTCTCGAACAATGCTAATTCCATTGCTGCAGCGATTTCCTGAGCAAGTCCGTGTGTCCCTCTTCCACACCCCAAACCTGCGTGGACTTCTCAGGCTCCTGATTCCAGCGCGTTTTAATGAGACCATTGGACTGCAGCACATCAAGGTCTATCTCTTTGATGATAATGTGATCCTGAGCGGGTGAGTCCTGCCTCTTCAGGCCCTCATACGGTTCATTTAGCTGAGGTTTTGAGGCAAGGTATGCATGCTACCAGTGTTGTCTGAACTTCATTATTTGCATCTGGTCTTTCCCTAGTGATCATATCAATGCTATTCTGAGATGGAAGAGCAGTGACAGCTCTTCCACATGAGATTCTCATATGAAAGAGAGAGTCTTTCTCAAAAGGGAAGAAAAAGATTTCTCGCAATTCAAAAAGAAATGGCCAATTTGTACTTTAGTCCAGTTATACGCAGAGTGAGATCTGTGACCTAGGCTGGGGTGTTCAGGATCATATGTCTATGCTCTGTGCTGGACCTCAACTCTTCTCTTTCTCTCCTAGCGCAAACCTGAGTGATTTGTACTTCACCAATCGTCAGGACCGCTATGTTCTCCTGCAGGACTCTCCTGAGATTGCAGACTTCTTCACAGAGCTAGTGGATGCGATTGGAGATGTGTCTCTGCAATTACAGCGAGATGATACAGTCCAGATGATGGAGGGGATGGTACACCCATACCAAGGTAGGAGGGAATTGTCTTACCGGGTTGGATGATATGATCCAGAGGAGGGGAGTGACAGCCAGGGTTTGAGGATGACTTGAACTCCATCCATTTGTGAATTGCTGAGTGTCTGACCATTGTTTACAGGCTGCAAGGTGTCCCATTTCTGTGCGATCCATTATTAAAATCAAGATTGCTAGAGTTTTGAGACTGGGTCTGTCTAGTACAGTGGCTATCACCAGCTAATGTGGCAGAGTCTGCAAAGGCTAGAAGTTCCTCTAACCGTCTCAGTGCTTCTTCATAATTCTGCTGCTTATGACCTTAAACAAGAACTTGAATTCCTTGAGAGGTTCTTTCTATTTTTGATATTAATGTCTATAATTCTAGATGTTCAGTGTGCACATATTCTGAATGTTTCATGAATGTAGTGCTATTTTTGGTAATTAATACTTTGTAGTCAAGTCTATTCTGGGAATCAAATGAATATTGGATTAGGAAGACCGAGAACAAGCGTTGAAGTGGGCAGAGAAGGGCATCTATGTCAGGCTGATTGCATCATAAGTTTTTGTCCTGGCCTTGTGCACTGCTGTGTGATGTAAGCTTAGACTGTGGGCAGTAGTTTATTTTGTATGTTCCAGTTCATTCTTGGTTACCATTTTAGCTTTGCCCTGGTCTTTTCATTTCTCAGTGGATTTTTCAAGCTGCCACTACTCAAGTTTCTTACCCCTCTTAAAGCTGAATATTTTTCTTCTTTAATGTAGCTTTGCTAACCTTAAAATATCTTTTTTTGAGACTTAGGGAAGAAAGTTGTGTGGTCTTTGTGTTAGCTCCTTTTTGTTCTCTTATTTGTGTCCTGTCAGTAGTTTTTCCCGCTACATAATAGGTGATGCATAGCTCTGTACCTTTAGGTCTCAAACACAATCTCGTGTGGTTTTCCTGCAGGAGACAAGATGGCTTACTGTGAGCTGGCACATCGAAGAGTCATGGAGGTGATCAACTCTGCCAGGACACGACAACAACTCCTTCACGCAAAGACTTTGCACAGCAGCCAGCAAGGCAGCTCCTTGTTATCCCAGCAAAGCTCTCAAGCATCTGGGGGTCTGAAACCAAAACCCGACACCTGGATCTATCCCTTAATCCAAATGAAACCTTTTGGGATTCAAATAGATGAGATGGTCACAGAGACGCTGCTGACAGAGGCTGAACGGGATGCCAGGATATACCTTACTACTGGCTACTTCAACCTGACACAAGCTTACATGGACCTCATTCTGGGCACTAGGGCTGAGTATCGGATTCTTCTGGCCTCACCGGAGGTGAATGGTTTTTTTGGTGCCAAAGGGGTGGCAGGTGCCATCCCGGCTGCCTATGTTTACATTGAGCACCAATTTTACAGTGAGGTCTGCTACCTTCACCAACAGGAGAGGGTCCAGCTGCAGGAGTACTCTAGGGCTGGGTGGACTTTCCATGCCAAAGGTAAGACGTTCGTTTCCCAGGAGGACTTGTTCAGAAGGCGTTTGAGACTTGAGCATATTTGGATTGCGCAACTAGTGAGGGATGGCTGGGTGCCGAGTCTAGACTTAACCTCCAAAGTACTCAAACGTCTTGCTTGCATAAACCTGGAAGGTTAGGATCGCTCAGGGGACAACCATGCAAAGTCATGTCTTGCCTGATTTGAATATAGTCCCAGAGATTATACAAGGATTGTCCCTGTGGTGACAGTAAGGCACCGTCTTGTGAATCTGGATGTGAAAGAAAAGGAAACATCTGGATGCGTTTATCATCGCAGTAACAGTTGTGATTCAGTTTCTTGTATCCCTCTTGCGAGTTTCAGCAACAAGAAGCGATGACTGTGTCAGGGACCCCAGGGCGGGACCTGCGGCAGAAGCAGGAAGGGAGCTCGCAGTGGTGACTCCCCAGTGGTCCCGGACGCTGCGTTCTCTTGGCAGCCGGTCTTTGTGGGGATGATCGAGGTGTTGAGGAATTTGTACCAGCTTCTGTTTACGGCATACAGGAAAGTGCAGCGCAGTGAATGAACGCACCCATGTGCCTTCTGGGAGCTGGAGGCAGCTGGAGGGGAAGTTGCTGAGAAATGAATATTGCTTAACAAATGTAGTTAATAATAAACAAAAATAATTAATACTGCCATCATGGTCTTCTGTAGAAGACCCCAGATTCTTTCTTGCTTGATAGATTGTGTACAACTTCCACAAGCCCAATGCCACCTTGAGCAAAGCATGAATATTTTCCCCTGACTGGTTGTTGCTGGTTGTGTCTCTAAACTTTCCTTCCAGAAAGTGCAGTCCTTGACTCTTATGTTCTCCTACTTTATACACAGTAGTAAGTATTTGATTGCTTAGTAGTAGATTTTAATAATGCGAATAGCTTAGGAAGTCTGCTTAATTGAGGATTTTTTTTTTTTTTGAGAAGTCTGATGCATGTGCCACTTTTATCTAGATTCTTACAGTCTTCCCATGTGGAGGTGCACTAGTGGAACACCTCACAAAATGACACGGTCTCCTGGTCAGGCCTGGCCCTCGGCCAAGCTGAGACATCTTTGCCGTGTTCCACAGCGTCTTCTGTTACTCTGATTTTCTGCAAGCAGAGCTCTGCACCATGTCACTGTGTCACTTCCTGTGATGGCTCACTGGTCCCCTAGGACAAATCTATTACTGTAAGCAGTACCCAATCTGGCAGTAATTAACATGCAAGTTTCCCCAGCCGGCTTTGCAGTGTGCTGAGGGGCATTTCCATTGTTTGCAGCACGTGTCTGATTTGAACTGGAAGGATGCAGCCCCCGGGGCTCTGGCCTGTTCCTGTTCCGGAGTTGTTCTCCCATTGTTTGTTTAAGGAGACTAGCTGTTAATGATTGTGGGAATGCCTCTATCTGCCCTGCTTCCTGCCGGGCTGTTCAGAAGGTTCAGAGGTGGTAGGGAGAGAAAGCTGCTGAGTAGGCCTTCTCTTGACTAAAGAAAATACAGAGTGTTACTAGGCTGCCTCTGTGTCGAAACTACAAGCCTTTCTAACGAGTGTTGTGCCTCTCCTGCGGTAAGACCAGTAACTCTAGTGCAGTAAAACCCTTATCTTGGTCCAGGGCAGCCTGAAGGAGGTGCCTGCCTGGCTGGGAAGTCCTGTGTGGTCTGTCTTCCAGGAAGCACGTGCTCAAGCGATCTGTGGTCCGCAGGTTCCTCCTCTTGCTGGGCACTGCTGACTCCGAGTGGGATTTTGTGGTTTGGCATGGATTGAGCTCAGAAGGTATGGGCTGCTTTTCCAAGCTACCGAAGTGCATGTGGCAGTCAATCCCTTTTTGGGCCAGCTGTGCCTTCCTGTGGAAGTGCTTTGGGCTGTATCTGCTGTATGGTAGTCTCTTTGAGAGAGAGATACAAGACTCGGAATTCAGCAGTTCCCGTGCTTGGCAGGGGGGGACAGTTGGCGATGTTTGCTGCCTTCTTTCCATTTCCTCTTCGGAGTGCTGGAAGGATCAGCT
Organism: Mycteria americana; assembly: GCF_035582795.1. Classification (NCBI taxonomy): domain Eukaryota; kingdom Metazoa; phylum Chordata; class Aves; order Ciconiiformes; family Ciconiidae; genus Mycteria; species Mycteria americana. The sequence continues at coordinate 14,185,123 of NC_134380.1, read as the reverse complement.
TGTAGCTCCCTTCTCTGGCACGCTCTGCCCTTTGGCACATATTTGATTCACCCCGTTTCCTTCTGCAGGAGTCACGCAGTGTGTGTAAAAGAGAGGACAGGGCAGAAGAGGGAAAAGGAGGAAACCCCAGAGACAGATGAAGGGCAGTTGCACGTAGAGTCTGGCTCCTGGAATAGGATGTGAGATCCCTAGCAGCAAATAGTGCCTGTTAATACTTCCTTTTTGGGCTAAGATGAAAGACATCCTTTAGTCTCCTATAGGATCTAGCTGATTTACACCAAACGCTGTGGCTGCTGTTTTGTAAACCCTTCCAGCTCCTCTTAAAACATTTTGTATCCTCACGCACAGCTTCCCGTAGTGTGTATTCCCACCAGGGTTACGATTGTCCTTAGGTGTGTTCGGTGCAAGTGCAGTTGTAGCAGTCCAGTTCAGAGCGCTGCACAGCCATCATGCACGTGTGAGTAGGAAATGCAAACCTTTGCAATGAGAGCGGCTTTCCTGGGTGTAACGTGATGGAGCCTACCTGCAGCAGTGCACATCTACCCGTCTTCTGCTGCATTTCTGGGTGTGGTGTCGTGAGTGACACAGGAACATCCTTTAGGATTAGGGTCCCTTCCATGCAAGTGTCAGGTGACAGAGTGCCGGGCAGGTGGCTGTTTGCTCCGAGATAAACCTGCATTACTGCTATTGAATGGCAGTTGGGAAACTGCGCTTCCCCTTTCTGGAAAGGTGAGTCACTGTTTGGGCAGATCCTGCCAGGTGGCCATAAAGCCAAAGACACCGTAAAGGCTTTAGGGCTGCCGCGTGACTGCTTAGAAAGAGCGAGGAAGCGTGTTCCTCGTAGCTGCTGCCCAGGCAGAGCTCTGGCCCGCTGTTGGGAGCCTTGTGCTGCGGCTGGGCCGGGGCATCGCGCAGCCCCTGGCAGCTGTCCTGTTGGGTGGCAGAACGTGCCGAATCTCTGCACCGCTGGGGTGCTTTTTGCGGCTCCCGGAGCCCCCCGTGTCGGCACTCCTGCCCTTCTGCGGGCGGGGGCGAGCCCGTGGAGGAGTGGGTCGTGTCACTGAGTTATGGGCAGTGCCAGCTCTGAGCCAGGAGGCGTAGCTGAAAGTGGCAGCGAAGCTGCTGAGTGTGTGTGATGTGGGGGTGGGGAGGAGGTTACAGGAACCAGTGGTGAATCGGCAGCTTCTTACTCAAGGCATTCTTGGAACTGCTCTGGGGTTGAGTTAGGAAACCTGCTTCTATTTTAAGGACTAGGTGGTTTTTATGCTACGGTTTCTTTGTTGTAGTCTTTCTGTGACTTGCAGTAGGGATAAGCCTTCTATCAGGGACCTGCCCAGGGCTGTTCTAAGCGCTTGTGCCTTGCTAAGTGGAGAGCAAACACTTCTTGGGGCTGTTTATACACAGAGAATGGCTGTATAGACTCTCCTTGGCAATAGTCCCTGCTCTCCTGTGGCATCCCTCGCTGTTCTTTCCTGCCGTGCTACAGTGGTGCGCTTGAGAATAGTATGGTGTTTCCATCTTGCACTTGAAAAAACAGTCCTGGGTTGTATCACGCTTGCTCTTGTTGTTGCACTGGCAAAGTTGTGTGTGAACTGCAGTGGTGAGTGGACTTGGGAGTCTTGCATCCTGGCAAGAGTTTGATTTCACCTTTGGGTGGCTCCTCAGGAAGTGAGTGGGTATTTGCACTTCTCTTACGAGTCTTTATTTCATGTGAATTCACCTGTCAGAGCAGGGAGATGCCTCTTCATGTCACTGTCTTGTGTAGTCTCGGGGAAGGGGTTAGTCACTGCAACTGCGCTGCTTCCAGTTCGGGAACTGACTGGTCGAGGCCTAGCTTGACTGCCTGGCACTCTGTTGCTTGGTGTAGGTTTTCCTTTACTGAAAAACTGTTTGTCTTATTCCAGTGTTTCTGAGATACGCTGTGGTGCAAAATGTCCTCTAACTTAATGATAGTGCCTTATTCTGGATCATTTCGGGGGCCCTCCATGAAGCATATTTACATTCTTAAGAATGTGTCCCTGAGGCGGCACAGAGCGTGCTGCAGCCCCCCTGTTAAGAGCACGCAAGTTTGGACAATGCAAGCCGTGCAAGGGTACCCCAGGATTCATACGAAGCTTTACAAGACATGCTTGACAATTTGCAAGGAAGCTTGCTTTGTGTCATGATCTTTTATAGTTACTGTAATCTAACATGTTTAATGCATTTCTTCTAAGTGAAGCGATTGTTTGAGGCTACCCCGGTCATTTCCTTTGTCTGCCACACTTCCTTTCTTCTCCTGTTTTTCCTGCAGGCCTCTGGCTGTACCTGGCAGGAAGCGATCTTCCCTGCCTAACTCTGATTGGCTCTCCTAATTTTGGATATCGATCAGTTCATCGTGACTTGGAAGCTCAGGTTGTGATAGTGACAGAAAATAAAGCTTTGCAGCAGCAACTCCATCAGGTAAGGAGAGATAACACGGATGTTGTGCTTCTTGGTCACATAGAGAATGCTGATGACGCAGTTGCAATAAAAACCTACAGCTACAATAATTCAAAACCTTGTTGAGCATAGGATGTCTCAAGGAGCTGTCAGTTAAGTGACTATTGATGAGATGCCTGCTGCAAGTGCCTGTTTCTGGGAAATGGAGGCCATAACGGGAAAGAACATGTGTCCCCAGTGAACTCGAGTATCGGGAGTGCTCAGGCAGTGGATGCTGAGAGAGACAGCATTCAGAGAGGATCTGCTGGCTCTCTTCTGCTCACTGATCACACAGCACGTTCCTGGGCCTTATCCCCAATATTTGGGCATTGCCAAGGTCGCACCATGCTCTAGGATAATGAGGTCAGGCCCTTTGAATTGCTGATCTTGGACTTCTGGAGGATTTTGCTTCTCAGGCATTTGGGAAATCCTTTGTGGGAATATAAATGCCAATCAGTTAGCTTTTGGGTGGCTGCCCACAGGCTGTGGAGGTGAACAGAGGCAGGGGATCTTAGTGTAGTTTCTACAAGAAGAGGATTTCTGGGCTGGTTGGATTGCCCATGAGGTTATATGACATAATATAATCTTGAATATGACATTATATAATCTTGACACAAACATTTTTCAGTGGTTTGATGTTCAGTGTCCCACGGTTTTTTCTTTCTTTGTTTTTGTTTTTTAATTAGGCAGCTTGGACTGCTCAGCAGTTTTGCTGCTTCTCTAAATCTTGTCTGGTTCTCCAGCTGTCTTGACTCTGAATTTACTGCTGGAACTGACCGTGTCCCAAGTAATTTCTCATGTAGTGCTCTGATACAAAGCAAATTGGTTTGGTGCCTCTGTGTGTGACTTAGGGATCTCAAAAATGTATTCTGTTAAGGCAAGTCCTGGCATAAGAAGGCACAGTTGTCCTCGAGATCAATGGGAATTGCCCTATTGCATCAGGGCTCTTCCACAGGATGAGTCAGAGTATATCTAATCAAAAACAATTCTATTACTGGAAGAGTTGCTTGAATATTTCAATTCATATCTTGCCTCTACTTGTTTCTAATGGAAGGGGAGAATCAATGGAAATATGACAAAGGAATTTTCTGAAACAGTGCTGCAGTGATCTAATTTAAAGGGCTTTAAACCATTCCCATTTGCTGGAAGCTGATTTTGAGATTGGCTGTTTGTTTACTGTTCTGTGATCTTTGTTTAGAAGACTTAATACATTACTGGTACGCTGCCATGAAATCACTTTGCCTATGTAACATTCGGTTCCATTTTAAAAATGTGTGATGAGATATGGGAAGACATTTGAGTGGTCTGGATATCTTTGGATGCTCCACTGAATGAACTGAACTTCAATTCAGATAACTGGTCTCGCTTCCAGTGACGAGACGACCTCACTGTATCAGATGACTACAGTGCAGAATCTTCATAGCAGGGCTGACTCTAGCTCTTGGAGCATTTTGGGCTTCTAAAATTAGATGGATTTGGCACACAAATGTCTTCCTTCTGTTGCTGGTTCATCTTTTTGGTGTTACTTTCCAGCGCTTGGTTCCTGCTTCCCTGTTCCACCCCGAATTTAAACAGTGCAGAGTATTTTCTGTTGTTTGTGACAGCTTAGCTAATGAAAAACAGACTTACAGTAGATGGTCTGCTCCTTGTTTGCCTGCAAATCTAGAGACCTGACTGGCTTTGATAAGAAAACCACTTCTACCTTTGATCAAACAGCTGCTTTCACGTGCAATGTGAGCATGTATTATCATCATGATGGTTCATTTCCTCCTTCAGCAGTATTGTGTACACACTGGAGAAGCCTAAGTGTTTCTGGTAATTTAGTTGAAATCATGACTGCATATTCATTTGAAAACACAGTGCTTGAGCTGTGTCTAGAAAGAGCTGCGTAAGCCAGTCTCTTGAGATTATGGTAAGGTTTCCTTTTCTGGCAATTACGGCGAGGGATTTAGGATTTTTTTTGAAACTGAAGTTTGGCTCTCTTGCAACTGTGGGGCACAAAAAGGCAAAACCTTCTACCTTTGCTCTTTGTAGAGTTTAAATTGCTAATTCTTGAGGTTCAGTTACTGAGTGCACTGATAGTCATCAAAAGGTGGAGTGGTGTGGCAGGCGGGTGTGAAGGACAGATCCTGTGCTGGCTCCTCGGTGGTTCAGGTGCTCTGAGTTGTGCTGCATGGAATGAGACTCTTATATTCAGGCTTGTGGGAGAAATGATGCAAGTGATCCTTTTGGCAGGATCCATGGCCAGTTTTATCTGAGAATTTGCTTTTTTTAAAGGCCATTATGTATTTAACACTTAGGATTTACTGGGATGGTGTTTCTTTCCCTGCATAGGAACAGGAGCAGCTTTACCTCTGCTCAGGTGTAGTCTCATCAGCAACATTTGAGCAGCCAAATCGTTACGTGAAACTGTGGGTGAAGCTGGTAACACCTCTGATCAAGAACTTCTTTTGAAAGAAGAAAAGTTGCTGCTTTGGGTGAGTTTTCTGCCATTCTTATGGGGTATTTATATTGCACTGGCTGCAATTAGTAAGTGCAGCACTCTATCATGTGGAAGAAATAGGTGATGGAAACAGATGATGTGGGGAAAAAACAGGCACCTCTCTTTTCTTCTGGGGTACTTGCCACTGACTGGAATCATTGCTCAAGGTCTATATTGGGTTTCATCTACTAGAATTTCTGGAAGGGGCAATGAAAGAGAACCCATACAAGGGTATTTCCCATGTATAGAAATAAAACTTCCATTTTTGAAATGTTCCTTTCAGGGTTTTGTGGAGAGGGACCGTGTTTATTTTATCTTGACCAGCTAATAGAAAACATTGTTGGAATATTTAAAATGTTTTGTCTTCTTTTTATCTGATCAGCGCTTTGCTTTAACCTTGTAGATGTTGATTAAGAAGGGCAGTTGTTTTTGCTTTTCTGCTTCGTACAGCATCCTGGATTTGCCTGGCTGTTCAACTGCCCAGTGACTAGAGCCCCTCTGAGCTTCATGCAATCGCTCTTAGATTTTTTTTTTTCTGTCCTGTGCACATAGTCCATGCAGTTGGCACCTAAGTGTGTGCCCTTGATGCCAAGTGCTCGCACATCCATTTTCTTTACATAAATATGGTCTCCATCTCTGGGGTTGTGTATCTGGCTCCTTCATGTTAAGATGTGTTACGAGTGTCTTTCATGAGTTGTGGAGAGGGCATGAGAGGATGCTACTACTATATAAAGAAACTATAAATATAAAAATTAAAACTATAAACTATATAAATGCTACTACTTTATAAAGAAACAAGCAGCTCTACTTGCCTCCCCATGTGGCTTCTCTTACCACTAGCTGTGAGGGAAGCTTTATGCAACTGTATTTTAGAACTAATTGTTCAGATATTTCACGGGGTGGGATTTTGATGAATTATTTTATGATAAAGCAACAGGCATTGGCTTCCGTGTGGTGGCCAGAGCAGATCTAATCACCCTAATAGGTGTTACTGCTGATACAAATTATTTGTTGTGAAAGAAAGGGTAGAGTAGATTTTATAACCTAGAAATAGCAAGGGACATACTTCGGAGATTGGTCTGTTTGCAGCTGGACTTTCTCTGGGTTGTACAGGGGGATGTGTTGGTGAAGTGGGCCAAATCTGCACCTTTCTTCTTCCGTCTGGTCTAAACAGATATGTGCTGCCATGCAGGAATGTGTCGTGCACACGGCTTGACGAATTTCTGCTCACAGTTAGCACTGAGCAATCAAACAAATATCTGTGGAAAGACAGAGAGCTATGAGAAGGAAACGAATCCGGATAGTTGCATGCAATTGTTCCATTTGGCTTCCTTCGGTGGTCTGGCTCTCAACCAGCACTTTATCAGAAACCACCAATTGAAAACTGGTATCCGCCATGAGAAACTCCATGTATTTTAAGAGCAGCCTCCACACGACAGCAGTTCCAGCAATGTTTTTATTGATACTTTGGTAAAATAGTTCTGGTACCATCAAACTTAGACTAAGTTACACAACTTTGAGATTTTTGCAAGTAATAGCATTTGCGGTTTTCCACAGTCATTAAAGTTTAGACCTGTAAGAGCAGAGCAACAGCGGCAAGGATCCACTTAGCGGCTTTTTCTTTTGTCTTTAGGTTAAAGGTCCAGACATAAGTGGGACCTCGCATCCGTGTCTTATAGACAGGACATTCATAGACGTTCTTGGTGTCCATGCGGTCCACAGGGATGGCTCTGATGAAGATGACCGGCATCATGGGCGTCAACTCCTTCAGTCGAGCGTCTGCGATCACACCAGAAGGGATGTCCCATCGAGCGCCTGCAATATTATGAAATTGTCAGGGTACCAGCTACCCAGTGGCTTTTTCACTTAGAGGGGGCTGTTCTCATAACTACTAATGGGTGGGAAGGAGTTGCTCTAGCAGCACAGTTGAGGATGGAGAGTGAAGGTTGGGTAGCCATGGCTTAGTAGTCGTTAGGGCTAACGTTATCTCGCTGTGACTCATGAATGCATTTTGCCTTACTGTGTGTGGGATGTCTAAATAAATTCTGTCCCCACTCATCCCTTCAGCATGGGTTTGCATGAAAGTTGCACAGCTGAAGGTAGAACTTGGCCGTGGTGGGAACTACGATAGCTGTCCTGTGTGGTCTGTGCTCTTGTTGAAGTGGACCCCTTTGGTGCTCTGCTGATACTGCCATCTCATTCCCCCTTGTTGTTTAGCAGTAATTCTTTTGGGTTCTGAGTTTCCTGATTTGTCTTACTCGCACATCAAATAAGAGTGTAATATATTTATTCACTAGAACCATGTAGCGTCAGGCAGCCCAGTCCTCAGGTTCATGATATGCAGTCTGAATTTCCAAAAAACAGTTTCTGGTTTGTGAAACTGCTTGTAAACTGGGCGGGTGCTGCCCTCAGCTGGCACCTCTCCGACATTAGCGTGGAATAAAGGCTCTGCTTTTGCAAAAGCTGTACAAATTCAAAGAAGCCAGTGAGTACTAACACCTGCTCTGTTTGCAAGAATTTTTAAGGCTGAACTGGGCTTTCTCACTGTCTGAAACATCTCATAAAAGATGCAATCTTTCACCTTCCATGAATAATCCATGCACATAGGAGCCTTCTCTGGGTGGAGCTGTTACATCCTCGCGGTTTTTCTTGGTCACTTCCACTGAAAGACACATCTTGTCCAGTGGCCATTCGTTTTTTCTTGCCATGGACTGCATGATAGCGGTGAGGAAGGACTGGGGATTGAAGAATCCTGCCAGCCACACTGTTGCAGGCAGCACAAAGTCCGTTGTCCAGACTTCCAGTTCCTGGAAAATAAAACCAGCAAAGTACTTCAGAGTGAAGCATGGCCTCTGAGCAGCAGGACACTGCTTTTGAGATACGATGTGACAAAGAGCTGATGCTTCACTGTGCCCAACACGAGCTTCAGGTAATCTTCCAGATGAGGAGACGAGGATGGAGGTGGCCTGTGATGAATAAAGAGCAGATTCCACTGCAGCAATGAGACTTAAACCGTGAATTTGGATTGCAGTAAATACTGCTGCTATTTTTTTTTAACAAAGCTACACTTTAAATAGATGGTTTTATTAAATATTTTTTTCTTCTGAGACATATAAAGTTATGATGGGGTTAGCTAATGTTCTTTTGAAAGAGTGATATACTCTAATGGTGAACCCGTTTCAAACTTCTGCTCTCATTCTTGGGGTAACAGGCCATTCCAGGTACTTCAAACTGCTTAAATTAATATTGAAAAATAAACCAGTTCACCTCCGTCAGCGTACAGTGGTTATTCCTGGTCTTCTGTGGTATCCACTTGCTCCCTAAGCTTTAACTTTCACAAGAAATCTGCTCACCCTAATCCGAAGGAGCAGGTCTGCATACCAGGCTCCTAAGCTCAGAAGAGAGGGGTAGGCATAACGCGTCCAGGATTCAGGAACGTTGTTGTAGAAGAGAGCGTTTGCCAGCTCTTCCATATCTGATGTAATCGTTAGCTCTCCCTTTAAAAAAGAGAAAAGTCGGGGCAGTTTTATCTGAAGCGAGCAAGACTGATGGAAGTATTTGGTCTCGGACCCATCACAAAGCAGGAGGCTGGTACCGTCTGGCCGTGCCCAGCACAGTGGGAGGTGTCAGAGGGTAGCCGAGCGCTTTGTACAAGACAAGGCTCCAAACGAGCAACAGCCGTTCGCAAATCATGGGAAATTATTTGGTAGGGAGAGGCGCTTTCTAGGCAGCTACCTAATGCATACCTTTAGTCCCAAGTCTAACTCTTTCAAAGAGCGCCTGATTTCATGGGTCAAGATGTTCATTCTTTCACATTCCTGGAAGGCAACTACAACATACGGGGTCTTGTCCGCCGCTTTCGCCATGATCTCCGCCATGTTGAATGGCTCTGGCAGCCTCTCAATAATCTCGTCTAGGACTGACTTCACCTGGAAAGAATATGCCATAGAACTGCTCTTATCTAAGGAAAAATGCTGTGGGTTAACAGCTAATTAACTTAGTAAGATTTTTCTTTTTCTGCCTTCGTGTCTCCCTGCGCTTCCTCCTCTGTTACTAATACTCTATTGTTTTACTAACTGCTCTTGGATCTTGAAAAGCTGCAGCTCTTTTTTGATAGCCAAGAAGGTAAGAAGTGCCCCGTGGAGGCTGTGAAATTCAAGTGTAAAATCCAGAGAGTCAGGAGGAAGACTTTTTTTTTTTTTTTTTTTTAAATCTGTATTTTTAGTAGTTGCCATCATGAGTGGATTTTACTAAGCCTGCTCCATCTGCTGAGGACGTGGCATGTGAGCCACATTTTGCCACTGGCGCATCTCGACCCTGTCAAAGAGTAACTTTTCTGAACACTGCTGACTTTTGTAACTGCACCGTGTGTTCAGATGGAGTGAACGCAAAAGAAAAACTGCCGGGGCAGCATTTCAGCCCCTTCTCTTTACCCTTTGGGTTTCTCGGAGATGCTGGAGGAGAGCAGCTAATGGTCTTATGATCTGCGTGAGTAGCTGCCTGCCTGCCTGCCTGCCTGGGATCTAGGCTGATGCAAGAGCAGGGAAGAGGGGAGAGAGCTGCAGATGGGACAGGGGCAAATAGGCAGCGGCAGGCAGTACTTTGTCTGCCCTGGGCTGCGGTATCAGTGCTGCCTTCTTGGCAGCTGTAGAGCGGTGAAGTCTTTGCTCGTGTTCAATTACATTACCAATGCCAAAGACCGGCAAAGTTACTGAAATGGAAAGGGGGGCCTGGTCACAGAGAAACCAAGTGCAAATGTACTTAAATAAAAGCTTGACAGGAGTGTCCAGCTGAGCAGAGACTGCAGAGTTCCTTGTGAGCTCTGCGCTAGCAGCTCCCCTTTCTCCAGGCTGACGGCTTGTAGCATTAGGTACTGGGCTAGAATCACATCTCCGGACTGTCTGCACTGGTAAGAAATCAGTTAGTGCTACAGGTCGTATTCTCCTGTCCGTGAGCGTGGGCCCATATCTGTCCTCCCCATCTGGCCTCTGAATTGTCACTGTTTACTGTACAGAGGCAGAAACCTTACTTGCCTTTTCCTCGCGGGAGACGCCTGAGCCTCCTCCAGCGTCTGATTCTTTGGGCTGCATTTCCAAAACCGTCCGAAAAAGCCTGTCCGAAGTGACAGCCAGGAAGCCCATTTCTGCGTTGGGGTGAAGGCCGTACAAGTAAGGGCTCTCCGGTGGCAGGTTGTCATCGATGTACTCGTGGTAACCCTAAGCGCAGGGCAGGCGCTGACGTTAGTTTAGCAGATACGTACGATGGAGCGTGAGCTTCGCTTCAGCCTTGAAAATACGTCATCGCTTTTTGGTGGTGGTGCTGCACAGCTAGCTGGCGTTGCTTATTCAAGATGGTTTTTTACTCACATCTTACCTAAGTTTTTCCCTTACCGCCCCAGCCACAGGAATTATTTTTGCAGCAATTCTGTGTGTTTCCACAGGATTGAAACTTTTTTTTTTCCCTACATTCCCCCTTGGTTAGCATGAGGGAACTCTGACTAGTGCGCATTTATCCAGAGCAGTGGTTTTCCACAGCAAATTGCAACGTTAGTCTTTCTTACCTTGTAATCCAAGCTGGGAGGGATCAAAAACCCTGGAGCTAAGTACACTTCCCCTTCCAGCATCTCTGCTCGGATGTATTCGCTCAGGTAAGTCCGACACAGCCGGCGGTCCCAGTCGTCTGTGATGTGCCCCCCGTACATGATTTCGCCAAAGAGGTACCGGAGGTCATCCCATGGTACCTACAAGGAGAGGCTCACCGTGGGGTTTCTGTAGCCTGGGTGGCTCCCCAGAAGTCCCCTGCAGCCCGGGGAAGCTGCACACGACTAGAGCTGCGGGGCCACAGAGCAACGGCTCCTGGGTTGGCCTGTCCAGCGTCCAGGGAAGTGACAGACCCTGGACCTGCCGAGGCCTGGCGCCAGTGAAGGGGAGCAAGGCAGGGAACCTTGTCTCGGGTGTCTCTTGCGTTCACCCACAGATTTCACCTTGTCCCGGTATGGGCACAGCCATCCATACTTTGAACCCCCATCATCCCGTCTTTATTCAGATCAACGTTGATCATGTCTGTAAGGCCAGGTGAAGGCAGGACTCTCCTAAGGGTAAGACCTCAATCCTACTCGTTGCACCTTCATTCTTGGGACAGGCTTTGCCTTTTAGGTGGAAAGTAATTTAAAAAACCAACCCAACAAAGCACCGAGACGTGAGCCAGAGCAGGCACTCATCCCAGCCTGGTGCTAAATGCCCGCTTTCCACCCAGCTCAGTGGCGCTGAGGACTCTGCACCTTCACCTGCCAAGAGCGTGCAGGCAGCTCCCTGGGGAGGAGGGGAACTACTGGCAACGCTGTGTTTCCTCAAGAGAAGGCAAACTGATTTGTGCAGCAAACTGATTAAATTTTTAAAAAAGCTTGATTGTCATAGTGTGTATCGTGCTGAGGTATGGTCGCTTTGCGAGTCCCTTGCCTTGGGGTTAGCCTCCAAGTAGTTGTACAGGACGTTAATCGATATGGTCAGGTCGCCGTTGTTGAAGGGGTAAGGTCTGTTCCAGCCCTGAGCACCAAACTTGCGCCGCTCGGCCACCACCGCGTGGAAGTAACAGAGCGCAAACAAGATGCATTTGAACTCGATTTCTTTGCTGCACATCTCTAACGTGTCCTGCAGTGGAATAAAAATGAGAGTGGGTTTGCAAGTGAATACTATCAGCCATCCCTCTATTGAAGAAAATTAACAGATGATGGCAAAGGAGAACTGAAGGTTGTTTATTAAAAAAAAGCATAAAACCTTTTAAAAATTTGCTAGTTGGTTAATTTTTGCACTCATTTGTTTATAAAAAAATTAGGAATCCACACATGCATACACCCGCTGACAGGCGAGGGGGCTTGTTCGTGGCACCAAGCTGCAGCAGCTCGACATCCAGCCTTGGGAAGGGCACCAGTAACTGAGCACCCTCCCGGCTTCGGGAACCCTCGGGCAGCTCTGGTTACCCCTAGGTCCCGTCCTGGCACACGGGGGCTCGGGGCCGCCCCGGAGGACATGCCTGCGGGTGGGCTGGCTCCTGGCACAGCGTCTGTGTCTGCAGTGATGCCCCCAGAGACGCTCAGCCTGTGAAAGCCCAGGGACAGGGTGAGCCGGACGCGCTGGCCCCAAACGGTTGAAAGGAACCAGCCGTGCGCAGCGTGACCGCGGTGGGGCAGAGCAGCGCGGTGGGGCGAGGGTACCTGGGTGAAGAGGTCGAGGGCTTTGTGCAGGTTGGCATACATGCCCGTCGGCGGCTCGTTGGTGATTTTGATGGAGTTTTCCAGCAGTCCCTGTGGGATGATGTGTGCCTCGGGGCTGGGCGCTGGCTCGGCACTCATGAACACCCGGTAGTCGGCGTGGCTGCCCAGGCTGTACAGCTCCACCATCTTCTCCAGCGTGCCCAGCCACCGGGCCACCAGGTGGATGTTCTGCAACAGGAACCCCAACAGGAACCCTGAAGTACAACATCGGGAATCACTTGTGCCCCCCAAATTCCTGCTGTGGCTCCACAGAGAGCAGGTACAGGACAACACGGCACCGCTTGGGCTGGGGACACCCAACTGCCATCACGTGGGGTACACCATGAAAAACCCTGCACCCCCGTTGCAGGGCCGCCATCCTCTTTGGACAGCCTCCCACGCTTTTGGCCTCCACTCTCTGTTGCCGGTCTCCTGCTCCGTGGCCCCTCTCCGGTTCCCTTGGCGCAGGCTGGCCATGTTTGGTGCACACCAAAGGTCTGTCCGTCCTGGACGTCCCCTTGCCTCCTGCCTTGCCCGTGGCGGTGCAGTGAGGGTAAGGGGCCATCGTGCCCACTGGTACTGCGTCCCCCGCCCCGCTGCAGGGAGCGAGGGCCACCGTGCTCCCCCCGTCCGGCCTCCCTTGCTTCCCTGAGACCCCCATGTGCCCTCCCTGCCCGCTTCCTGCTGCCCCTGCTCAAGGCAGCGCGGCACCTTCCCGCTGCCGGCAGCGCTGCTGCTCCCGGTCCCCTCCCTGCTCCCCCCTCCGCCCCCGCCGAGGACAAGCCTGGATCTGGCCGCAGCGCGGGCTGAGCACCGAGGCTGTGCGTGACTGCTCGTGCACCGGGACGGGGGGAGCGGAGCAGCTGCCAGCGCTCCCCGAGCTTCAGCCATCCCAGACACCTTAGTGTCAACGGGGACACAGGCTGGGGAGCCTGGGGACACCCTGAGCCGTGCCTGGCAGGGCTGAGCGCTCCGCGGTGCGCCCGGTGAGCCCAGTGGCCGGCAGGGCCGAGCGCCTCGTGGTGCACCCCGGCGCGGCCGGTTGCCGGCAGGGCTGCGTGCCCCGTGGCGTGCCCCGGTGCCCCCCACCCACCTGCAGGATGACCCAGTGGCCCTGCGCGGCCGCCACCTCCAGGGCCCGTTCTGCCACGGCCTCCTGGCCCTGCCCCAGCGACACGTTGTGGATCCTCCCGTTGTCGATGGTGAAGTTCAGCTTTCTGCCTGGGGAGGGGCGGAAACGGCCACGGCGTGAGACGCCTTTTTCGTTAGTGTTAGTACGGAGACGGGGCTGCGCAGCTCCGGCCATTCGCTGCTCAAACCAGCAGCAGCACGCAGCCGCTGTGGGCTGGCGCCAGCCGAGGAGAGGGCAGCGGCTCACCCAGGGCCTCCACATCTTTCAGCGGGTCGACGCCAGGGGAGAGAATGAAGAACAAGGGCGTGGAGGGGCTGCTCTCCTTGTACGCCTTGGAGAGCTCAACGCTCCTTCCTTCCACAAACTTGCTGCCCATCTTCTCTTCCACAAAGTTCCTACAGAAAAATAAAACCATACTGTGAGTTAGGAACAAACGCGGTCACTGGGCGCAGCTGGGGCGGTGATGCCGCGGGGCTCTTGCCAGGAGAGCACCGTGCCGCGTGCCCCGGACGGGTGCCAGCGCACCTGATGGCGTAGGTCATCCTGTCCGGGCGCATGCACCGCAGCATGCACAGCTTCTGCAGGGCCGACTTGTTCTTCCACTCCTTGGGGAACACCTCCTTCTCTGGCACTTCGGACTCCACAAACTTTTTCCATCGCTTTGCCGAGCCCTCGATGTCGCTATCCAAGTTCTTGAACTCTTCCATTTCCGAGAGCACCTTAAGGTCCCCCAGAGAAGGGCTAAATCACTCCTGGGCTCTGCTCACCCTCGGGGACCCGCAGGCTGGGGGGGGGTCCCCGCGGAGCCGCGCACGCGCAGAGACGGCGCTGTGCCGCAGCCAGGCCCCGAGGGGTCCCGCAGCCCTGCTCCGCCGGCCCAGGCAGGCTGCCGGACCTGCCCTCCGCCAGGCACGGCCGTGCTGGGGGTCCCAGAGGCATCCCCGGGGCGCCAGGGATGCCCGGTGAAACGGGGATGCTGCGCGCGGGCCAGCGGGGCACCGCTCAGACACCCCTGAGCTCACGGGCGAGTAGCCGGGGACGCGGGGACACGGGCAGTCCAAAATGCTGCCGAGACACAACCTCGCCAGCTGCCTCCTCCTGCCGGCACGAGCAGCCCGTCTCTGCTTTCCCTCGGCCCCCGGGGCGAGCGGGACGTGCGGAGGTGGGACAGGCCGTCTCTGGCGCTTGGTCAGCTGAACGGCCGGGCCCACCGCCTGCCGCAGGGCTGAGCGAGGACCCCGGCGGCGCTGGCACGCTGCTGTGCCACAGCCCCTGCCAGGGGCCGGGACGTGCCGGGTCTCACCAGCCGCAGGGGACGGGGGGGGGGGGCTTTGCTGGGGGCTGTGCTGGCATCGCCTCGGCACAGTGGGCGGCTGCACAGACCGACCTTGATGCCACCCCAGCCCTGGGGCTGCAGGAAGTCCACGGGGGACGTGACGCCAGCCTTGGAAGGGAAGCGCAGAAGAAAGTCCAGCTCCACTGGGTTCACCTCTTTCTTGATTGCCAGGACCTGGTGAGTCGAGAGCGCAGCGTCACGACCACGCTGGCACACACGGCCTCGGCGTGAGGGGCTGTGCTCCGGGCGAGAAGCTACTGAGCATCCAGCAGCATCACAGCAGTAAGAGAACAACCTGCCCAAACCAACATCACCTCACGTACGGTATTACACAACAGAAGCCCCACACATTTGCACGCATTACCTGGAAGGCAACCTGGGCCAGGAAAATGAGTTTGTCTCTCTCAAAGAGTCCCCGCGCGGTGTACGTATAGACTGAGTAGGTGATCTCATCCGTCAGGTTGATCACCCTTTGCTTGATGTCGTCGTCGGGGGCTGTGTGCTGAATGGCTTTCTCGAAGACCACGTTGAATGCCTAAGGAAGAGCCGGGTGGGCAGCTCAGCTCTCTGCCTCCTGGGTGTTTTGTTAGCGGCGTAAATGCTGAAACTCTCAACCTCCGCCATCCCCCAAACCCTGTGCTGCCCGTACAAACCAATTCCCCCCTGGGTCCGCGTCTACCTTGAGAGAGAACTGGTAGATGGGGTTGATCTTGTTGAGGTCGCTCAGGATGAAGTACAGCAGGGATGCTCGCTCAGCTGCTGGCCTGTAGTTTTCTCTAGCGACATTTATTTCGACTTCAGTGACTTTAGCTTCTTTCACCTTGACGCACATGAAGGCGGGTGTTATCCAGCATCCTGGCACGCGCTGAAGCAGCACCCAACCTCCCGCTGAGTGCCGGGTGCCTGGTGTGGGCTGGGAGAGCTCTCCTGCTGCCCGTGGCACCGCAGCACCAGCTCCAGGGCAGCTCGCTTACCTTTTCCTCGATTTCCATGGCTGTGCACTTTGTTGTTTCCAGGTTCTCCACCAGTGCCGTGTCCCCCAGGAACTCCCCCGCGGCAGCAGAGAGCCGGGCGAGCAGGGAGTCCTCCAGCTCCTTCAGCCTGATCTTGAACTCATTCTGGGTCTTTGTGAGGTTTGCCTACAACACCAGCGCCCCGGAGAGACGCGCGTCATTCCAGAGACTGTGGCGAAACTCTGGCATCAGTGGCCATGACTTACACGGGGTGCTCGCTAGCGAGCTGCGTGCAGCAGGCTGGGGACCATCAGCAGTTCTGCTGGCTTTATCTTCTACTCATTATAAATTCTGCCTTTACAAATGCAGCCCAGGCAACGTACTGAGGTACCCGTCAGCTGAGCTACGGGTCTCTGAGAAACCAGCCAAGGTTTTCGTGCTGTCACCGAAGTGCCGATGCAAGAGGAGGGTGGACGTGGCCCCTCCGGGGATGTGCTGTCACCCGCAGGGTGAAGTGTCGAGCGTGCCCGTGGCAGCGCCAGGCTCCGCGGGGCAACGGTGGACCCACAGCCGCCCACGCAGATGGCGGGCGCTGATCAGGACTCGCTCGTCTCGATAAGCAACAGCAAGCTCACGGAGGTGAGATCTCACTGCTCCCTGCCAGCAGAGCCACCGCAGCCCCCCCGGGCCGCCCTCCGCTACCGTCTCACCGGCAGCCGGGTTCATACCTTCAGCGTCTCCAGGTCCGGCCGCTCTTTGGCCACCACAGCAGCCAGGAGCTGGTCCTCCAGTCCATCCCGGGTCACCAAGAAGTTGATCAGGGTGCACTGAGCCTGCACCTCTGGCTTGTAGTGAGGGTTGGAATATTTGGTGTGCAGAATCAGGCGGAAGCGCGGGTGATATTCCACTTCTTTATCTCCTATCCTAATGTATCTGTTCAGTTAATTAAACAAATTAATTTCTGTACACTTGGTAGTAACTTGTGACAGACAGAAACCCTCAACCCTCAACCCGCGTGCTCTTCCCGGCCACTCGAGATGTATTTCTCTGGTCGAGAAAAGGTGTAGCAAGGGCAGAAGTGCCAAAAGAGCCCCGGCAGGGCAAGGCTGGAGGAGCAGGAGCTGGCGGCTGCCCTGCCTGCAGCTCTCGGGCGGCTTCTGGGCTCGTGCTGCTTGCAGGCACCATGCCACGAAACAGGGGGAGGCTGGCGCAGCTCCCTCCCCAGCAGCCCCAGAGCCCCGTCCCTGCAGTCCCGGGGGACCAGCCCTCGCCAGACCCCGGGGAACGTGGCCAGGAAGGTCGGTGGTGTCCGGGGAAGGCAGCGCTGCCTGCAGCGGGGCTGGCAGCGCCGAGTGGGGCGGGGGAGATGGGGCGAGGGATTCTCAGCAAAAGCCCCGTCATGGAATAGCTTCTGTGTCTGCGAGGAGAACCCTCCCAGTTTGTCACACCTTATTGCCGGTGCACCAGGGAACATGCTCTTCTTAAACCACTAAATGAACCGGACTCTGCAGACCAGAATGGCCCAAAACGTCACATCAACTACAAGTGTCCCCAGTGGGAAATACCCGGAGAAAACCGGCGGATGTGGCCAGAGGCTCTCACGTGCATGGGGAAGGATCAGGCCCCAGCTGCTGTCGTGCCAAGGGGCATAAATCGGCATGTCAGGGCAGCAGCGGCTGCTCAGAGCAGGTGAAAGCCCTCGGCACCAGAGAACAGGGTGTGCTGACCTGCCCTTCTTGGTGGTGTTCCTGCCCAGCAGGTGGTCCAGCACTGGCTCCAGCGTCTCGCCGACATCCTCGATCAGCAGCGTCTGTCCTTCGGAAACCGCCTGCTCGATGGTGTCCAGGTAGCTGGGGCCGAGAGGGGAGGGGGGCGCAGCGTGGGGCGAGCGTGCGCGCGCTGCGGGGAGCTCGGGCGAACGCCCTCCAGCCGCTGCGCCCTGCTGGGCCCCCCGCGGTGGTCTGCCAGCCCCGGCCCCCGCAGAGCCCGTGGCGGTGTCGGGTGCCCCGTCGGCGCTGCTGCCCTCAGGCGTCCCGAGTCTGACGGGGGACGTGGGCGCCCTGGCCTGCAGAGCCCCGCGCCCCTCCGGTGGCAGGGGAAGGGGGGCTGTTCCGGCCCGAGCCCGCGGCTGCCCCGCAGCACCCGACCCACCTCCTCTGGCCCAGGCGGATGGCCCGCAGCTCCTCCCCGTATTTGTTCTTGATCCACTTGATGCCCTGGAGCTGGGCGTCCACGAGCAGGGGCCACCGCTGGGTGTTGCAGAGGATGGTGGCGTTCTCGGTGGACGTGCGGTCGCTGGGCAGCCCCTGGTTGCTCCAGGCGGCCACGTCGGCAGCGTCGGTGAGGAGGCTGAGGGGGTCCAGCCCTGGGGTGATGCGGATGGGCACCTGCCGGGGAGGGGCCGTTGGGCGGCTGGCCGCGGAGGAGTGGGAGCCCCTCGGTGCTGGCGGGCATGGGGGGAAGGAGCCCCAGGCGCCCCGGGATGGGAGCCGTGGCCGCTCACCGCCAGCCCGCTGAGGAAGGGGATCCAGCGCTTCTCCAGCAGCTCGTCCCTGTACTTCTTGGTGAAGTAGCCGACATAGGACACGAAGGCGGAGACCAGCAGCACGTCTCCGCACAGCGTCTTCTCCTGCTCTCTGAGCGTCTCCACCGACTCAGCCCAGCGAACGTTTTCAGATGCCAGGCCCCCGACGAGCCTGGGGGCGTGAGAGGAGACGGCGGCTGCTACGGTGCCGCTGCTCCCGGCGCTGTGCCGGGGGGACACACACGGCATGACCACGACGCCTCGGCTGTGATGCCCCAGGGCGGCTGTCACCAAACGCTGCTGGGATTAACCTACCTCTGCTGGGGCGGTGGGCTGCCCTCACCCGGGGCACTCAGCTCCGTGGCTGCATCCCCCCACCGACTTTCTGGCCCAATTCATACTCGGGATTTTTTTAATTTTGGGGGGAGGGAGGGGCTCTGATGCTTCCACAACCCCTGTGTCATTGTCACCAGGCAATGCCAGGGAGCAGCAGATGGCCCCAGCGCTTCTGGAGCCAGCATTTGCACGGTACCTGTTTGCCAGCGTGATGACTCTGTTGGTTGCATCGGCCTCCTGCTGACATTTGATTTTTTCAGCTGTAGCTTTCTCAAATTGTGCAGTGAGAGCTGCCAAGTTGGCATTCAGGTCCTTCAAAAGACAACACATCTACAGTTACCTTCCGCACACGCAGTGCGGCTGCAGTAAGCTGCCAGGCCAGGAGAGAGCTCCGCAGACCCGAAGGAGCTTTGCAGCAGCCCCTGTCGTGACGGCGCAGCTCTTGCACCTGGGCTCCAGGTTATGTGAATTAGAAGAATCTTTCTTCTCGCTCATTTTTGGCTTCCGGCCGTGACCCGCGGCCGAATTGCTGGTGGCTGATGGGGGCTGCGGCGGGGGCCAGCCAAGGCAAACAGCGGCTGGCTCCGGCAGCCGGCCCTGGCCAGGGGCTGCAGGAGGGGGCACGCACTTACGGCAATTTTGTTCTTAATGCGACCGAGTTTCTCTTGTGCCTCCGCCAGCTCGGCGTTGGCCTCCTCCAGCGCCCGCCTCTTGGGCTCCACCTCGCAGAACACCTCGTAGAAGCGAACAATGTTTAGGCACCAGGAGCACAGACCTGCCGCGGCTGTTGACTTCGACATTATGAACTCCGGATCAAAACTGGGGTCTGACTGGTAGGGCCTGGAATGGGAGAACGCGCTGCGCTGTGACGCCGCGCCACGGTTGCCGGTGGCCCCGTCCTGCTCCTGCCAGGTCTCGGGCTGCCGATGGGCGGCAGGGTGGGAGAGCAGACGAAACGCCTGGACGCCACTCCTGCCCCTTGAACCCCGCTGCGCTCACTGGGTGAGGGTCTCTCCGGGACGCCCTGCCCAGGGCGGCCCTGCAGCAGGGGGCTGGGAAGGGGGCGGGAACCGGCCACGGACTCACTGAAACGCCTTGAGACAAGCCTCGGGGATGTGCTCCTTGTCGAAGTTCTTTAAGGCGTCAAGGAAAGTGTCTACTTTTCCCATCATCACTTTGGCTGCCTTCCAGCTCTTATCCTTCGGGATCTTGCCCCCGGGGGCCGTCAGGACCATCACAGCTGCCATCACGTTCACCACCGCTTGGGGTGGGGACCCGAAGGACTTCAGCTCCGTCAGGTTGTTCTGGGGAGGGACCACGGGGCGGCTGAGCATCGCTGCGGCACAAGGATGCCAGCACCAGCCGGGGACCCGCTTCCCACCGAGGGGTTGCCCACCTTGTTGAGCGTATTGAGGGCCTCCTGGGCAGCTACAAGCGCCGGCTCCGCTTTCGCCAGGTCGGTCTCACAGGCTTGCTGCTTCTCGGCCACGTTCTGGGGAGACAAGGGGACGGGATGGGGTGAGCGGCCGGGGCCGACAGAGCTTTTGCTGCCCGTCCCGTGTTGGATCCCGGCACGGTGGGCACCAGCTCAGCGCCACGCACCGTGTTGATGGCCTGGACCTTCATCTCCTCCTCATCAGCAATGGCTTTCTCCCTGCTGACCTTCTCCGTCTCAGTGCCCACCATGTGGATCAGTTTATCTGTGTCCTCGTTCTTCTGCTTCAGCTCTGCCTTCTGGACCGCCAGCTTGGCTTTCAGGTCGTCCACCTTAACGGGGGGGAAAAACAGAGAGGGTCGGAGGGGTGATCCTGCTGAGCCCTGCCCGGCCTCGCAGCGGCGGCTCGGTACGGCTCAGGGACCTCGCGGCCACCGTGCCCGTCCTGCGGGGATGTGCCTCCTCTCGCCCCCCACGCTGGACCCGCAGCGGGCACGATGCTGTGGGCAGGCACCTGTGACGCTGTGCTCTGCAGCTTGGTCAGCCCCTTCTCCAGCCTCTCGATCTTGGCGGTGAGCTCGCTCCTTTTTTTTGACAGCAGGTTTTTGTAGAGCTTTATCTGCTCTAGGAAGGTCTTTGGCGTGGTGTAATTATAGCGTCTCTCCATGGCCAGGTAGGTCTTGGACATCTCCTTAACGCTCATGTGGACGTAGGACATGAACTGGCTGATGGAGACCTTGACCTCGGCCTGCACCAGGAGCACAGACAGTGAGCCGTTGTGCCGTGCGGACGCGGTGCCAATGCTGGGGTACAACCGAGCCTTCCCGCAGCGTTGGTTCCACATCCAGCCGCAGAGGCCGGGAGGGAAAGCGCCGCTTTTCGTTAAACAGCGCAACGCGCGGCTGAGAAATGTAGGTGAGCACGGCACTAACGACGCTGCTTCTTAAGCCCCGCTCTGGTTTTCCTGGCTCTAATCCCCCACGTTAACCTGAGCTGCACTGGGGAAAAGCTGCTGTTTCCGGGCTGTTATTCGTGGCAGTGTTTTAAGGACAAATGGGAAACAAGGAAAGGTTCGTCCCCACCTGCATGGCGTGGGGCTGCAGGCTCTGACCCTGGCGCCGGCTGCGAGCTCACCCCAGACCCATCCCCAGCTCGCTGCCCCAGCACCCCCGGCTCATGCCAGACCCCATCCCCGGGCACGTTGCAACAAGGAGAGCAGCAGAGGTGCAGGTCATTCCCCGGCGCAGCCTGGTTTCCCCAGCCCCCGGGACAGAGGGCTGTGCACCGGCACAGCCCCGGCGTGCACCAGCCCGGGGTTCCGGCTCACCTCGATGTCCCCTGTTTCCTCCAGGAACCGGCTGCTGACGGACACGAGCGCGTCCTCTGGCCACTCGTGGAACCAGTCGATGGCCATACAGTTGACCACGGCGGGGAACCTTCTCGCCCGCACCCGCAGGGTTGAGCCCACGGGGGAGAAGCAGAGGATGACCTGGGGCAGAGCACCGCGGGTGAGCGGGGCGTCCCCGCTGCCGGGGGCCGAGCTCGCACGCGGGGCGGCAGGAGCGTCGCTGCGGGCTCCGCGTCGCCGCAAACTCTTCTGCTGGAGATCAGGACTTGGCCTCCCACCCATTAACTCCCCTTCCCCATACATGGGAAATGGTCTGCGATCGTGCACCCTGTGCCTCTCAGCGGGGCTGGGGCTGGCACCGGACCCCCTTCGGTGGCTGCGGCCAGCGGCCGAGCACGGTGCCCGCACCGGCGTCCCTGTGAGCACCCAGCACAGCCCAGAGCTGGCTCGCAGCCGTGGGGGCTGCTCACCCGCCTCTGCCCCGAGGGAGGTAAATACGTGGGGGTGCAGCTGTGCCCCTGGGGCTGGGGGTGCACCATTGGCTAGGGGGCCTTTGAAAACATCTCTCACCCCAACCCATCACCGTGTCATGAAACCACGGTTCTCTGTGTCCTGTCTGCAAGAAGGTTTTGGGTTAGGCAAGTCAGGAGCTCCAGAGCGAACACCCACCTTTAACTGACGTCTGACTTTTTCTATAAATAATTTCCAGCAGTTTTCCCTTGTATCCTGCAATCCAAGGAGCTTCACTTGGGGCCTCATGGCACTGGTAATGTTTTCCAGGTCATCATCCTGAAAGAGCCCTGGCACCTCCCCAGACACCAAGAAGTCATTGATTAGGACCAGGAACGATTCTTCAGCGACCTGGGAGTCCGTCATCAGGAACACGGTGGGGATGTTCTTCACGGCTGCCTTGATGTACTGGGAGGCGAGGTCCAGCTGGGGCAGGAGAGAGAAACCGTCACCCCCCTCTTTTCAAACCCCCCGAGCTGTTCTCCAAAGGGACTGGTTTGGCGCAGGCCGGTGCCCCTGGGCTGCCCCGGGAAGGCAGGAGGGTGCCTTGGGGAAGGCGCTGGGTGCCAGCTGCTCCGCTCGGGGACGCGGCCAGGGCTGCCTGCACCGCACCTCCCTCATGGGCCCGTCCCTGGCTGGGGAAACGCTGCAGCCCCTCGGGGCAGGACTCACGGCTGTTCAGAAAGCACCTTTGAGCGGATCGCACGGGGTACGGACGCAGCGACGAGAGGAGAGCGGAGCCCCCCGTGCCCGCCCCGGGCCCCGGAGCCACCCTGGGGCTTGGCTGCGCTCCACGTCTGCAGGATCCGTCCTGCAAGCAGGCGGTGCTGCCCCAGGGGGCCGGGAGGAAAGCTGCTCTCACCTTCAGGTCCGGGATGCCGTAGCCCTTCTTCGGCGTAATCTGAAACACGTTCAGATTGCTGATGTAGGCTGCTAGCCGCGCCAGACTCTGCTTCCCACTGCCTCCTACCCCCACCAGCAGTGCGTTGCCCCAGGGAGACTCTAAGATCCGACTAATTCTGCAGATATGAGACACTGCGTCTTCAAAGAGCACCTGAAGAAAACAGGAGGGGAAGGTTTGATATTCTGAATCACAGCAGGAAAAGCAGCGAACGCCCCATAACGTACAAACCCGAGTGAGAGCGATGCTGCAGCCGCGTCTCTGTGGTGCAAGCGCTGCCTCGGCACGGAGCTGCCCGCAGCAGGGCACTCACCAGGCTCATCGCCGCGTTCTCCTCGTTGTAGTTGTCCAAGGCTTCCCCCAGCAGCTTGTTCAGAGCCGGCCAGCTCGGCACCGGCAGGTACTTGGGCTCCCTCATGCCCTGGACGAAGTGGTAGTAGATGTTGGGCTTGGCGAACACCAGGTCTTCACCGAGCTCCTGGGAGAGGCGAGGCCAGACGTGGGGCTCAGCCGTGGGGCTCAGCCGTGGGGCTCCGGGGGGGTACCTCTGCCCCTGCCACTGCCGAGCCCGTGCTGGGGAGCTCAGCCTGGCAGCGCGGCCCCGCCGGGGCGGGGCACGCCCTCATTTTCCAGCACAACTTACATCAAAGTACTTTCTGCAGGTGTCCGCCAGCATCTTCCCGAAGCCTTTTTGATCCCTTTCATCGACGAGCTTGTCTCCATACACCCTCTCGGCTTCGTGGAGCCAGAGACGCACCAAGTCCACGGGACTTTTCAGGCATTCGGGGGTGGAGAACAACAGGCCCTGACAAACACAGGAATCCCTCAGTCCCCAGGGGTTTATTTTACTGCTGCTCAGAGCCGAGTTTAAAGGTCGGCTTTGGGGAGAGCTCATGGTGCTTTTCAAGAACACGGTGCGCCGCAAGGATGCATGATGAAGGAGAGAAAGGAATGAGGATGTTTTAGAGGAAACAGCCCTCCCACTACCTGGAATATGTTGGAGAGGTCGCGGAGGTTGAAGAGGTAGTGGAACTTGATGGCTGTCGGCAAGAAGGTGGAGGCGACCTTCTGGTGGAGAGCTGTTGGCAGGAAAGAGGGGGTGAGCGGGCGGGCAGGTCCCCAGAGACCACTGCAGCCTCCGGTGCGATCCCTGAGCCCGGCTCGCTCTCCCCTCCGTGACCTTCGGCAGGTAGGACAAACCGGGGGGTTTAGTCGGACCGTTTCTAGGGACGCGACGCTGCATTTTGAACATGCATAGGAGACAAGGAGGAGTGAAGGTTTCATTTGCACGGTGCCGTAACGCGGGGGTGCCGCGTGGGGCTCCTGGGGCGCTGGCCGGCTGTGGTGTGGTTGGGTTTCCCGGTGCTGGTGGGTGCGGGGGCGTTCCCTGGGGCCAACGCTGGCGCGCGCCGCCCTCCCACCCCCCGGCGCGGCAGGGGCTCACCCAGCGCTGCCGCGACCAGCTGGGGCTGCAGCTTCTGGACGGCGGGCGGCATCCTCTGCAGGGCCAGGTGCTGCGCCAGGATGGTGCTGTACATGGTGTGCAGAGCCTCCTGGCCGGGAAAGCTGACGGCGAAGACGCAGAAGTGGCGCTGCAGAAAGGAGCAGAAGTTCAGGCGGGAGCTTCGCCTCAGGGGCTGACGCGGGCGGCCGGCACCGCGAGGTCCCCCACCACGTCCCAACCCTGTCCCGGCCCGTCCCACCCCAGCCCACCCGCTCTGGGCTCCGGTCCCGGGAGAGCGAACCCGCTGGGGCGCAGCCCCGGCCCCACAGGCCCTGCGTACCTGCAGCCTGGGGTCGATGGTGAAGGACCCTGCGGTCGGGTTCATGCAGGCCACGTACTGGCAGTTGTGAACGTCCTTCTGGGTCAGTTTGGTCCTGTCGTACCTGCGCAGGGACCAGCGCCGTGACGCTTTCCCCGGGGATGGGTTCCTGCGGTCGGGCCGTGCCCGGCCAACCCAGGGGGACGCGGGAGCGGGGATCCCCGTTCCCCCGGCGCCTGGCGCAGCCCGGCACCGCTCTTGGCGATGCCGTGTGGGGCCCTTCCCGTGCCCCGCAGCCAGACCTGGCCCCAGACCTCCCCACGGCAGACGGCGCTTGTCACCCCTCGCTCCCTTCCCAAGCGAGCCCCCCCGCCTGCGCCACACGCTGCGCCGCCAGGCATGGGGGTCCCTCGCCGGGCCTTCCCCGCCGGCGCTGGCAGCGGGGCTGTTTGCCTCGGACGGGGTTTGGAGTCGCCAGCAGGGAGTTTTCCCGTTCCTCTGCCAAAGCCTCCCCAGCAGCTCTGGGAATGGGCGGGCTGGGGGACAGGCGGCTCGGCTCCGCCGGCAGCGCGGCGCAGGAGGCGGCGCGGGCAGGGCACGGCTCCCCCGGGATGGGAGAGGCGCCAGCGCGGCGGGGGTTTGCTGGGCAGGGGGTCACCGAGCCCCCCGCAGTGGGGGCCGCCGGCCGGGCACCTACCAGTGCCCGTGGTCCACGTGCTGCCGGATGAGCGTGTGCGGTGCCACGGTGCCGTACTTGTCCACCTCCGGCATGTTCATGTCATCGATGAAGTAGATAAGCCTCCTGGTCCCGGGCGGGCCATAGTTCCTCCCCGATTTCTTCTCCAGGGGCTTCTCAAGGACGGCTGCAGCGAGAGGAGCGGGTGGGCGGTGGGGCAGCGCCGGGGGGCCGTGCGGCACAGCCCGGCACGGGGCCGGCTGCCAGCCTAGGCCGGCCTTACCCTGCAGCATGGCCGAGGTGGTGTAGAAGTTAAAGGGCACAGACTGCACGAGGTATTCATCTGCGCTGAGCACTTTGAGCTTGTCCCACATCAGGACCGATTTTCCCGTCCCCGCGTTCCCCACCAGCATCACCGGCCTCTGCTTTTCCATCAGCAGGTCCATGAAGTAGCGCACGCGAATGGTCTCCGTCGTGTGCACCATGGAGGCCTGGGGAAACGGCGCCGTCAATCCCCAGAGCTCGCCCCTCGCTGCTGGAGTCGGCGTTGGCGGCAGAGGTGGGATCTTCCGTCAGAGCAGCGGCAGCCTCGCCTGGTGGTCGGGGCAGAGCCAGCTGGTCTAATGGAAGACGCTCTCTCTCCGTACAAACCTGGTCCCTCTCTAAAGCAAAAGGTCTCAGGTGCTTGGTTATTCTAAAGACTTTCTGACCAAAAATAGGAGCTGTCAGAAAAATGAGTTGTTAAAACAGAACAACACAGCGCAGTTCCTGAAACTGTCCCCAGTGTCTTTGCTCAGCCGACGCACGGGCCCGGTTCAGCCGCGGCAGCTCTCCCTTTCCCTGACATCTCGGACACAAGCCCCCTCCCTCAGGACAGCATTTCAAAAGACACTAAAATAAAGTTTTAAAGCACACTTTTGCGTCCAGGCAATACTTATAATTATTTCATGAGAATCTACAAAGCCGTGGCTTAATCTGAAATCAAAAAAGCGGAGTTGCAAATTGCAGCTCTTGCTGAGGTTTCCGCGGGGTAAAGCAGAACCACAGAAAGCCACGGGGTTTGCCGGGGTTTGCCCGTGCGGCGGCGTGGCAGCGCCAGCCCGAATCCCTGCGCCGCTCCAGGCGCGGGGCCTTGCCCAGCATTGCTCAGGGGAAGACCCTGGAGTAATAAACAGATAAAACACGTAAACACAAAGAGCTTGTGGGAAATACCTGTAAAGGGACTTCAGGATCGAGTTCGAATTTTGGCACTTTTTCAGTCCAGAGCATGAATTTCTTCGTTTCCGGATCAATGTAATAGTCAAAAATTGTCCCCTGAGAAGGAAACTTGACTGTTTTAAACTCGTTCACCCACCACTTGCTGAACTCCAGGCGGTAATCCACCAGCTGGGAGGAACCAAACAGAGGAAAACTCAGAAACCGGCCAATGTTGTTGCTTTAGTATTTTCGGCAGGGATGCAGCCGAGGGACGAAGCTGGGCAGGAGGCTCTGGCAGGCAGGCGGGTGCGGGCAGGCGCCGGGCGGTTGGACCCGCAGCCGTACCTGGTCCTGGAACATGGCCCCCCCGAAGGCCCAGGCACAGGCGAAGACGAAGTAGAGCTCATAGAGCTCCCGGGGCGAGTCCGGCGGGGCGGTCTGCGGCGTCAGGAGGCACTCCAGCAGGTACAGCACTGTCTGTATCACCGTGATCTCGGGGACAGGCGTGATCTTCTTGAATCCAGACTTGAGCTTCTCTAGGCACACCGGCAGGTACTTGTCAAAGAGGATCATCAAATTGGCCTTCTCGGACTGCACCGTCCTCCTCTCGATCCAGCTGGTCACAACGCTGCGGGAGGGACGGGCAGGGCTGCAGGGGAGCTTGTGGGGGGCCAGTGCCCATCCCATCCCATCCCGTCCCATCCCATCCCATCCCATCCCGTCCCATCCCATGCCATCCCATCCCATCCCATCCCATCCCATCCCATCCCATGCCATCCCATCCCATGCCATCCCATGCCATCCCATGCCATCCCCATCCCGTCCCATCCCGTCCCATCCCATCTCATTCCATCCCATCCTGTCCCATCCCATCTCATCCCGTCCCATCCCGTCCCATCCCATCCCATCTCATTCCATCCCATCCCGTCCCATCCCATCTCATCCCGTCCCATCCCGTCCCGTCCCATCCCATCCCATCCCATCCCATCCCATCCCATCTCATCCCATCTCATCCCGTCCCATCCCATCCCATCTCATTCCATCCCATCCTGTCCCATCCCATCCCGTCCTGTCCCATCCCGTCCCGTCCCATCTTGTCTTGTCCCATCCCAATCACATCCCACCCTGTTCCATCCCATCCCACCCCATCCATCTCCCCCCCAGGCTCACGGGTTCCAGCCCAGGTCTGTGGGGTTGATGTAGAGGATTCCCGCCCGGGACACGGTCGCCGGCGTGGCGGTCCGCAGGTGGCTGATCTCGAAGAGAAGCCGCATGGTGGGGTTGAGGGGGATGCGCTCGTTGCTGGCCAGGGTGAGGACCTGGGGGAAGCAGCCTGTCATGGGGGGATGCCCTGATCCTGGGGCCCAGGCACGAACACAAGCTGATCAGCCCGAGTTAACGAGCGAGCAAAGCTCCTGGGGTGTGACGGCACCGACCTTGTTGTCATCCATGACCGTGTTCAGGGACTCAATCCACATGGGGTCAATATCTCCATCGAGGATGATCCACTTGGGCCCCTTATGTGTGATGTTGGCCAGGTCACGCATCGCTGAAGAAAGCAGACCTGCCCCACGGAGAGACGCGTGGGTTGGTCCTTTGCATGGCACGTTTGCCGGGGGCACACGCGGGACTGGGTGCTTCCCTGAAACACGTTCCTCCTCCCTCATACTCCGGTAAAAAGCCCCAAGGAAAGGTCTTCCCCCTCCATCACCACATCACCAAGTGTCTACAGAGACACATTTTATGAAGGTATTTGCCTATGGGCCAGCCGCTGCTGAAGGACGGTTTGGGCCAGCTCCCACCCGGGGTAAGCGACCGCTCACAAGCACTGGTGTCTCACCGTCCTTCCACTCTCGTGTGGACGGATGAATAACCCCGAACAGCTCATTGCAGGTCACGGCCTTTGGGTCGAGGTCCACGGTGACCGGCTTCCGCTTCATGCTTTGGTATGTCTTGTTGAGCGACCTCAGCACCTGCGGAGAGGGGAACCGTGCAGCCGCAGCCGCGGCTCCTATGAGGGTGTCTGCAGCCTTGGGCGGCCCTCGCCTGCAGCGGGGGGCACAGAGCCTCGCTCCCGCCCGCGGCAGAGCACCCAGGCTCGGACCGCCGCTGGGAAGGCTCCGGACCTCCCTCTGCGGAGCCGGCTCCTGGCCGGGGTCTTGTGGGAGCCCAGAGCCCATCCTGCCGGCACCGCAGCACGCGGGGCATGGCGAGAGCGTGCCCCTGCCTGCTCCCTGCCTCCTCCCCGCTCTGCTCTCGGGTGTCCGGGGCAGCCCCTGAGCTCTGCATCCCAAACCTGCTCAGCTCTGTGGGCTGAGCCCGGCACACGTGGTGCTGGAGGGTCCGGCGTGGCCGTGGACGCTGGCCGTGCTGCCGTCCCCTACCCAGATGCTGCTGCTGGTGCAGCCGGGGGTCTGTACACCCGGCCGAGGCCGGCAGCGACGCCCTCGCCGAGAGGCCGGGGGAGGCCGGGGGATGTGCTTGGCCGGGGGCAGGAGGAGACCCGTGTCCTCGGGGGTGGTTTGGCCGCTACCTGGGACTTGCCGCAGCCGGCGTTGCCGACGACAAAGACGGAGTGTCTCACTTGCAGCAGCTCCTCCAGCTGCACCACCTTCAGCACAAAGCTCTCCTCCGCCTGCAGCTTCAGCTCCAGCACGGACTGCCTAATGATCTGGGAGGGAGGGCAGGCGCTGACCACGGGCAGCCGTCAGGGCCTTGGCAAGACCCCAGAGACGAGCCGGCTGCCCCCAGCAGTGCCGAATGGACCTTCAGCCTCTGGACACCGTCAGGGCTGGGATGTCTCCGGCACCGGTGCCACGCCTGGGCTCGCACCTTCTCAAAGTTGATGTCCCTCTTCCTGGGGACGTCCAGGGCTGGGAACAGGTCTCCAATCAGCCCCATGAAGACGGGCAAGTCGTCTGTCACGATCTTGGGGATGTTGAAGTCTCGTAAAGCTCTCATCAGAACTTGGTCCTCAGCACGGCCAGGGTCCCCTCTCTTCAAGGAGCCAGCTACCACCAGCACAGACTTGATAGCCCGCAGGCCCCAGTCATAGTGGTCCTGCCAAGAGGCAGCAAAGTATTACGGTTCCGCTGTGGTGAGGGAGAACTGCTTTAAGCAAGACTGCAGAGGAACACCCTGCCCAGTGCCCCCCACCCGGGTTATCCACGCAGCGCCCAGCAGCCTGGACTGAAACTGAGCTTATTTACAAGACAAACGCCAGTCAGTCACGAGGTGAGCGGCAGCCTGGCTTGCTTCCTGGAAGCACATTTTTATTGTAAATCACTTCTGCTGGGATGAATAATATCTGGATGCTCTCATCTTAAATGGCTGTATTCTATTCTACTCTATTTTTGGACTTCTTGATTTCTTCCAGAAGGCAGAAATATGGCATATGATGCACCAGCGTGGAAGTGGAATTTGTCCAGCCATAGACCTGAACTCTGCAGAACGTCAGCCAGCGCATTACTACCAGCAACCCTACTACAATCTGTCAGGCCTGAAATTCAAATGAACTCTTTCATCTTAAAGAACTTTGCAATATTGTTAAATTACCTGTTTAGATAGTAGCTCTTTGCAGAGTGTGTACAAAGTAATGAACTTTCTTGCTAGAATCTTAGCATCAATAAAACCTTCTGCAACAAGCATGATTTCACAGATCAGTTCAAAATCGGGGACCACCATGGCGCAGGGTCTGGAGAAGAGGAGCGGCAGGTTAGCAGGGCTGTGCACGGACGTCCACACGCCCCTCGTCCTCCCACAGCCAGCAAGAATTTGCACCCGAGTTTCCAATATAAATGGTTCCCTGCTGCTGGTACCACCAGAGACTCGGGCAGTAATTTACGCCGGCTGGAGTCTCTGGAGGTCTCCTGTCCAGCCTCCTGCTCCAAGCAGGGCTCAGGTCGCCCTGGGCCTTCTCTGGTCACAGTGTGAGTTCCTCCAAGGGCAGAGATCCGACAGCATCCCTGGGCCACCCTTTCTGGTCTTGACCGTCTTTTTTTCTTATTCTCAGTCGGATTTTTAGCTGAAGGTGGCAATTAGACACCCCGAGCATCCTCTTCTGCAGGCTGAGCAGCCCAGCTCTCCCAGCCTCTGACCTGAGCAGGGGCTTTGTGCAGGGCTGTCCTGGGGTGCCAAGGTCTCCCTTGTACACACAAATATCCTTGTTTGCACTAGCAAAGGCTTAGTTCACGTTATGGATGTACCAGGTGAGCGTGACCACAGAGGTAAATGGTGTAACGGCTCCAGTTACACACTGACCCGTCCGCCTACAGGTACCTGAACAGAGCTTTTAAGTTTTCAGGCAGTTCTGTCCGTCCTGCGTAGCCAGGGTTCATGGTAATGAACAGCCCAACCGATGGGATCAGAGCGATCGTCTCTCCAAGGAAATGGAATGTTTTCTTCTTGGCGCGAATCGCATCTTGAACGCATTTCACCTGGCAGGCGAGTGGAGCGTCAGTGCCGGCGGCGCCGCGGCTCCCTGCCCTGTGCCCCTGGTTCACCCTCACCGACTGCCTGCGGAAAACGAGCCTGGAGGCTCAGTCGTGCCATTGGCAACGCTAGAAAAAATATTGAGAGCTTGCTGAAGGCACGGCAGCGTAGCAATCCCCGGGCTCAGGAGACCTGGCCTTAAATCAGCTTCTGCCCAGGCACCGCGACGCCCCGTCCCCGGGCGACGGCAGAGCCGGCGGGGGGGTGGCAGGTCACTGGCCTGGGACACGGCTGGGCTGCGTGATCCTAAACATGCCCAAAGCCTCCGTACTGCTGCGCTTCCCCTCCATTTGCCTCCCAGCATGACACAGTGGAAATAACGGCAGCAAACCCTCCCTTTGAAAGTCAGGTTTAACTAAGACAACATTCAGTACGCGAACTGGAAACGCTGAGAGGCTCGCCCGGTCCCCGTGGCGCGCCACGCTGCTGCTGGTTTTGTACATACCTGCACGGCGATCACGGACAAAACCTCCACTGAAATGCGATTGAATTCGTCGAAACAGCCCCAGGTGCCGGTCTGAGCAAGCCCCTTGTAGATGTTGCCGCAGGACTGGAGAGAAAGCACCAGAGATGGGCTTCAGACACCGAACTCTTACGTGGAGGCTGCAACGCGGGGATTTGATAAGGAAGCTCAAGCGTGGGGAGCTGCTCGTGCTTTTAGGGTTTGTGCTCTTCCCTAGGGAGATGCCCCGCAGCGCTGCAGCCCCCCAGGCTCCCACAGGCTTCCAGGGCCACGACCTGGCTGGAGCCGTGGTGGGGGTGAGTGGGCGGGATGGCACCAGGAGCTGCTGCCGGACCCACGTGTTTCTCGCCGGCTGCCGAGCCGGGGAGAGGAGAGCAGCTTCAGGGCATTGGTGACGGACGCTGCAGCTGGACGCGGGGGGTGCACGCTGCAGCGCTGCCTCCCGAAAGAGGGTCCCCCCTTGTCTTGGCGGACAACCCGTGGCTCTCGCCTCGGTGCCGCCGTCCCGCTGCCCCGCGCCCTACCTTGTAGTCCATCTGCTCGGAGCAGTTGAAGACGTAGACCATCATGCCCACCGCCCGGCCCAGGTCCTTGGTGGTCTCCGTCTTCCCGGTGCCCGCGGGGCCGGCGGGGGCCCCCCCCATGAAGAGGTGGAGGGACTGCGTCAGGGTGATGTAGCACCTGCGGAGGGAGGACGGGCAGGGCTGAGCGGTGCCGGCGGCGTGGCGCGGGCGGCCGGAGGCACGGGGAGCCGAGCCCCTACCGATCCGTCAGGGGGGTGATGACCAGCCGGGGGGTGTTCCCCAGGTACTCGTAGGAGTACCGGAGCTGAGCGTCGCAGATGTTGGCGTAGCAGTGCCTCCTCCCTTCGTCCCAGCGGTGCCGGAGCTGGGACTGCCAGGTGAACGCCTGGGCGCTCTCCACCTGCGGAGCAGCCGGCTGCGGAGGGCAGGCAGGCACCGGCGCTGCCCGCCCCGCCCCGCCAGCACAGCGAGCTCCCGAACACGCGTTGGGGCCGTTTGTCACCTCCGTACACGAGGTGACATGCAAACGGGTCCCAGCGCGATGCTGGGGTGAGGGAGGACCGTCCCGCCACGTGGCCCGGCCCACCCCGCGCCCGCCGACTGCGGCGCACAGCCCTGCGCCGAGGCTCCCGGCTCCCACCAAGCGCGGCAGGAACCAGCAAAACTGGTCCTCGATCTGGCTTCGCACGAAACCCAGCCCAGTCTTGTCCGAGCCCGGCCGTGCTGTCACCTCCCCGGCTCCCGTGCACCCCTAACACCCCACGTGTGGTTTCCTCATGCAGTCAGGATACTTTGAAAATATTGGAAAGTAATAAAATAACAGGAAATCTTTGCTCAGAAGCGCCAAGAAACAAAGCAGTAAAAATATCCTCTTGTAACGAATACCTTCGCAAGGATCATTTTGGCCACAACATCCCTGGCGTGGACATCAATGGTACAGATTGTCATGATCTTCATCCTGTCTCCTGCAGTTAGGTTTCCAATGAGCAGTGAAATCAGGGCATTTAGCTGAGTAACCTGAGGAAGGAAAGAAATGAAGAACAGAAAAATGACATCACACTTTGCCCACCTCCCAGTGACCCCCCGGACCGGACCTCGCCCCTTCCAAGCAGAGAGGGGCTGCAGGACAGCTCCCGGTCAGGTCCGAGGGATGCCAACCTGTTTTTTGTTGTAATCCCTCATTGCGTTCTCATAGCCTTCCTCCAGCCTTGAAAAGGCAATGCCGACTTCTGTAGTCCACCAGATCTGGGTGCACGTCAGAGCAACCTGCAGCAAACCGCAGCGACAAAATGTGGCCACGAAGGGAAAATACGCCGTCCCCGCGACGGCTCGGGGCGGGCGCCTGCACCTCCCCAGCTCCGTGCTTGCTCCTCCTCTCGGACCGCGGCTCACGGAGCCGCCGGCCACCAGCCCCCCGCAGCAGCTCCCACCTGTGCCGGGTAGTCGAACACCCACTGCTCCCGCGGCTTCTCCTCGTAGGTCACCACCGCCTCGGGGATCAGGCGCCGCAGCGTGGAGCGCATGCTCGCCAGCACTCGGTTCAGCCAAACCTCGACCTAGAGGGTCGCACCCAGCAAACCCTGAGAGAGCGGTTCCCAGCCCGCGTCGGGTCTGCCCGCGCGACCCGGCGGCAGCGTGCAAGCGGCTCCCTGCTGCTCTGCGCGGCCAGCTTCTCCCTGCGCCTTGCAACAAGCTGCATGAAAGAACCCCGGCACGCGGCCCCGCAGGGCACTTCCCCTGGCGGTTTTCGGAGCACGGTCTGAGGGTGAACAGCAGCGAGGGGACAAACACGCCGCGACCACCTGAGGGGCTGCAAGGCTGGAGTGGGTTTGTATGACTGATGTTGCTGCAGCCGTGCAGCGAAGTGTTCTGCACCTGTAATGCAGATCCCATTTCTGGGGGGTTTTCTGGCTGAACGGCTTCACAATTGCATTTTAAAACTGCTGCCAGGCCGTTAGTGCACCACAAGCAAAAGGCTCGTCCCCGTCCTGAACCCGCCCACCTCTGCCCCCGCAAGCGGAGGCTCCACGGAGCTCGGCTGACCTGGCCAGACAAGTCACAGTCTGCGTCGAGGGGCACGTACTCCTCGTCCCTACTGAACATCCCCAGGCCAACCTTCAGGGGCTTTTTGTCCGGACTCATCTTGAACTTCAGTTTAGCCAGGCTGTCGAACAGCTTCGGCAGATGACGGGACACCTGAGCACAGAGGCACGGCAGAGGGTCAGGGACCCCCGGCCCCACGCAGAGCTGTAATTGCCGCTTGGATTAACTCCCGCACGTCTCTCAGGGCGCTGCATCCCTGAGAAGGGGGGTACCAGGGATGGTGTTCTGCCCGCTAGGATGAAAAATATTTTGAAACTGCTATAACAAGTTAGCAGGCAAGAGACACAGGACTTGCCTCCATGCTTTACACCCAACCCATACCTCAACTGGCTCATTCCCATTAGATAAAATATCAAGCAGGTCTGCAGAGGAAATAAAGTAGAATCTGGGAAAAGCCAGTCTTTTGGTCTCGAGGTATTCAGCCAAAGCCTTCTCACAGAGCACCAATCTAACAGAAAACAAGGAAGAAAAACCGCAGTTAAACCCTCCACATACTGATTTTTACTCTTTGCAAAGTCATTGCCGTGTCGAGGAAGACGCCACTTGGGAGAAATCAAACTCTTCCTTTGGCCCTAGACCAGCCTCTCCCTAACGCTTCACCAGGACGGCTCAAACCTCACCTTCTCTGCAACGCTTCCAGCTGGTCATAGAGACCGGGCTTGTTTGTAGCTTCAATCACATTGGGAGTTTTCACCGCATCGGCCATTAATTCCTGCAAGAGGAAAAATGCTTCAGCTCTACCTGAACTGGCGGCGAGCTCTCGGAGGCCCGGGGGGTGATGGGCTTCGCACTTTGAAATCTTGATCAATAGCATCAAAATGCTTCGAGTCCTCCGGCAGTTGACTGCGGATGTCTTCGGAGCCGATGAAGATGCTTTCCAGGTGACTCCACGTCCTCTGCACCTCAAACCAGATGCTGATAACGGAGTCGGTGGTCGACAGCTTCTGCTGCCAGCCCGACACCTCCTGAAGGAAGAAGGCTAGGTACTTGGAGGTCATCAGGTTCTGCAGCTGCACTTGGTTGTCCTCCAGCGTCTCGATGAGCACCTCATCCGCCTTGAGCAGCACGATGCCAGTCCTGGCGTGGGGCTCATGCTCGAACCGCATCGTTGCCCAGGTAGTGTCCAGGGTGTTCAGCACCTGCAGACGGAGCGTGAGAAATGAGCTGGACTCTGCCGTGCCAAGTCCCAGACCCTGCGGAAGGGCAAGGCAGCAACAGGAACGTCTCCTCTGGAGCACGAGCTCCACGGGTGCCGCGCTGCGTGTGGACTCCAGCCCCCAGGAGCAGGACCACGGGCGCTAACAGCCACAGAGCTGCATCAGAGCAGGGCTCTCAGCAAAGCAGGACAGGAACCGAGCCCCATTTACCTTCTCCATCCCCGACTCTTTCACGGCTTTGTCCACGATGTCACGAACGTCATCCTCGAACTTGTGCAGGTTCAGCTGCAGCAGATCCGCGAGGGTTGTGTCCTCGGACATGGTGAAGTTCACCTGGAGCAGAACCGGCACCGTCGGGGCATGGACTCCCCTCCGCGGAGAGGCAGCCCAGCGACTTGCCCAAATGAGCTCGTTAACACCCACGTTTAAAGACCCTACACAAATATTTGTGTATGGCCAGCTTTTAAAAGGGATTGCGTGCTTCCCCTGATGGATGCAAGTCTCGGGAGCCTCGCGGGTCAGGGGTTGGAGCCAGGGAAGGGCGGGAGGGCTGAGAGCACCTTGGTCGCCTGCACGAGCTCACGCCAGTGCCGGTCCCTGATGGCCGGGTTCTGCAGCTCGTTCACGGCACGCAGGGATGTTATCATGTTCTTCACGCTGTTGTCCAGCCCTGTGAACGCATCCCAGCTTCTCATCTCCTTATCCAAGCTCCGAATGTCTTTAGCAAATTTCTTACAGTCGATATCCATCTGCTCAACATTGATATCCTTCCAGCTAGTGGTCTTCCAGTCGTCGATGCTCGTGTTAACCTGAATTCGGGAATACATTTTCACAGGACGTGCAATTAGCAGAAGCATTCCTGCCCAGGACGAAGAGCAGTATACCCAGCGCCTGCACACCCCGTGCACCCGCCATGCCTCCCACACGTGCATACCCAGCACCCGCACGCCCGTTGCACCCACGCTGGGGTGCGCAGCCTCTGCACCAGCAGACCCGCTCTAACGCTGTGACAACCTGCCCCGTGTCTCATCCCACCTCTCACGGCAACGAGGCTCTCGGAGCAGCTACGACAATTGCACCTTTGGCTGGCAATGCCCAGCTGGCGCAGGGTGCCCACGCCGGGTGCCCACGCCGGGTGCCCACGCCTGCCGACAGCAGTCTGCTGCCAAGCCCTTGCCTGGAGGCGGTGTTGGGCATCGTGCCCTGGCACAGGGGCCAGCACCGAGCCCAGGGCTCCCCATCACCGCACTCAACCACAGACAGCTACTGGCAGCCACCGTCTGCAGCCACCGGGCAGCTTGTCACGGCCTCAGGAGCTTCTGGAGGACCAGCCCAGCACACCCCAGAAGCCTGTTCTGCACATCCCCGTGCCCCTGCCTCCTCCTGCCCTCCCCATCGTGCCGGCTCGCAGCCCACGGCACGTACCAGGACGATCATGTCCCAGAGCTCCTTCAGCAAGCGCACTTCCCTGCGGCATGCCTTGAGCTGTTTATATTCTGGGACCGACACTTCGAACAGCCCGGCTGACTTGGACAGGGCGGCCATGTTGCTCTCCATGGCGGCGATGCTCTTCTGTTGCTGGCCGGAGAAAAAGAAAAGGTCTCAGCCAGGCACCACGTGCCAGGGACATGTCTCGTACCCCGGCGATGGCTCCGTCCCCGCTGCAGCGTGGTGGGGACAGGAGAGTCGCTGCCGCCGGGCCAGACCCCCCCGTTGGGCTGGGACCCGGAGCCGGAGCCGGAGCCGGAGCCGCCCCCAGCCCCCTCAGCCCCCTGTGTAGCAGCACCCGGCGCACGGGGCCGTGGGCAGCCGGGCAGTGCCGGCGGGGACGGCGGCAGCCCTGACGTCCTCCCCTTCCTTACCTTGTTCAAGGACTTGTAGGGGTCTGGGTCCGTGTATGAAAAAGGGGCGTTTTCCCTGAACCTCTCCCGGAAGGCGTGCTGCCGGGCCTGCGCGGGGAGGACGGGGCTCAGGGGGGGCAGCTGGGAGCCGGCAGCTGGGGAGAGCAACGGCGTCTTCCCGAAACCACCGGGAAGCTGCTCGCTTGTCCCCCTCCCGTCCCCAAGCCCCGGGGCGGGCACCTCGAACTGCTGGCACTTCCTGCGGATGATGTTGACCTCGTTGGCTTGCAGGGGAGCCGCGCTCTGCTTGACGCGCAGGGAGAGCTTCTTGACGCCGTCCCAGTGCTCGGGGAGGTCCTGCAGCGAGCACCGCACGGTGTCGGCAGCCTGGCCCCGGGGAGCCCGCGCCCAGCCCCCTGCACCCCGCGCGGCTCACGTGGAGCTGCAGGTGGATCTCCTCCGGCATCTCCTCTCCGTAAGCGCTGAGCAGGGCAACCGTCTCCTTCAGGGGCTCAAACATGCCGTCGGTCGCCGCCTGCCGCTCCTTGACCCTCATCAGGTGCCCCATCACCGCCACCAGCCCGTCGTAGTCTCCCTCCTCCAGAGGTTTACTCAAGCCGGCGTTCGCCTCTTGGATGAAATCCCGCAGCTCCCGCAGGCTGGGAGGAAGGCAGCGGCGCTCACCAGGCGTCCCCGCTGGGGCTCACGGCCGCGCCCACGCTCGCCTGGGGCTCGCTCTGCCGGGCACGGCCCCCGGGGACGCGCGCCTGCGGGCCGCCTGGCAGCTTCACCCGCGCCCCCACGGCTCCGTCCCTCGGGGGCCAGCCCTGCCGCGGCACACTGTGGTGCCTTCGCCAAAGCCCGGCCGGGCTCCGGTCACCGGGAGCGCCCTGTCCCCGGCGGAGGGCTCACCAGGCTCCTACCTGGTGGTGACGTGGCTGGCGAGGTGCTGCCGAAGCGCCAGGCCCCGGCGCCTGACGGCACCCAGCAGCGCCTGCTTGAAGGGGCGGCAGTCGCTCTGCAGCCACCCCCCAAACACCTCGGTGTTCGCGAACCCCGACACCTCCTCGCACAGCGCCTCGCACGCGTCGATCTGGGGACGAGAGCTGGTCACGGCCCGGGGCCGGCACCTCCCCGGGCGCCCAGCACCTCCACGGACACCCGGTGTCCTCCAGGGCACCCGGCGCATCCCACGCACCCACCCCATACCTCCTGCTGAAAGAGCTGGAGGGACGGGGTCCCGGGGGCTGGGGGCTCCTCTGGACGCGGCTCTGGCTCCTCGGGGCCGGGGGCACTGCCCAGGGCGAGGAAGTGCTGCAGGAACTCCCCGGGGTCCTCCAGCCACAGGTGGGCTTGCTCCTCGAAGCCGGCGCCGTACTCCTCGCCTTCCGTCATGGCGCTGACCACCAGTGACACCACCTCCTCCCGCATCCTGCTGAGATCCGCCTGCTCCTCCAGGGTGGTCTGAAGGGACGGGCAGAGCTCTCGGGGACCGGCTCAGGGGACCGGGCATCCTTGCCCACCTCCACCTCCAGGGAGGTGCTGCCCGCCATGAACCGACCTTGTAGCTCAGTTTCCCTTCCAGCAGCCGAGGCACGCACGCCGCGGACGCGTAGGTATCGCTGAGCAGGCTTTCGACCAGCTCCAAGAAACTGTTCTCATCTCCCGCCTCCAGCGAGGGACGGTACCGCACTCTGCCGTCGCACAGCTCCATGCGCACCTCGAACAACGGGGCCACGCCGGCCTGAAAGAGGTCAGTGCCCTGCACGGTGCGTCGTGTCCCGCGGCCCCCCGGCCCCCGGCCCCGCAGTCCCCCCGTGGCGGGGACGAGGGGGGACACCAGCACCTCCAGCCCTCGCTGCCCAGGTGTGCCGGCGAGCACCGGGATGGGCACGTTTGGCCACCAAACACCTGAAGAAGCTAACGGCGAGCGGTGGGACATCCTGGGCACGGGGCAAACCGGGACCTACGTCAGGGGCCATGTTGGTGAGCAGGAGCTGCAGAGATCTGTGGACGAGTCTGAAGAGTCCATCCAGCACGATTCCATCGATGTATCCCACGTAGTCCAGCCATATCTGCGACGACTTGTCAGCCTTAAGTAGATCTGCGTTCTCCTGCGAGCAGAAAAACCCAACGAACGCTTGTCAATGAACCCAGCAGAGGCACCAGCTCCTAGCACTGCGAGCGAGTCCTCTCTGTTGGCCCCTGCGGGTTTGTCCTGCCGGGCTGTCGCACAGATCCCGCGTCCTTCCCTTCTCCCAGCTGTACGACACCAGGAGCTGCAGCCGAGACCTCAACCCGAGAGGGCGGAGGATTTCTGGAGTCCGCGTGCGGTGTTTCACGGTCCGTCGCTGGAGCCTCGTCTCAGCAGAGACCGGAGGATCGCACCCCAGGTTCGAGTCCAACGCTCACGGTCGCAAAAGCGGGGACACCACTGGGTTCAGAGCATCGCAGCACGCGAGCACCGGACACAGCCCTTGTTAAACCAGCTCCGACCGAAGCGCCCTGGGACGTGCCTCACCTCCACCATCTCCTGGATCGTTACACCTGCATCCCTAACGGCAGCATAGCGCTTGGTTAAGGTGTTTGTTTTTCCGTCCAGGTCCAAGAGCGCTGCCTCCTTGTTGTCCTTCCTTTCAAACAAGGGAGCGGCTGAGCACTCCTGCGGGGAGAAGACGACAGGGCTGCTCCGCCGTGCTGGGGAAGGGTAAATCCCTGCAGGAGGCTTCCCAGGAGGGCGCTTGTAAAGCACCAGTAAAAGCTACCTCCATCAGCTGGGTGATACGTTCCACGTTTAACTTCGCCTTCTGGACCCTGGCCTGCAAGTCGTACAGGATGTCCCTCATCTCTCGGATGTACTCCGTGACGCCTGGGAGGAAAAGGCACGTCCAGGCTTGACGGGTTACGCAGATGCCTCCAAGGCAGCGAGCCGTGGCCGGGGCACTTCGGGGCTATTCGCCACGGGGGGGGGGGGGGCACGCTGTCCAGCCCCCCGCCTCACCCACCCTCCCGCGCCTGTGGGGCGGGGGTCCGTGTTTTGGGTGTGATGACTGTGGGGACCCGAGGGCAGCTGCCGGGCAGGAGGTGGGACGGTGCCGGGGGCCAGGGCCCCCCCGAACGCACAAAGAGGACCTCCGGCCTCGGGCGGCCAAGGGCGGGGTTGTACCTTCGTGGTGCCAGAAGAGGCTGTGCTCGGCGCTGGCCAGCTGGCCGTCCACAGCCTCCAGCTCCCCTGCCACCAGCGGCAGCTCCACCGGCAGCAGCCTCCGCTTCACCTGGGGGCAACGCGTCCGCAGGTGAGTGCTGCGGGTGGAGGAGGGACCCTGCTCCCGCTGAGACGCGCTCGCTAGGGCACGGGTTTTACGGAGGAACGGGGTCCCCACCCCACCGACACGGAGCCTGGGGGGGCAGAAGGAGGCCGGCGTGCCGCAGCAGCAGCAGCTTGGCCCGGCCACGGGACGGGCAGGGACCCGGGGTGCCGGTGCCGTGCCCGGTGTACCCCAACCCCTCCAGGCTTCCAGGGCCTGTTTCCCAAGAGCCTCTCCCCTGGGGGGTCCCCAGCCAGCCTCAGCCTGGCCAGAGCTGAGGGCATGGAGAAGCCGCTGGGTTGTCTCCCCTTCGCAACCTGCCTCGTTGTACCAGCCAACGATAAGATCCAGGTTGTCCACAAACTTTTGGAAAGTCTCATTTTGAGCAAAGAGGCTCTCGGCACTGCCCGGGATATCCTTCCGCTGCTGGAAGTTCAAGTACTTCACCTCCCGCAGAACGGCGACGAGCTGCGAGACACATCGGCCGGAGACAAGGTTTGTTAGTAAAACCCGAAACGTCTCACCGCAGCCTCTGAGAAAGTCAGATTTACATTCAGGAGGGCGATCGCTGGTGTTCCCCTGCGCCAGGCTGGCTGCCGGCGCCAGCACCGACCTCTTTGCTGAAGTTCACGCTGAGGAAGGAAGAGCCGGGGTCCCTCCGGATCAGGGGCTGCT
Source organism: Mycteria americana (assembly GCF_035582795.1). NCBI lineage: Eukaryota > Metazoa > Chordata > Aves > Ciconiiformes > Ciconiidae > Mycteria > Mycteria americana. The sequence goes on along the minus strand of NC_134380.1, from coordinate 14,144,259 downwards.
CCAGGCTGAAGTGGCAGTCCTGGCCGGCTCCGCACGCCCACTCCTCGTAGACCTTCTCGCGGTAACCTCGCAGCAGTCCCACCATTTCTTCGTACTTCCTGGACACCAGTCTAGCTTCGGCACTGACCATCACACTGCCAAGGTCACGACAAAGAATCAGCTGCTGCGGTGCAGCGCGGGAGGAGACGCGCGCCGGGTCGGATCCTGCCCTGCCTGCTGCCCCGCGTCCCCGTGGGGCGACGGGGTGGCCTGCACGTACGGGTGATCGATGGCGAACAAGTCCCTGTGCGGCCCCTCCAGCCGCTGCTGCAGTTCCAGAGCCCACTTCAGCTGCCCGGCCACCGGCGGCATGTTTCTGTTGATGGGCGGCATGTTTTTGTCGGTGGGGGGGCCCCCCCCGCACGGCGGCGGGGAAGCGGTCTGGGCGTCGTACAGCGCCTTCACGTCATCCAGCTCGGCGCTGAACATTCCCAGCAGGGCTGAGTAGTAGGGGGACACCTCAGCCTTTATCAAAGGTCGCTCCAGCAGGGAGGCAAACATGTGCACCAGCTGCGGGAGGAAGAGGCGGCGGCTTCTGGGCTCCGGAGCATCACCGGAACGGCCCGGTGACACCCCCACGGTCGCTCCCGAGCGCGCGGGTGCAGCGTCCGGGCTGCAGGCAGTGCCTGCTGCCGGCCTCCGGCCCTCGGGCAAGGACGCCCCGCGCCCGAGGGCGGGACCCGTCGAGGCGGGGGTGGCACGCGTACCTTCACGGCGGATGCCAGGCAGTTGCAGTCATCAAAGCCTTGGCAGAAGATGGTGGCCAGTCGCCTGTCCACGTCCTGAATCTTCTCCTGGAACTCTGCAAAGTCTTTGTTCAGTTGCTGCCAGTAAGAGCAAAATGATTTAAGCCGGAGCAGTGGAAGCTCTGCGCTTCCTTCCCAAATCCTTCCTGAAGGATTTGCTGAAGCCAGACGCCCCGCAGCCCCGTGACCTGCCCCAAAGCGAGCCCAGCTCTTCCAGCGTGTTCTGGCAAGCCATTTCTTTTTTAATTAGCATATGCATACACTTCCGTACCAGCATTCACTCACCTCTTCCGCAGGATCTAAGGGATCGTATCTGCAATCAGCAAAACCCTTGATGAGTTCAGAGACCTCCTCGTAGATCTGGAACACCCGGCTCCCGAGGATGTTCCCTCTCACTCCTCCCAGCTCCGCCTTCTCCAGCTTCAGAAATTCGATAGCTGTCTGGTACAGCTCCTGGCAAGCACGAACCATCATCTCACCCGGCTCCTCTCAGTGGCAAACCCCAGCTCCCCGGGCCCCGGAGCGGCAGCACCGGCACAGGGCTGCGTCCTGCGAGTTCACCGCTCCGAGGAGCGTCCTTCCCGGGGGTGATCTGTGGCCTGGCTGGGGGTGCCCGTCCAGCCCCGGGCGCACGGGGGGTGCGCTGGGAGCGATGCCGCTGCGCTCCCGGCAATGCACCGCTGCTGGGCTCCCACCTCCCCCCTGCTCCTCGCCTGGGCCGGCGGCCCCAGCCCACCCCGGGGCCGGAGGGGAGTTTGCCCCTGTGCCGCTCTCGGGGGAGCAGCCCGGCGCCCCCGGGGCAGGGAGAGCCCACACGGGCCTGGCGCCGAGCCCCAAAATGCCGTGCTGTCACCTCAATGGTCTTGAGCCTGTGCAAGAAGGAGTCCGTTCTCCTGAAGACGAGGGAGGGGGGGAACTCCCAGAGCTGCAGCTCCTCCTGGAAGTGGAGAGGGGCTGTCAGGGAGCGGAGCTGGCACGGAGGGGGCCAGCAGACCCACAGGCGGACCCACACCGTCCCCCGCACCCACCGGGAACAACGTGGGCATCAGGTCAGAGCAGTAAGTGCTGTAGGACTGGAAGAGCTTCTCTATGGTGGAAATGCTCAGCCTGATTCCCCTTAAGGCCTCCTCGGTTTCTCCTTGCAGCCCCTTCATCACGTCCTCGGGGCTCAGGAAGTTACGGGTCTAGGACAGGCAGATGCAGGCAGGGGCCGTCGGCAGAGGGGAGCAAGGGGGCTTCTCCTGCCCGCGTCCACCCTCCGACCCACGGGCTCTCTGGTGGTTGCCTGCAGCCCACACCTGCCCCAAACCTCCTCCCGCCCCACGCGGGGGCTTTGCCGGCCCCTTGTTGGGGTGCCTGCGTGACCCCAGCTGGCTGCCCACGCCTGCCCTGTCACCCCTCCTGCTGAGGGTCCCGCAGCGGGGCGGCTGGCGGAGGCAGTGGGGGCTCAGCGCTGCCCTGCCCCGTCCCGCTGGAGCTGCCGCCGGGCCCGGGGCTCTACCATCTCCACGAGGAGGTTGCAGATCTCCTGGAGGATGACGATGACGTGGGCGGGCGAGCTGTAGTGCTGGCAGCGAGCACGGAGGAGGCGGACGGTGCACAGCGCCCTGTCCACGCAGGGCTGCAGCTGCAGGAGCAGAGCCTCGTTAGGGCAGGGCCGCGGCCACGCTAACGAGGGTCGGGCAGAGCCGGGGTGGATCTGCGCCCGCCCGCAGCCTCTGGGGCTCAGCGCTGCCGCCTCTCCCCAGTCGAGGAAGCCAGGCGGTGCCTGGTTGTTTTGCCACATATAACTTACCTGGGAGTAATCCGCTTGCTCCATCTCTTCCAGCAGGATCCGAAGCGGTTGCAGGTGGAGGCTGACATCTTTGGCTTCCTCCAGGCCTGGGCCGGGGGAGAAATTCTGTGTCGGGGATGGGGAAGCCTCGCCGGAGGGGCGAGAGGCAGCTGCCCGCCACATCGCCTGCGGGCTTACCAGCGCTGACGTCCCTGAACATGCTCTGGAGCGCCGGCCAGTAGCAGCTGTTGGCCTTCTCCAGCATCTCGGCCAGCGCCGTCACTCGGGGCGAGAGCAGCTGGGGGGCAGAGGTGGCACGTTCGGCACCGGGGACACGTGGCTGCCAGCCCCCGTGGGCGAGGCGGTACCTGGTTGTTGATGCACTGCAGGTTGACCGTCCTCGTGTGCCAGAACTCGAACTCTGTCCCGGGCAGGGGGTGCAGCCCCTCCAGCAGCGGCTGCGCCGAGTCCTTGCTCAGGATGTCTCTGATCTGGTGGGACCACTCGATGACGATGGTCTCGATGGAGTGCAGCACCGAAATGTCCACAGGCCCCGCCAGGCTGAAGGCAGACGGGCTACGCTCCAGCACCGGGGCCGGCCCCGAACCGCCCCGGGGGAGCCCCGCTGCCCCAGGAGCCCCGCGCACCCGCCTGCAGCCACCTCCGTCGGCACGGCCGCCCGGCACGAGCCGCTCGAAGGGGCTCTGCTGCTGAGAGGTGGCTGTGCCCAGGGATGCTCGGGGCCCGAGCTGGCATTCTGGCTCCCATCCCTCCCAGAGGGACTTGTGCTGCCGCGGGCCCCTGCCAGGCGTGGCTGGCACCGAGCGGTGCTGGCACCTACCAGTCCAGGGCAGTGCTGGAGTCGTGCCGGCCGTCCAGGTGCTCCGGCAGCGGGAGCAGCGGCTTCCCCTGGACCTTCCCGCCCATGACGAACATCTCGTTCTTCAGCCGCTGGGCTTGTCGCACAATGTCCTCCACCACCACCCCAGGCCAGCCCGCCACGTTCTCCTCACTCAGGAGCAGGGGGGACACAACCTGGAGGAGAGGGCTCGCTTGGGCGCTCGGTCAGGAGCACCAGCTCTCCCGTTGCAGAGGGCAGCGTGCAGCCGCGCTGGTTTGCACAGCGTCCCCTCTTGCCGCCTGTCCGAGCCCAGCCTCAGCCCAGCCGCAGCTCCGGCAGCCACGGATGGGTTTTGCTGATGCTTTTCTCGTCCGCACAACCAGGGGTCCCCTCACCCTGCAGTGGGTTTCCAACTCACGGTTTGGGAAGCGCTGGGAGCGGCACAGTGAGTGCACCTAGCGGGGTCAGGGGCTGGTGCACGAACAAAAGCCCCCGGCACTGAAGAGGGGGAATGGCGGGGGCTCCTGGGGCCTGACTCGGCTTTCGGGTGCTCTGGGCTGGCAGTCCTCTGAGCAGGAATATTTATGGGCGGTTTCAGAGAAATCCACTCAGACGTTTCCCAGCTGTGGGGCGCGGGTAAAGGGGAATTACGCTGAGTTTTTAAAGCCGCGGGGCGGAAGTGATCCAGCTGGGCCCCAGGAGAAAACCGGGCTTGTGACCTTCACCCAGCTCTGCGTCCTGGTGGGGCTCGGTCAGCCCACCGGCACAGAGGGGCGGGCGGCCGGGAGCCACCGCGAGGCCAGGGCCAGCGCCTGGGGCAATTTTTCTTCTATTAATTTCTTTTAATTGCCTTTTGAGCCCACCTAAAGTTTTGGCTACAGCAGCCTGCAGCGGGTGTCCAGGCGGCAGCGGCGTGCGTGGGGGGCTCAGCTCGTCCCGCCCGCCCCGAGCCTGAGCCCGGCGCCCACGCACGTGGGCAACCCACCTCCTCCACCACGGTGATGAGCTGCTCCACCGGCGAGGGGCCAACGTCTCCCACCAGCAGGCTGCTCTGACAGTTCTCCTGGGTGATGTTCTCCCTCTTCTTCTTCACGAAGTAGACACCCTTGCCCCTGAGGGCAGGCGGGAAGCAGGCGGTTGGCAGGAGCTGCCCGGCGGGGTTCAGCCCCAGCACCAGCTCCAGCACGTCCTGCTGCTTGAAGAACTCGTCCAGCATGGCCACGGCCTCCTCGCTGCCCACAAACTTGCTCCACTTGTCCGGCCGGACCCGCAGCAGCAGCGTGGTGAAGCTCTCCAGGAAGCCATGCCGCTTGTCCAGCGCGGCCGACATCCCACCGGCACCGGGCCCGGCCTGCTGGGGGGCAGGTGAAGCCCCGCTCAGCCAGGGGCTGTGCAGACCCCACACCCCAACCCCTCCACGGTCCCCTCGCCGCTGCCCTCAGCCTTCTCTCTGCACGCCGCAGCCTCGCAGGGAGCTGCCGGCCCCATCTCTGCCTGGCCCCGTCGCCCGCCCGGCTCCGTCGCCCCATCGCCCGCCCGGCTCCATCGTGCCCCCCAGCCTGCCCCATCCTTGGCCCCGTCACCCCCCAGCCTGCTCCACTGCCCCCCGGCCTGCCCCATCCCTGCCTGGCCCTGCTGCTCCCCTGCCCTGCCGCACCCCTCAGCCCTCCAACAGCCTCCAGCCACTGTCCACAGCCCAACCGACACCGGCTGCAGCCCAACCGACACCGTCCACAGCCCAACCGACACCGGCTGCAGCCCAACCGACACCGTCCACAGCCCAACCGACACCGTCCACAGCCCAACCGCCTCGGAACTGCAGGGCTGCCCCCCGCCCCCGCAGCGTCCCTGCCTGGCGTCCCTTGGCGAGGGCTGTTTGCCCACGCACCCACCACCGCAGCCAGACTCACGACAGGGTGCCAAGGGCCGCCCTGTCCAGGGCGGGCAGGGCCCGTGGCGGGGGCTGCCCCCGGCTCTGCCAGGCTCCCCACCACGGCCCGGGTCTCTGCAGGAGCGGGCGGGCGGCCAGGCCAGCCTCCCCCAGCCCCAGCACGTCCAGCACGGGCTCTGTGGGTCCCGGCTCGCCCTTGGCCCCGACTTAGCTTTCGGTCTCGTTCCCACTGACAGCTGGAACAGCCGGGGGAGGTTTGCTACCACCGGGCGGGTGGCACGCGGGATGCAGGACCAGGAGCCATCCCGACCCGGCACAGCCCCCCCGCACCCCGCGGCGAGGTCCCCAGGGAACCCTCCCGGTGGCCGGGGGAAGCTGAGGGAGCCGGCGAGAGCACCGGGCACACAAACACCTCCCAGCGCACCACGAGAAGAGAGGCCTTGAACGGGAACAGGCCGAGACTCAAACCAGGACCATGTCGGCCGCAGCACTGCCGGCTTCATCCAACGTGGCATCGCTGCGGGGCTGGGCACCAAAATCTGGGGGCTGGGAGAAGCACGAACCCGGTCGCAAAGCCAGGGCAGGGGGCAGGGGCTGGCGGTGGGGGGCCGGGGGCTCCTGCCCGTCCCGAGCCGCGCACAGACCACAGGAGGCGGAGGCTGAGTGCGGTTCGGCGTTTATTTGCTGCAGATCCTCAGCACTAGTTTACAAGGCCGCGGCAAAAAAAAAAAAAAAAAGGTTAGAATAAAAAATCCTGCCATCCCCCGCCCTCTGGAGAGGCCTCTGCACAGAACAACCTGACATACAAAATAATCTAAAAGGAGAAAACTATACAGGAGTATTTACACCTCTGATAAATAGACTAATACTGATCCAGGTGCCTCTCTCCAGACCGTGAGCAGCGGCCGGGGGAGCAGGACGAGACACGGGTGTTTGCGAGGCAAGGCAGGGGGGCTGCAGCCCCCGGCCCGGCCAGGCCCCTCGGCAGCAGCCGTGCCTGGCGCAGGCTCCGGGCACGTCCCACCACCGGCTCAGGAGCGAGAGCTCGTGTTCGAGGGGACGATGGCCTCCCCCGGCACAGCCTCCCCCGCCCCTCGCCAAGGGGATCGCGCCGCAAGGACGTGCCGGGGGCGATGCCACCCGGTGCTGCCGGACCAGGGCCCTCACCCGAGCTCCGGCATCCCACGGCTGGGCGAGGACACGTCTGTGCCCCACGTGGCACCACTGCGCACCGTGACGATGACAACTTCCCGCCCTGCAGCTCTCCCTGCGCCCGCAGGGACCGTCCCCGGCGCAGGGGACACCGGGAGGGTCCAAGGCAGCCGCGTGGGGAAGCCCAGGACAGACCCAGGCCCGCTACAACGAGGGCCAGGAGTCGTGCCTCCGCGGGGACACCCCCGAGCCGCCCTGGGGCTGCCGCCCTTCACCCTGGCGCCTGCAGCACCCCGAAACCACCAGCTGCTGACCGCCAGCTGTTCACCTTCCCGACGGGACACCCCCAGCGCTTCAGGACACGGGTGCTGGGGGGATCCGGCAGCGCGCGCAGCTGCGCGCTTGCTGGGGGGATCGGGAGCAGGGAGGGCGCCCGTGGTGCCCCGAGGCAGGAGGGGAGGACGGCACACGCACACGGCACTCCCCATCCTGCAGCCGAGCCCGGGACAGGACGGGGCTCCCTGCACGCAGCGGTGTCGCTGTCCCAGCTCCAGCCCGTGAAGATGCTGTCCTGGAGATGAGGCAGCGATGGGGGGGCCAGAGCCACCGAGACGCCTGTGCCCCCTTCTTCCCACGGTAAAGAAACTGCGAAGCTGAAGCTGGGTCCTGGGCCCCGGGGGCCAGGCTGCAGCGCGGCGCCGGCCCCGCAGCCCTCCGGGGAGGGAAGGCGCTCGGGCTGCCGGGGGCATGCCGGCCTCGCGGGGCCAGCGGGGGCTGCTAGTGTCTCTTGGTGGAGGACACCTTCTTCTTCCTGGCGGCCAGCATCTCGTAGAAAGGGTCCCGGCTGATCGCTGCCCTGGCAGGGGGAACGAGGGCTCGGGTTAGCTGTGCGGCCAGGTGAAAGCTGCTGTAGCGTTGACTCTGACCTGCCTGGCAGGGCCTCGGGCAGGTCCCTCTGTGCCCCGGGGAAAGCCCGTCACCCCCGTCCTTGCAGGGTGCCCCAGGAAGCGCTGCCCCCCCTCGAGCGCAGCAGACAGGTCCCCGCCGTGCCCCTGCCCAGCGCCGTGCCCCTGCCCAGCGCCGTGCCCCTGCCCAGCCGCTCGCTCCTCCGAGCACTCACTTGATGCACTTGATCCACTCCTCCTTCTCCTCGGGCGTGGGGGCGGAGATGCGGTACACGGTGTGGTTCCCCTCCACCACCCGCCCGTCCGCCTCCGTCTTGCAGGCCTTGATCACCTGGTCCTTGTTGTCGGGGATGTAGAGCTCAAAGCAGTTCTGGGAGGGAGGAGACCGTTCAGAGGCAGCCCCCGCTTCCAAAGGGGGCCCCAGGCTGGGAGGGATGAGGCAGAGCACCGAGGCCGCGGGCGCTCCCCTGGCACAGCCACCCCCAGCGCAGCAGAGAGGGACGGACGTGCCGCGACCGTCGCCCCAGGGCCCCCGGGCGTGCCCTGCCCCGCCGCCAGCCCCGGGCACCGCAGCGACCGGCCCCAGGTCTGCACCCGGGCACCGCGCTGGGTGCAGGCAGCGACTGCCGCGGGGGGATCCCTCGGGGGCCGCAGCACCTCCCAGCTTTCCCTGCCCTGCTCCTGCCCCAACCAAAGCACCAGGGCTGCCCCCCCCCGCCCCGGGGGACCCCGCCGCAGCACTCACAGGCTTCTTCGAGTCGTCCACCTCACGGATGCTCAGGTTCTCCAGGGGGATGATGCCTCGGGGCTCTTTATCCTGGTGGGGCCAAGCAGAGGCTTGAGCTGCAGGCTGGACGCCTCCAAACCCCGCCCGCGCGCCCCGGGCAGGGCCGGGCGCTGCAAACACCCCTGTCCCGGCACCCCTCCGCCCAGGCGTCCGGTGCTGCCCGGCCCGAGGGCCGCGTCCTGACCCCTGCGGCCCCCGGCACCTCAGCGTGGCAGGAGGCAGCTGCCAGCCCCGCGCCGGGACGCCGCGCCCAGTCCGTGCCACGCAGGCAGATGAGCGCCGGCCCGGATCCGGCGCCCTTCCCTGCCCCGGCTCGGCACACCCCGCGCGAAGGACACTGACCGTCGTGTACTCGAAGTAGTAAAGGCAGTTGTCGGTCAGGATGAACCAACGTCGCTTCCACGTCTTCACCCTGCCTCCTGGGAGCAGAGAGGGGCAGGTCGGGCACGGCCCCGGCAGAGCGCGGCCGGGGCACGCGCCCGGAGGCTCGCGGCACACGGAGGCTACGGCAGAGCTGGAGCCCACGCAGACGCACACAGACAAGCACCGGGCACCGGGGCGCAAGCAGAGCCAGGCAGCCCGGCGGGCGCCGGGCGCAGCAGCAGCAGGCAGCACACACCGCGCCGGGCAGGGCACGAGCAGGAGCGGAAAGCAGATGGGATGAAGATGGAGGCGGGGGGGTGGGGGTGGGGGGGCCCGGCCGGGAGCGCTGCACCCATTCCCACCCAAAACACTGATTCAGCGTAGCCAGAGGACACTGCAGCCAGGCAGCTCTCGGGGGGATGCAGGGGCTTTCTGTTCGCACTGACCGCGGTCCCGCCGTGCCCCAGCCAGCACGGCCTGGCGCTGCGGCAAGGCACGAGCCCAGGGCCACGGCTCGCAGGCTTTTGGTCAGAGGGAGTCTCACAACCGCCGCCGCGGAGGGAGAAGCCGCTCCCTGGGCTCAGGGACCGCTCGCCTCCGGGCCCGGCTCCCCCTCCACCGCGCCGGCGCGCCCTGGCCATCGCAGCGGTGCCGGACGTGCTGCCACCGTGGGATGAGCGGCCGGCACCCCGGGGCCGGCGCGGGTGCGAGGAGGCACCGTGTGTGCCGGGGGCCGTGCTCATCTCCCCCTCCCCACCGGCAAGGCCCCGTGCTTCCCTGCTCCCCCGTGCCAGCTGGCCGCCCACCCCAGCGTCCGCCCAGAGCCGGGCTGGGGCCAGCACCTCCTGGAGGAAAAACCCTCTCTGCCTCCCTCCAGCCAAGCCCACCCCAAAACCCGGGGCCCGACCCTCTCCAGCCCCCAGCCACCCCCAGAGCCGCCTCCTCTCCCGGGGCTGCGGGCGGGAAGAGGCCGCGTGCCAGGGCAGGGTCCCGCGGCGCAGGAGGAGCCCGGGGCTTAGGGCCCGCAGGGGCGCGGGGCTGCGCGGCGTCGGGCAGGGCCTGCGGAGCCGTACGGGGCCGAGGGTAGCACGGCCCCCGGGGGAGCACCGACGCGCCCCGGCACCCCGGGGCTGCAGGTGGCGGAGCCAGGGCAGCGCCAGCACCCAGCACGGGCACTGCCACGAGCCCCCGGCGCGGCGCAGGGCGCCGCGCGGACGGCTCCTGCCTGCTCCCCGCACCCATCCAGCTCAGGCGCTCGGCACCCCCTGACCCCCACGCGCAGGCCGGGGCCCTTGCCCGGGACGCCCCCGACCCACCCACGTCCCTCGTGGTGCCGGAGGCAAAGACCCGCCGCGGCCGGGCTGAGCTGCCCGTGGACACGGCGAAGCGTGGACGGGCGGGCGGCCCCCGCCAGGGGCTGGGCAAGGAGCAGCTGCGGCCGCGTCCGTCCCCGGGCCGGGGTTGCGCCGGGGCGGCGAAGGGGGCCGGCGGGCCGTGGGGAGCGTTCGGCATCGGTGGGGCTGGTACCTCGCATCCCTGCCCTGGTGGGGTCGGGAGCGGGGCCATCCCCTCGGCGGGCGAGGTCCCCGGGGCAGTGCAGGTGGTTAGCAGCAGCAGCAATGAGACTAATCACCAGCAATTAAAAACGAAAAGGAAACGAAGCCCCAGCGGCGTGAGCAGAGCGGGGAGAGGGGTACGTACCTCCTGGAGTTGGGGGCAAGGAAAGGAAGAGCCAAAATCATGGAAACATACAAATGAGGGAGAAAAGAAAATTAAAAAAAAAGGAAAAAAAAATAAAAAGAGGAAACCCCAAAGAACCCCCCTTGCCCCGCGCGGGTCAGTGGCGCAGGGCTGCAGCAGGGAAGCCGTGAGGGGCCGGGCCGGCGGCACCGCCGCGGGGCCAGCCTGCCCTGGCTCGCTGTGGCTCTGTGGGACCGATCTCCTCGGCGGGGGGGCACAGGGCCTGGCTCCCCCCGCCCCGTGGCCTCCCTCCCTGCCCCACGAGCGGGCTGAGCCGCGGCAGCCGGGCTGGGGCCCACGGCCGCTCTGCCGCCTCCCCGCCCCCCGCCAACGGCTCCGGCGGCGGCAGGTGCCAGCCTGGCCGTGCACGGGGCGCTCCCGCCAGCGGGGCGCTGGGCTCGCCCAGGGGCAGGAGAGGCAGGTCTGGGGCTCTCCCCCGTGTCCCCCTGCCCCACAGCTGGGGGTCCTTGCTCAGCCCCAGGGCCGGGCTCTGCACCGGTCAGGGCACGGTGTGGGGATAAGGCCCCTCTCCCATCCCGAGGGGGTGGCGACACGGCAGAAACACCCCCCGGTGCGAGGACAGAGCCCCGACCCCAGCGAGAGCCCCAGGGAAAGGCCCCCACCAGACCCCGCTCCTGGCAGCACCCCGTCGTCCCCCCTCGCTTAACCCGGGCAGAGGATTCCCCAGAGCTGCCGAGAGGAGAAGCCACAGGAGCCAGGGCGTGGAGCGGGCTCGCCGGCCTCGAGAGCCGGGCTGTGCAGCAGGGCCGCGGGGATGCCATGCACGCTGCCTGCATGTGGAGCCGGGATGCGGAGGTGATAATGCTGTGGGAAGGTGAGGCAGGGACCGGTCTGTGGCATGGAGGGGGGAACGCACGCAGCCTGGGGCAGCTCGCCGCTCGCTCCCGGGGGCCTGCTCCGACAGGACCCTGCTGTGGCTCGGTGATGAGACAGGCCTCGCGGTCTCTGCTCCGACACCGGACTCCAGTACCAGCTCTGCGCCCCGGGGCTTGCCCAACCTAGAGGCAGAATCCCCCGGGACGCCCACCCAGCCGCACCGCAGGGCCTCATCAGCTGTGAGTCTGCTCCTGCTGACCACCCCACAGAAGACGGAGCGCTGCTGGACCTACGGACGCCTTCCCCATGGGGGCTGCGCCCCCATCTCCAGCCTCTCACCCCTCCACAGGGCCACGCTCCGAGGAGCCAGGCCAGCAGGCGAGGTGCACGCAGCCCAAGGGCATTGCACCCCGGCCCAGCTCCTCCCCAGGCCACGTCCGCCCCACTGCCAGCACTCACCTAGCTTCAGGAGCCAGCCCTCCCGGTCGGGGTTGAAGAAGGTGTGGGTGAGGTCGTTGCCATCATCTTCAGGGATTTTGAAGGGTTCGTTCTTGATGCTCTCATAGAGATTCTGGTACAACGACACATGGCGTCAGCTCTGCTCCGCCCGGGAGCCCTGCGGCAGCCCAGCTCCGCAGCCCAGCCCTGGCCCCTCCGCGTCCCGTCCCTCACCCGGAGCAGCTCCTCGGGTAGGTCCCCCCCATCGTTGATGCCACGGTTCATGGCGATGAAGCGCTCCGCCGTGGGTTTGTCCTTGACGTTGGGGTTGTGCAGGCTGGTGTTCAGCATGATGATAGCGAAGGAGAGCACGTAGCAGGTGTCTACGGGGGCAGAGATGACAGTCAGCCGCGAGGCAGAACGGCCGGGGAGAGGGGCTGGGGCAGGCGCTCACCCGTGGACTGGAAGACGCCGGGGTTGCACTGGCAGTACCGCTGGGCAAAGGCCTCCATCATCCGGTCGATCTTCTGCGCCTCTCCGGGCAGCCGGAAGCTCCACAGGAACTGCCTGCGAAGAACAAGGCGTTGCGCTGCTTTGGGGGCTCCAGGCGCCCTCCGGCCACGCTCCCGTCGCTATGGCCCCCCACCAGCCCGCTGCCCGTCTCCCCGATGGGACGCGGGTCAGCTCCCGGCCCGCTTCGCTCACCGCAGGGCCTGCACGAGGTTGAGGTCAGTGAACTCGTGCAGCTCCACGAAGGCATGCAGGACTTGGATGTTGAACTCGTCCCTGCGGGAACAAAGCCAGAGCACGAGGGATGCATGATCAGCAAGTCCTGTGACTGCCGAGCAGCCCCACGTCTCCCCGCCCCGCTCCAGACCCTGCTCATTTGTGGAGGGAAACCTGCAGCAACCCCCCCACTCGAGTCCTGGGCTGCTTTGCACACACCGGCCTCTCGCAAGTGCCGGCCATGGATCGAACAGCCCCGCTGCTGGCCCTCGCACCCAGGGTGCCCAGCCCCCCAGGTACCCCCACTCAGCTGCCCTGTAAGCTCAAAGAGCTGCAGCTCTTCGAGCTGCAGTCCCGTCTCTCAGGCGGTGAGAGCCCAGGGCACCCTCAGGAGACCCGAGCCGCCCCAGGCCAGCGTACCTCTCGCCGAGGTAGTCACCAATGGCTGTCTTGTTGAGGCCCTCTCCCTTGTAAAGGAACTGAGCGATATCCTCGCACGTGTTCTTCAGCAGGTCGTTTTCGATCAGGAACTGGATGCCCTGGAGCGGTGCAAGAGGCACTGCTCTGGGGCTTGCTGCTGACCCCGCCAGCCTGCCTGCTGCCTGCCCAGCCCCTGCCCTGGCTGCTGGCTCTGCCCCGCACCCAGCGGGTGGCCGGGCACCTGGACCGCGAGGTGGCAGAGCCCAGCACGGCCCCAGACGGGCTGGTGAACTGCCCCGCTCCCCACCCAGCCCGTCCCGCAGTACCTTCTTGGGATCCATGTTGAACTTCTTCCTGCCCATGGCCACCTGCTTGTTCCTCTGCATGTTTTTCCTGCAAGGCACAAAGCAGCTCTGAGCGCCCAGGAGGGGCCCGGCTGCCTCCTGCCCACCCCCTCGCCCCTCGGGCAGCGCACCGCGGCAGCCTGGGCCGAACGGGAGCCGAGCAGCTTTGACCGGGCCAGGCCCCCTGCGTCCAACCTGCACGGGGGGAAGCTGGCACGCTGCTCCGCCTCTCTGCCCCACTCCGTGCCAGAGCGGCATGGGGCTGCCCTCGGCCTGCTGGGCCCCAGAGCAAAGAGGAGCTGCCGTGCCCCGTCCACGGGTCACCCCGTGCCGAAGGGGTGCCGGGTACAGCATCCCGGCGGGTCACCTCTGCGTGGGGGGAGGCTAGGGCAAGCTGGGTGCGGCGGGGCTCTGGGGAGAGCAGCCTTCAGCCCCCAGCGGGGCCGGCGCGAGGGTGACGGCTCTCACGCCCCAGTGGGTGATTGGAAACAACGCTGGGAGTCAGCTCCCGTCGGCTGACGGGACCCCCTAATCCCAGGCTGGCACCGCTTGCGCCAGCTCAGAATAACAAAGCCCGACAGTCGCCGTGGCCAGACAGAGGGGCTGAGGCCTGGAAAAACAAACCTTCGGAGCAGCCCGGTACCCTGCTACCGCTCCGAGGAATTCGGAGTGCCTGGGAAAGCCACCCGCACCAGCACCCACAGGATGGGGCCGCACCGCTCAGCCGCCCGCGGCTCCCACACGGCGCGAGTGAGCCGGCGTTCAGGGCCGGCCTCGCCGCAGGGGAGGGGGCTCAGCGGGGGCCCTGGACTCAGCGGAGTCCTGGGCAGAGGACTCACCGCTCCTCCGTGGACCCCAGGTTCTCGATCTCATTCGTCACCTCTGCTATCTCATCTTTCAGCCGCTGAGGGGAGAGAGCGCGCTGAGACAGGAGGTGCCTGCCTCCCTCCCAAGCCCTCAAGCCCCCCAGCCCTGACGGTAGCCCCAGGGCCATTCCCCAGGAGGCCCTGGCAGCCCCTCCTCCCGTCCCACCCCGAGTGCTTCCCTGGGGCTGAACCAGCTCGGGGGGCACTCGCGGGGGGGCTGGCTGCACCCCGCTGCTAATCCCCCTGCAGCATCGCCGTGCTCCGAGCGCGCAGGAAGGAAGAGATTCAGAGGTTAACAAAATTACCCCCTAAGCCCTTTAGATCATGCCCAGCATATGGCAGTAATTAGCCTCTGCTGCGTTAATCAGGGACATGACTGACGAGCGTCCCAGATGAGCACTGACCTCGCAGGCGCTTGCCAGGGCAGTGGCCTGGCCCAGAGACACGGTCCCTGCCCGTGCCAGGGAGGGACTGGCACGGAGACGCCGGTGCCCCGGGCCGCGGGGATCGGCACAAGCGTGGCCCGGAGCTCTGCGGGGCGCGAGGAGAAGCCGCGACCGCCTCGGCCTGGCAGGGCAGGCCGGCTGCCAGCCCAGGCCCACGTCCCCTGCTGGGACCCTGGCCCCGGCCCCGGGGCCCCGCAGAGGCAGTGCTATCAGGCAGTGGGGCAGCAGGTCATGGGCTCCCTGCAGCAGCCGCTGGCGTCCGCCCCACGGGCCCAGCTCGCCCTGCCCCGTGCTTCCAGCAGCTCCAATCCTCTGCCCCAGCGGGTCCACGAGAGTCCCCACGGGCCACGAGGGGAGGGCGGCTGGCGAGGAAAGGGGACAGGAGCGCAAACCCGACCCATGGCCCTCCCTGGGCCTGCTCCTGCATGGGCTCTGTGGGTCTGGGGCACTGCACCCCGATCCCCCGGCCATTACAGACAGCCCTGGCCGGGGCAGCCTCTCCTCCCCGTCTCACTTGGGCCACCCTCCCCTTTCCCAGCAGCGGGGCGAGGGACCCTGGATGGGGCTGCAGGGACCCTGCCCAGTGACACGGGCCCGGAGATTGTCCCCTGCCTCCCAGGGGACAGCCCCGAGCAAGGAGCTGCCACGTCCAGGACAGGGGGATCGTGCATGCGGGCGGTGGCCCTCAGCATCACACCTGTATGTCAGCCAGCAGCTCCTGCTTGCGGCGGCGGATGTTCTCCAGCTCCTGGCACTCCTCCGGGGTCAGGTCACTGGGCACTGAGCGGAGACACAGTCAGGTCAGCACGCGTGGCCGTGGGAACCATCCCCGCCAGGCTCCAGCGCAGCCTCTGCTCCCGGCCGGCAGCCCGGGACCTGTCAGGAGCTGGGACGCGGAACTGCCGGGTGCCCGGAGGAGCCGGGCTGGCGAGTGGTGCCCTCGGCCCCGCAGAGCGGCCAACTGCCACCGATGGCACGCAAGGAATGTGAGGGCTAGGGCATCGCCCCGCTGGGCTGTGGCAGCGGCTGCAGCGGGGGAGCCGGGCACTGCTGGTTCCTGCTGATTCAGCCCGCGGCGGCCCGGCAGCGAGGGCAGCAAGGACCAGCATGGCCCCTGGACCAGCTCCAGCGCTCCTCCCCCCGGCCCCGGCCCCGGTCCTGCCACCCTGCCAAGTCCAGTTTAACTCCGCTCTACCCTAGCCGGGCCGGTGTCGGTGCCTGTCCCGGTCCCTGCCACGGCTGGACGGCTCTGCCGTGTCCCATGGTACCGGGCTCCGCACGGACCTGGAGCCCTACAGGTTGCTCTGCCGCACCGGGCCAGCCCCAGGGAAAAGCAGCTCCTGGCCGTCCTGGCAGCCCCCTCCGTGCTGGATCCGTCCTTCCGAGCCAGGGCCCAGAGCCGGCAGACCCTCCGGACAAAGCTCGCCCACACACCGTGCCACCTACACCTCCCTGGCACCCCCTCCCCAACACCATCCCCGAGGCTCAAGCCTGGGGCCGCCACACGCTCCCCCTTGCTCCCGGGACATTCCTGGCGCTCCCCGCTGCGTGACCTGCTCTGCACCGACACGGCAACCCGCTTCTGTTCCCTCCTGTCCCCAAGGTCACCCGCTCCTCCCACGGCACTCCTGGCCCTCGCCTACCACCCATGCCTCCCACCTCTGCCAGCAGGTTCCAGCAGCTCCCTCGCACGCCACACCAAGGCCGCCCGTGAAAACACCGAAGCACCGTCCCTCCAGTGCCGTCCCCGAGGGAGGCGGCGGCAGCACCCCCTGGCTCGGCCCTCACGCTGCTCCCTGCCCAGGGGTGCTGGGGACAGGCGCGTGGCGGGGCTGCCACTGCCCTCTCCATCCCCAAACATTACCGCTCTGTTCTGCCGAGGCCCTGCGTGCCACCACGGCCGTGGTCTCCAGGCCACCGCTGCCGCCACCCCAGACTCACCTGGAGCGTCCCCAGGGCGGCCGCCTGCCCTGTCCCGGCGCCCAGCAACGCCACGTGCCTTTGGACCGGCACCGTCCTCAACTGCGCATCGTTTCTCCCCGAGCCGCCACCTCCTCCGTGGGAGCCGCACACGCCCCCGGGGCGATCACAACCACGCAAACCGAATCTCTGAACTCAGCAGTTCCCTGGCTGCGCTCGGGCTTTCTGACGAGCTTCCTCCTTTGCAAAAATCCCCCGCTGCCAAGGTCAGTGGCAGCCTCGGCTTGCAACACCATCCCTCCAGACCCGACGGCAACACCTCCCAATATTTTCAGTCTCCAACGCTAGAAAGCACGAACCAGACAACCTGGCTCATGGCAGCAGGTTAAAAGTTATTTAAACTTAAAATACCGGAGGCCTTGCCTTATACATCCAAGCACCTTTCGCGCACCCCAGTGCCATTCCCGCAGGCACTCGGCCCCTCCTGCCCGGCGCCCAGGGCACCCGGCAAGCCCAGGCTTGCTGCGGGAGGGCCGAGCTGCATCGCACACCCGTTGCCAGCCACTAAACCCCCTAAATCCCTGGGCTGCGGCGCGCGCCGCAGGACCCTCCCGCCTGGCCGCGGCCGCAGGCGCAGGGGAGGTGAAGTTCGGTGCCGGGGCTGGACCTGCCCCAAGGCGAGCCGGCCGAGGGCGGGAGGCTGGAGCCAGCAAAGGGACCCGCTGGCACTCGGCCGATGAGCAGCAAGGGAGCCCTGGCAGGAGCAGCTCTGCCTCCCCTGCCCACCTGCGACCGGGCAGGGGTCTCGGCAGGCCCCGGGGCAGGCGCAGCAGAGAATGAGAGGCTGCAGGGCAGAGGGGGCCAGCGGGTCTGTACCAGGGCCCGGGAAGGTCCCTCCCCACCCGCGCTGCTGCGGTGGAGGGTGAGCACTCGTGACAGCCGCCCAGCCATGTCAGCAGCAGCCAGAGGAAGAAAAACCCCAGACGCAAGAGCTTTTCTGGGGAAGGAAGAGGGCGTTAACCCTTCCCCGGCACTCTGTGCAGCACCCACCCCGCAGCGCCGAGCGGAGCCCGAACGGCTCCCAAGAGGCTGGCGAGCCTCGCCACGGGACGCAGGGAAGGGGAGGCCGGAGCACGCGCTTGCTGCCCCGGCTTCATCCCAGCACAGGAGTTGGGGCACAGCGACCGCGGGACTGCGGGGGTCCCAGTGCTGACGCCCGATCCCTGCCAGCACGAGGCCCCAGCGCAGGGCCCCGGGGGCTCCCACAGCTCCTGCTGACGAGAGCTGAGCCTGAGGACCCTGCACACGGCGGCAACAGGAGGGCAGCAAGGGGCACTGGCAGGATTTGTCCGTCTGTCCCGGGCTCCGAGGTCGCTGGGGGCTGCGGCAGCTGGGAGCAGGAGCGGGAGCAGGTCCCCCGCTCCCGCCGTGCCCTGCACAGAGCCGAGCCCCCCATGGCGTGCGGAGGCCACGCTCGTCCCCCGTGCTCCTCCCTACGCCGCTGCCCTGAGACAAGCGGGCAGGGCCAGTGGCACGGGAGCGGGGCAGACACGGAGCCACCTGCCCACCTCCCCCTCGCCCGGCCCCACCAGCCTCCCCGCGTCCCTGGGCCAGGCTCACCGCTGTCCTCCGCCCTGAGCACCATCCTGGCAGGCCGTCTCCACCGGCTCGGTCGGCTGTGCCCGTGCTGCCCGCAGCTTTGGAGAGGTGCTGCTGTTTCGGGGCGCGGGCACCTGCCCGCCCCGGTGCTTCCTGGGGTGAGTCAGGGCCGCGCCGGGCCAATGAGCTCCGGGGCCGCCCGGGCGTCATCCCGGCCTCGCCAGGAGCTGACACCAGCAACACCCTGTTCCTGCCGCAACGAGCCCGGAGCCGCCAGTGCCTTAACTCCTCTGCTCCCGGCTGGGCGGGGAACGGGGCAGCCAGGGCCCTGCTCCCCATCCTCGGCCCCGGGGTGGGGGACGTGATGCATTGGGGTCCCTGCCAGGCCGGCGCTGGGGGCTGGCCCAGCCCTTCCCTCCTTGGGGCCTGCCTCCGAGCACATCCTGAGCTCGCTGCGGCAATGCCGGGGTCCCCTCCCCTGCACCAGCTGGGGCCCCCCACCCCAGCAGACCCCCGGCCCTGCCCCACAGCTCCCCGTCCGGCTCCGCCAGACTCCCCACTGCAGGTCCAGGTCCTGCGCAGGCTGTAAGGACCGAGCCCCGGGCAGCACCGGCAGCGCTGCGGGGACCACCGGCGCCTGCTGCCCTTCTGCAGACTCCACGGCAGCGCACACGGCCGGATGGGACCAGAACGGGACCTGAGCGAACCCCCAGCATGTCCCTGTCCCACCGTCAGCTGCCTGGAGAGGCCGTGTGAGCCTCGGCCGCCTTGACTCAGCTAAATCCTGCTCGGCAGCGTGAGATGGAGAAACAGCACCCAGAATGCCGGCTACGGAGCAAGGGGAGGAAGGGCTGTGGAAGCCTTGCGTCGGTCCTTCGGCCCGCAGCTGTGCTGCACCGCTACTCAGCCCTCGCGCCGGCCCACGCCATGCCTGTGCCGGGCCGCGCCGCAGGGGCAAAGGCACTGGGTTTAGGCAGACCATGGGGACGAAACCACAGTGCCGGCAGTGGCTGTCACCGGGCTCTGCTGCGGGGCACTGCTGCCCGCCGCCACCGTGCCCCATGGCTGGGGGACCCGCGGGGCCCCAAGAAACTTCCTGCCCGTCTCAGCACACCACATCCTGTTTTCACCGCGCTGTGTGCGCATCCTGGGTTGCGTCAGCCCTGTCCTTCCCCATCGACAGCTGAGGTGCGTCAGGAGAAGGGTTCGGGGACAGGCAACTCCAGGAAAGACCCTCCCAGGTGGCCGGGCCCCGCGCCCAGAGCCAGCCAGGGCCCTCGTGCTGCTTTGGCACAGCCGTGCCCGTCACCCCCGCTCCCTGGGCCCAGAGCCTGGCAGGGAACCTGCAGCCACCGCCACTGCCTTGCTCCCCGGCAGCTCCGGCCTCCTGCACCCCCCACGCACAGAGTCCCGGCCCGCGGCGTGGCCGGGTGAGCACCGGCTTGGCCACGTCCACATGCACCGAGCACCGTGCAGGTGCCGGAAGCGCCGCCCGGCCGGCACCTCGCTTGCTCTCCGCACCGTTCGCCGTGCTGGGCCTCAGGTGGAACAGAGCCTGCTGCTGCTTGGCCTCAGCTGCCAGCAGGGCGCAGGGCTGGCCGGAGGAGGTCTTGCAGCCCCGCGCCCCACGGCACAGCCACCCCCGGTCCCACGCTCGGGCAGGAACCCACAGGCAGCAGCAGCTCACAGGGGCAGCCAGCCCACAACAGCAGCCCCAACGCAGCAGGCGCTGGGCCGCCCTGCAGAGATTTCGGTTCGGAGAGCACCGCCCCGAGCTGCCCTTGCAGCCACACGCACTCGCAGCGGCGAGGGCGGCCGAGGGCTCGTGCGTTGCCCAGGGCAGGAGGGCGAGGGGCTGGGACGGGACCTCCCACAGCCGCACCGGGCTGCGTGCACCCTCCCGGCCACCGCCACCGGCTCCCGAGCACCCCCCCATCCCAGCACGGCACCCGGCGCTGGCGCAGGGCAATGGCACGCGAGGTGGCCCAGTGCCCGGCCGTCCTGCCGGGGCTCAGCGCTTCCAGAGGCCCGAGCCTGGGGAGGCCGGCGGCGTGCGGGGGAAGGAAACGGCAAGACAGCACGGACTCTCTGTGCCGCTGTCAGCAGGAGCCATATGGAGCCGGAGCCGCGGGCACCGCCACGTCTACTGGGGGGACGGGAACCCCGCGGTGAGCAGAGGGGAGGGCACGAAGCGCCTACCTGCCTTGGCGGCCACCGAGGGGCAGAGGAAGGCCTGGAAACTGGAGGCACAGAGCTCACTGACCGTCCCCATGCTGCGGAGGTCCCACGCAGGACGCTGCCCGCTCCGACGGGGCAGGCGGGAGCAGGCAGAGGCCTGGCAGGTGCCGTGCGGCCGAGCGGCTGGCTCCCCGGCGCCGGGGCCTGCGGGCAGGGTGCAGGCAGGGGAGCCGGAGGACTCCCCGCTCTGGCTGGAGCCGGGGAAGGCGGCTCTGGCAGGGGAGCTCCAGCTGCAGGAGCCCACGCGCCAGCCCCAGCCAATCCTCGCCGCTCCCTGCCTGCACACCGGCCCGCTCCGCTCCCGAGGCACCGGCCGGCGGCTCAAAGCCGCTTAGAGGATGAGGAGTTTGGGAGCTCCCCGGCAGCCCCCCCGCCCCGGGCTGCCTGCCCCCCGGCAGCCCCCTTGCCCCCGCGGGGGGCCGTCAGTGGGGTATTTTTAGAGCGGTTTTATCCCTCCGTATTGGAGCGTTAAGCATCAGGAGCCGGCGGTCGCGTAGCAACCGGCACTGCATAAAGGAAGGTGCACCAAGAGACACGACGCAGCTCTGGCGTGGGGAGCGGGGGGTGCCGCCACGGCCCCCGCTCGTGGGGCGCAGGGCCTGGGCGCCGATCCTGGCGCAGCCCCGACAGGCTGAGCCTGCCCTGCGCGCCGTGCACGGGCAGGCCCGGTGCACCTTCTGCCAGCCCCCCGGCAACGCCGGTCAGACAGCTGAGCTCCGGGCGTGCCCCAGCGGCAACGGAGGTGCCTCCGGCTCTGCCGCGGTCCCGGGGTGCTGGGGGGATCCTGCAGCAGGAACCGGGGGGCATCCTGCCCCGGGATCCCGGCCTCGGGGCCAGCTGTGGAGCTGGGGGGAAGGCGCAGCCCTCCCACCCCCCGGCCCCTCTACACCCGCATCCCTCCAGCCCCATGGGTGCCAAGCGAACCCAAACCGGACAGACAGCTCTTTCCCTCAAAGCAGGAGCGATCCCCAAGCACAGGGCACGGCCATGAGTAACGAACCCCAGAGCCTGTCGGGGCACGAGGCAGCGTCCTGTGGACAGCCCGGCTGCCGGCTCTCGGCTACCAGGAGCCAGCAAGCTCCGCTCGCCTGTGCCAGCAAGCGCTGGGACGTGCTGAGCTAGGAGAAACCCGAGCCGGACAGGCAGGAGCCCTGACCGGGCAGGCAGTGGGGAAGGGCACCCTGGGAGGAAGACGCTCTCGCAGGCAGGAGGGTGCGGGGCAGGAGGGGACCCCAGCTCCCAGGAGCAGCGCGGCTGCAGACGGGAGGAGAGGCGGAGGAGAAGGGCAGCTCGTGGGGCTGCGAGGGCAGCCAGGCGCTCGCCACCGACACGACCGACCTTCTGGTTTCGGCACCACTTCCCCTTTCCCAGGTGCCGAAGCAGTGGTTGCCGCATCGCTGGGGGCTTTCGGCAGCCAGGAGGTACAAGAGCAGGCAAGGGGGGCTGGGGGGACGCGGGGCTGAGCTGGGCATGTGGCGTGGCAAGTGCCTGCCCAGGGCCTGGACCGGCAGCCAGAGAAACCCCCAGGCAGCAAGGGCACCCGCGGGTGCTCCAGCCGGCTTGAAGCAGGGCCAGGAGGCACCTCCCGGCTTGAGCAACCCAGACACCCGCCTCGATCCTCGCACCCTGCCTGGGCGAGGTGGGGTGTTCACAAACACCCCGGGGTTATGCTAACCACAGCTCCGGGCCCCGATCCTCCGCCTGCCGGAAAGCGAGGCCCCGGAGAGCTGCCTCCCCCCACCAGCCTCCCCCCTCCCTCAGGCCCAGAGCAGAAACTCCCGACCCCGACCCCGCCGCGATGGCCCAGCACGCAGAAGGGCTGAAACGACCGCTCAGGGACACGCGGGCCCTGCTGCGTCCCTAACGTGTAATTGCTGAATGTCAGCAACGCGGCTTATTGTCCTCCGCTCCTGAACCCCTCAGGAGAGGAACCGGCTAATTGCCTCTGCCCAACGCCGTGCTGCCCGAGCCCCACCAGCCCCGGCTCCTGGCTCTGCTCTCCGAGCCCGGTCCCATCCCTGCGCCATCCCTCTGCTTCGACCTGGGAAGCCCAGAGCTCTGCGGCGCAGCTGCTCCCGCAGCCGGGCCCAGCGACTCGCCCCGGCTCACCCCTGCGCCACGCCAGGGAAGGGGCTGCTGCGTCCCCCCAGCCCCGGTCCCCTCGGTGCAGAGGTGCACACCGCGGTCCTGGGCTACCTCTGAAACCGCTGAGCCCGCGCCAAGGGGCCTGCCAGGCCCTGCCTGCAAACCAGGGCTGCGCGGGGCTGGCAGCGGGGAGAGGGCAGGGATCCCCCCAGCCTGCCGGGGGACCTGAGAGCTCACCCCCCTTTGGGGATCTCCCACACCCCGCACAGCCCACCCCGCCTCCTGGCACCGGCCATCCTGCCCCAGACAGCGAGGCCCCCCAGGCACAAGCCGCTTTGCAGGAGGCTGCATCAGCCCCGCTTAGAGAAATCCCTTAATCCCCCAGAGCGAGCAGTAATCCCCCGGGTGCAGCAGGATTACCAGCGCTGCCCACTCCCCCTCACCCTGGGGCCGGGCCAAGACGGGGCCCAGCTCAGCGCTCCCTGCGGCAGGCCGCTCACCGGTGCGGCAGCTCGGCGAGGCAGGAGCAGCCGGGCCGGTTCGCTACCGTGACGCTGCCACCCCCCCGACCAGAGGCGTTTGCACCCGCACCGCTGCGCTCGGTCAGCTCCAGTCTAGGGACGGGTTCGGTCTCACCGCCGTCCCCGCAGAGAGGTGCTGGGAAGGGGGTGGGAGCGCAGCCCCGCGCCCTGGCAGGAGCGGGGGGAGCCCGCATCTGTGCTGCCAGCTGCTCGCCCCGGGATTTGCTCTCTGCTGAGGCAGACGGCTGGAGAGGGGCCGCATATCGCAGGGCAGACACTGGCGTCAGCACAATCCCACCAGCAAGAGCCTCCCTGTTGGGCTCCCACCACGCCGAGGCCTCGGCACAGCGTCCTCTGCCAAACAAACAGAGCTCAAGGGCTTCGGAAGAGCTGCAGGTCACGATGCCCCTGCAACAGGGACAGCGGCGGGGATCTGGAGGCGGCTGTGCTGCCCGTCCTGCCTGCTGCCCTGCGGCCCCCACGCCGTGGTGAGCGGGCAATTTCTGATGCTGACAGATGAGCCAGGACGTCTTCCAGGCGATTCCGGGAAGCAGCAAGAGGCTGCTCACAGAATCGCTCCCTGCAGTGCTCTCCCACTAACAGGCTGCATCCAACAACTCCTGTGCTGGGCCGTGCACCAGCGGGGATGGGCGCTTCCACCTTATCTCACACACTTATCTTGTAAACTCCCCACTGCCGAGTGCAGTCGCTTCTGGGGTGGAACAGCAGCCTCCTAATCAGCTGCGTTACACAACTGTGGCAGGCAGGAAGCCGGCCCGTGATCCAGCGCTGCCGGCAGCAGCACCTTCACTGGCACCGGCAGCTCCCGGGAAGAACGGTCACCAGCATGGCTCGCAGCATCAGGACCTTGGCTTCAGATCTCACCCAGATGGACTCCAGCCTCCCCCCCTGCAAAGTCCTCACTCAAGGAAAACTCGCCTGCCGACCCACAGGCACCTGCCTTAGAGGGCCGAGGCACAGGCAGCACCTTCCCACCCAGCCCTGCTCCTCGGCAGCGGGAGGAAAGGCTTTGAGGACGCGGAGGACGGAGGAAAGCGGGGAAGAATCTGCACGCGCATGAGATAGGGGACCTGCAGCCCCTGAGCCGCCTCGCCCCGCTCGGCCCACCCTGGGAGCAGACCCTGGGTGCACACCGGGCGCTCCCGTGGCAGGCGGACGTGCTCCCGAGCTGGAGCGGTTTGCGAGATGTTCAACGGATGCCACTGACACGAGCCTGCCCTGCGGATCTGCATAGCCTGAACTCAGAGAGCGCTGAGGCAGCAGCTGAATACGAGGTGCAAGCAGAGGGAAGGCGTGCAGGCAGCGGGTCCCAGAGCCTGGCAGCACGGACACTGCAGGCAGCGGGTCCCTATGGCCCGGCAGCACAGCCACTGCAGGCAGCTCGCGAGCCCCGGCAGCCCGGCGCCGGCTGTGCGGGGCCGCTGGGGCCGAGCCCCGCGGGAGGACGAGGCCGCGCCGCCAGCCGAGCGGGAGCGCCCGGGGCTCCGGGGGGTGCAGCGGGGACCGGCCCCGGCAGCTCGCCCCGCGGACCCCGCTCCCCGCGCCGTCTACGGGCACCGGTTTCCTCCCGGCGCTTCCTCCACCGCCCCCTGGGCCGCACCCGGGCGATGCCGCGAAGGCCGCGGCCGCGCGTGGGCGAGCAGCCGCTCTGTCACCTGCGGCCGCGGGTCCCGCCGCCCCCGAGCCCCGGCCCGACTGGGAGCCGCCGAGCCCGGTTTTGCACCTGGGAGCGGCCCGGCCCAAACACTCCCGCCCTCCCGGGTCCGTGATCCTCCCGGAGCCCCCCCCCCCCGCGGATCACGGACCACCCCGGCCCCCGCCGGCTGCGTGCCCGGGGCCGCGGGACCCGCCCCGGCCCCTCGCCCCGCCGCGGCCCGGCCCAGGTGGGGGTCCCAGAGCCCACCGCCGCCCCCCCCCGGAGCTGGGCGCTCCCCCGGCCCGGCCCCGGCCCCGGCCCCGGCCCCGCACTGACCGTAGCCGCCCTCCTCCTCCATCCCGCCGCCGCCGCCGCTCCGGCCCCGCCCGCGTGACGAGGGCGCCGAGGCCGCCACGGGCGGCGGCACGTGACGCGAGCGTGGGCGGTGCCAGACAGGCCCCTCCCCCCGGCGCCCCGCCCCCGGCGCGGCCAGCCCGTTCACAAACACCACGAGTTTATTGCCCGCGGTCCCGGCGGCAGCGCCCCGTCCCCGCGGGGACCCCGCCGCCGCCTCCCGCGCCCAGCGCGGGGCCGGAGGGGAGCGGGGCCCTGCCCGGGGGGGGGGGGGGCCAACGGTTCCACTGCGACTCGCACAGGGGGTGGCGGGGGTGGGGGTGCGCAGCCCGGTGCGGGCAGGGGGCAGGAGGAGAAGGGCAAGAGGGGCTGGGGCATCCCCGGGCCTCGCCCAGGAGACGAACGGCAGCCCCGGTGCTCCCAGCGCTGCAGCGTGGGGCAGGGTGTCCGCCCCCCCCCCCCCCCCCCCCCCGGGCTGGTGGGTGGCACATGAACCCAGAGCAGCAGGGATGAGCTGCAGGCACTTTCCAGGAGCCCCCCCCGAGCCTTAACGCCAGACTGGGGGGAGAAGGGGCTGCTCCAGCCCCAGGCAGAGGCACAGAGGAGGTGGCAGAAGAGCCTGGACAAGGCAGGTCAGAGCTCAAGAGGCTCCACCTCAGCTGGAGAGCAGAGGGAAGCACCCCCAGCCCACAGGGACCCCAGGGCCTGCAGGGACAGCAGCTCCCCGAAGGGGAGAGCAGGGGGCAGGGGACACCAAGCACGGCCTGACCCCCAGGGCTGGGGCCCTGGAGACACACGGGGCCAGCGTCCCCTCCCCTTTGCAGCAGAGTCCACCAGCAGCTCCCAGGACAGCGCTTCCCTGCCAGTCCTTGACCAGAGAGACTGCTCTGTTCGCTGGCTGGGGGACGCAGATCTCCACCTGGGAGGAAAGGAGCGGCGTTAGCACCCCGCCAGGCAGCCGCCCCCCCCCCGCCCCCGGGCTCACTCACCTCAGAGCCGATAGCTCAGGCTGGCCGCCTTGGCAGGGTGCGTCACTGACCAGAAGTTGCGCTTGCTCTGCAGCTGCTGGAAGGGATTGAAGTGTCTCCTCCGCTCCCGCTTCAGTTTTTTAATCTTCTTTACCTGTGGAGAGGCAGGAAGGCTCTTGGAGTCAGAGTGCAGTGTCCCCTGCCACCCCCACCCGCCCCAGCCCAGGATGGGGCCAGCACCCACCTTCCCTCTGTCAAACTCCTCGTCCCACTCATCGATGACAGTCTCGCTCCGGGCCCACGCTGCGTCGCGAATGGCATCCTGGCTGACGGCCGAGATCTCGCCCTCCCAGGTCAAGACTGCGGAGCGGCGTGGTCAGCAGGGAGCACCGCGCCGTGCTCCACTGCGCCCGCCTGCGCAAGGCCCCCACCCCAGGCCAACGGCTGGAGCCCCTCACTCCAGCACCCCAACAGCCCCTCAGCCAGGCGCCTCTGCCCGGCTCCCGGAGCCCCCGCAGCCGCCTGCGCTGGTGCTGGGGGGAGCCCAGGCCTCGGCAGAGCACAGAGGGCTCTGCCCGCGTCCAGGGCTCGAGGCAGGGGAGCCGCGTGGCTGTTCACCCACCCAGGCGAGCAGGGAGTACCTTGTTTGCCATAAGCCTTGTCCAAGGAGTTCCTGAGCAGCTCCTCCACCACGCTGGACTCCTCCCGGCTCCCAGGTGCTGCGCCAGCCCCGTGGCCGGGCTGGGGGCTCAGGGCAGCTGGGCAGCGCCTGTACCCGTCGCCAGCCTGGCTGTCCCAGGCACACGCTGCCACTGCGGAAACAGGAGGGGTGAGGACAAGCCGGAGGGAGCAGAGGGAGCTCCTGTGTTGCTCCATCTCGGGCAGATCTCGCCCCAGGAGACACCGGTCGGGACGAACAAGGTCCTGATAGTGCAGGGAGTTTGGGCACACTGGGGCCTGTCCTGGGCAGGGAGGAACTGGGGGTAAATCTTCACCCCTCGAGGGGCCCATCCCCACAAGTCTGGAGAGGAGCACACCCTCATCCAGAGTACAGCTGGGCAGCTCTCCTGCGCGAGCGGCACACAGGCCTGCGGGCAGGTCAGCCGAGGACGGGGGGACGGGCACCCCCAGGCAGCTGTGGGGACCCCGGGGACGGACACCAGCGCTCTGAGGGGCTGCGTGGGCAGACGAGCAGCCAGCTCTCCCCTGCCAGGCCGCAGGCAGGGTGGAGGCACGCGGTCGTACCTGGGGCACCGTCTGCGGCACCAATGCCGTTGGCAGCTGGCCGCTCCACGGCTGGGCTGCTGAGGCTTTCCCTCCGCTTACGCTTGCGGTGCTCGCTCTCTCCAGCCCCAGCCTCTGCGCTCCGCCGCTGCTTTGTCCTCCAGGGCTCTGTCTCAGCCCTCCTAGAGCTGGGGAAGGCAGCAGGGGTCAGCTCACGCTGGCCAGACCAGAGGGGGGAGAGTTTGAGCTCCCCTGCACGCCCGCACCCCAGCGCTGCACTCGGGGAAGGGTGAACCACCCGCAGCAAGCCAGCGCTTCGGCAAGGCTCATCCCACCCACAGAAAGACGCGACGCCCCTGACGGCAGCCCAGGGAGCCTGACTTCAGGCAGAGCAGAGGCGCACAGGGCTCTCGTGTGCTCCCCGGCCCCTCACCTGCCCGAGGACAGCGTCCCAGAGCAGTGCTCTTCTGTCTCCTCCATTCTCCTCTTTTTCTTCTTCTTCTTGACGGGGGAGATGGGCTCCGTGTCCGGGTAAATACTGGGGTCTGACGCTTGCTGCTTAGGCCTGCTCTCCAGGTCCTGACAGCCTGCCGCCTCCCTGCCGCTGCTGGGACCCTTGCCTGCCGCCTCCTTCCCTGCGAGGGACACCGAGCCCTCCTGAGCGAGATTATTCTTCTTCCTGGGGGGGCTGGAGACTTCATCCTTGCCCTTCACAGCCACAGCATGAGGGCTGCTGTCTGCTCCGTGATGTTGCTTCCGCTGCTTCTTTTTGGAGGAACCAGGGGGGACCTGGCTGGGCCTCTTCTCCCTGCTGCAGGGAGGAAGGTGGTGCGAAGGGTGGGCAGTGGAACCGTTGGTCAGAGGGGAGGCTGGGAGCCGAGGGGCTGAGTTGAGGATGAAGCTGAAGGCAGGCTTTTCAGGATTTGGCAGTTTGAGAGCAGATGAGGACAGCCTGAAGGACAGGAAAAGAGGCTGACATGATCTGAAAGCCAGGTCAGGAGCAGGAGCCCCTATCTTCCTACCCACCCCGAGGTGCACGAGCACAGCACCCAACCGCTGCCATCTCAGCCACAAAATCCGAATCGGACCCTGCTCTCAGAGCAGCAGCTGCAAGCACACACAGTGGCTCCGCAACTGCCCAGTGCCAGCCACGCGCAGGGCACGTGCCGTCCCACGGGGGATTAGGAAAGAGTGAGTGTTGCTGCAGCACATGTCGATGGTAAAGGTTACAAGGGAGACCTGCAGCAAGCCCTGCTAGCCCAGAACAGGAGAGCCGGCTGCCAAAATCGCCCCCCGAGCCAGCTGCCATGCCAGACAGTTGCCTCGTGGAGTACCCCAAGGCTGCTACTGGCCTTGCTGCCGTGCAGGAGCCTGGGAGCGACTGGCATGGCTTACCTCGACTTGCCGAAAGGCCAGGGAGTGGACTCGGGGTGGGTGGTGTTCGTGGGGTAGGTGTGGTCAGCAAATTGTGGGTGAAGTTGTGCGTGGCGGTCACTTCCGCTCGCCTTCCGCGGGGTGCTGCCCTGCAGTTATTGACATAAATAAAAACTTGGTGGTCTAAAGAAAAGAGGTTTCCGTGAGCCAAGAGGAGAAAATAAAAAGGGGAGCCCAGAGAAAGGGGAGGGGAACAGACACAGACGGGGGGAGGGAAGTGGGGGGTGGTAGAAGAAGAATCAGAAGTGTTTTCAGTTAGAAGCACAAAGGAAAAAAGGAAGGAAGGAAATTTAAAGAACAGAAACCCCAGCGCTCCATCCTGAGCCCTGGCTGCACAGCGGCACCCAGAGGGCCGGTCCCACACCACCGCCCGGGGAGGAGGCAACTCCGCAGCCCTCCAGCTGCGGTGTCACCTGCTCCCACCCACCCCGGGGGACACGCTGCCCCGAGAAGGCTGGCAAGGCCACTGCGGGGACTGGCACAGCCACCCCTCCATCCTGAGCAAGAAGGCAGGAGCCGTTTCTCCTGCATCACTCAGGGATGTGAACAACAGCGGGGGCCTGGCCCCACACCCCGACCCAGAGGGAGAGCAACCGCTACAGCCCTGGGGCTGAGGGGCTCTCCCCACCCGCCTCCGGCTTACCAGATAGCCAGCATTAGCTCTACGCTTGCCCCCAACGCAAGCCCCAGTTCAGAAGGCGCAAGCACCTACTGAAGTCTCCAGGCAGAGGCTCAGACTCACCTTTTTGGCGGAGAGTGCCAGCTTCTTGGCCGGTGGCGGTGACATGGTACTGCTCAGCTCCAGAGCAGCGCTGGCCAACAGGGAGGACTTCAATTTTGCCGGCTTGGAGTCTTCGGGGGCAGCCGGCTCGGCGCCGGGGCCAGCAGGGAGGTCCGTGCCACAGTCCGTTTCCTGAGAGGTGCAGAAGCTGCTGGTTCCGCTCTTGGCCTTCTGGGACGCTTTGGTCAGCTTCCCCACCGCGCCGTGCGCCGGGCTGGCAGCACTGCTGCCGCAGGAGTCCCTCTCCAGGGTCCCGGCGTTCTCCCCACTGCCCCCGGGCTCCTGGCCGGGGCTGGGCTCCAGCAGCAGCTTGGGTGAGGTAGGTGGCTGCTTGCTCTCCCAGGAGCTCTGCCGGGGCAGCTCCACTTTGGCCCCGCTTGCATTGCTGGTGTCGCAGAAGCCCTGAACTGCTCTGGATGTGGGAGGCGGTTGCGGGAAGGAGAGCGGTTTCTTGGGCCTCTGGGCTGCATCATCAGGCAGCGCTGTGGCCGTGTGGGTGGCTTTGAGGGGCAGTTTGGGTGATGGGGACCCAGCGGGCAGCTTTGGTGGAGCAGTTCCGTTCGGCAGCTTCGGCCCCGTCCCAAATGTGCTGCGGGCCACAGGGACTCCAACCTCCTCCGGCCCCGGCAGCTTCTTCCCCGGCAGCACGTCCGGTCTCTAGACAATGAGAAAGAGAGACGTTCAGCAAGGAGAGAATTCAAGGAGCCAAGGACACAGAGCGATACTGCCCTCCCCGTCCCTCTCCAGGCCCACACAGGAAGCCTTGGCCCAGCAGGATCCCTCCTGCAAACCGTCCTCCCCCACGCCTGCCCACTCGGAGCACTGCGCCTGCCTCCCTGCGAAGCTGCAGCCCACCCGCCCTCGCGGAGCGGACAGAGGGGCAGCAGCTCCCAGAAGCACTGGCCAAGAGCAGCCTTCAGGACTCACCCGGCCCATCAGCGGTGAAGACAAGGGCCCATTGGTCACAGTTTTCTTGACCGGATCGGAGATGCCGCCGGTGCGGCCAGGCAGGCTGGAGGCAGCTTTGACAACGGGCCCCTCCGAGCTCTTCCTGGGGCTGGGGATTCTGGTGAAGACAGAGAAGCGCAAGTGTTAACTGCGAGAGTTTGAGCGACTGGAACGCTCTCGTCAGAGATGCGCATAAGAAACAGGAGCCAGAAGCTCCAAGGGGTGAGGTGCTCTTGATCTACAGCAAAACCATGACAAGGGGCTGGACCTCTCCCTGCCACCCTCCTCTGAGCCAGCACGTGCACGTGGCACTGGGGCTACTGGGGCCAAGCTCCTTCCCACACCCAGGCACGTGCTACCAGCCCTGTCCCCAATGCTGAGAGCAGGGGGCAGAGGGGCCGGAGGCACAGGGCGCTCTCACCTCAGGTAGAAGAGCACGTAGGCCTGCTGGTTGAGGACCACTTTGATGTTGCTGGAGCGGACCAGGTCGTCGTTCATTTG
This sequence comes from Mycteria americana, assembly GCF_035582795.1. Taxonomy (NCBI): domain Eukaryota; kingdom Metazoa; phylum Chordata; class Aves; order Ciconiiformes; family Ciconiidae; genus Mycteria; species Mycteria americana. The sequence goes on along the minus strand of NC_134380.1, from coordinate 14,113,714 downwards.
ATACCACTGCCCATTGCTGGCCTGCGGAAGGAGAAGAGAGAACAGGGTCGGGCTGTGTCCGGCGGCCCTCCTGGCCTGAAGAGCAGCAGGAACAGCGTCCGTTGGCAGAGCTCCTCTCCCCAAACCCCACAGGCAGCCCGGGGCAGGCAAGGGGACTCTGTGAGAGCAGACCTCCACGCTTCCTGCCACAGAACACAGCCTGTACCCCCCATCCAGTGCTCCACACCACACACATCTGCTGAGCACCCTCCTTCATGTGCACTACAGGGACCCACCAGCACCCACCAGCCCCCAGCCCAGAGGGCGTGCCAAAGCGCGCCCCGGGCTCACCTTCACGTAGCAGTAGTAGTGCCCTGCGTGGCAGCTGTACCCAGAGTGCACCAGCACTGCATAGAGTCCGTACATGACAGGATCCCCGTTGTTCTGAGACATGTAAGGGCGGATGTTCAAGAACTCAGGGTACCCCACGTCCTGCGGAGAGAGGATGTCTCAGGAGCCTGCACAGCAGACGCCTTTCTTGCTAGAGCGAGAGCAGCTCAGCTGTCCTACGAGTCCCATCCCTCGAGGGAGGGGGACCCGCTCTCCCCAGGCAGAGGTCACGGTGAGAAAGATGCCAGGATGAGCCAAACTCCCACCGCACCGCACAGCTGGGGAAGGGCTGCAGGACTGCGGCAGAGCTCACGCTGCGCACGGGAGCACCTCCCACCCTGCTCTGGGCAGCAGGGCCTCGCGCCAGGAGACAGCCCCAGCTCTGGGTTGCCGAGCGCTCACCTTTGTGATTTTGCCTCCACCGAAGTTGGCAAAGCGCTTTAGTGAGAGCGTGAGAACATTGGAGGCTCGGTGGATGGTGAAACGTTTGGTGGCCGGCACTTTCTTCTTGCATCTGCACAGGAAGAGCTCGAGCTATTCAAGCCGTTCCACCACCCAGATGGTTGCCAGCCCTGGCCAAGCAGCAAACCCCACGGAAACGACCTGGCTGACACCAGGCACTGCTCCAGGGCACCTGCTCACGGCCACGTCGGCTGGCCCAGGTCCTCCTCACGAGAGGAGGGAGCTGAGGAGTGGCAGGCTTCATCACAGGCTTCCATGGCCACACACACCTCACGGTTTAGCCGTGGAGCAGGTAGAGAAGCCCTCCCGTATTGCGGCAGGCTTTCCACCTGCTTCCCACCAGCCCACCCGCGGGCCCCTTCCCACCCGCAGCCCCGCACACTCACTTGGCACACATGTAGGCATTCTCCCCGCCCAGCATGTCCGACTTCACAAACAGCTCCAGCGCCCGCACTATGTTTGCGGCTTGCTGCAAGGACAGAGGAGAAGTCAGGCCATGAGCGGCCTGTCCACGCAACAGCTCGGCTCCCTGCCGAGACGCTGGCCCCGAGAAATAACACAGAGCATGAGCACAGGGCCACAGACTACACCAAACCCGTGAGCCTGCCACCAGGTAGGCACTGGCCAGCATGCCGCGAAGGATGGCTGCACTGTCCCCAACACCACGGAGCCTCAACGGAGGAGCTGTGGCTCACACCCGGGCAACGGGCGCTGCTCTGCCAGGCAGAGAAGGCAGCGCAACAACAGAAGCTGCTTCCCTCTTGCCTGCACCATGCCTTGACGCTGGCAGGTTAAGGAGCCTTGAGAGCAGTAATGGTGCGGTTGCAGGAACATCCCCCGCGAGAGCAGAGCTCCTCCGCATCCCCGACCCTGCCGCAGTACCCTGATCTCCAGCGCCAGGTCCAGGTAAGGGTCATAGGTGTCCGAGACGCTCTTGCACACCGAGCACTTCACTGCAAAAGAAAGCAATGAGCGCGCCCTGGCACAACACCGGCCCCTGCCACCCCCCCGGCACAGCGCAGGCAGCTGCAGTATTCCCCCTCTCCGGGTCTGGGCTCTGGGATGTCAGCACCGGCATTCACAGCCTGGCAAGGAAGGCGGCTGGCAATTCCCCTATGCGCGGGGACAGCAAGTGTTGCTGGATAGCTGGCAACGCGGGTTCCTTTGCTGGTGGCAATGAGCTGAGGACCCACAGCCAACAGCTTTTTCCATCACCACAGCAGGGGTCACGACCCACAGATGCCGCAAGACTGACCAACTGCGGCTCTGGGTAATTTACACATGCTTAGCAATTTTCCCAAAAGATTTTTACTGCAGGGCTCTCAGGGAAACGGCAGCCCTGAGAGTCACAGGCCCAGGACCTGGCAGCCAGCACTCACCACGGGACCGCAGGTAACCGCCAAAGATCTGGTGAACCAGCGTCGTGGCCTGGGTCTGGCGATCCAACCTAGAGACAGCAGCACCGGATCTCACACCACCCCTCCGCAACGGCCACCCCCACGGCCACCGCTGTGTCCTCAGGACAGCTCCCCTGTGCGCTCTGGCCAGCGACGGGCTGCAGCGCTCCGGGAGCAGAGGGAAGGTGCAGCCTCTGCCAGTCTGCTGTCCCCGTGCTGGAGCCGAGGGGTGGCACCAGGCTCCGACACGCACCTTCCTCTAGAAGGAGCAGAAACTCCTGGCCGGAGCTCAGAGTTGGGCGCTGCAGACAGAGGCAACGCAGGCTGCCTGGGACGGAGGGCCCAGGGGAAAGCTGCTCACCCACAGACACAGAGCTGGGGCTGAACTAGCAAGCATGCCTGGATTCCCTGGCAACTGGGACAGGATCCAAATCCACAGCAGCCTCAGGATTTGGGGACAGGACCAAATCCCCAGGACTATGCTGGGGCGGAGGTGCCAGGAGAAGGGAGAAGGCAGACAACAGCCCAGAGCTCTGTCACAGAGAGGCAGAGAGCTGGGCCATCCACCCAAGGCCCTGGAGCCAGTACCGCCCTCTACGAGTGACCCGGGGGACACGTTCACCCCACAGCCCCCTCCCGTGGGCGCAGGGGACCAGCGAGGGGACAGCAGAGAAGAGCAGCGACGGGCCATCAGAGGCCCCACATACTTGGTACAGCCATTCAGGCAGGCCTTCTGCATGGCATCAATGGTGTAACGCAGGAACTCGTGCGCATCCTCCTGGTTGCCAAAGCGGATGTGCTGGGCAATCTCTGCAGGAGAGGGAGGAATCAGGCCCAGAACATGCTGCATCAGACATAGGCCCTCCCTCCCTTGGGGCAGGGACTCCGGGGTTTGAGCCCCCTCAACCCAAACCAGATGTCAGACACATGCCGGCCACGGGGGAAGCCCTACGCAGCCCATAAAGTCACCAGCCCCCGGCAGGCTCAGTGATTCATCTCAGAAGAGCCATCTGCCAAGACCTGCCCCGATCTCAAAGGTTCTGCTCCCGCATTAGTCACCGCTCTCCTACACGGCTACGGGAGGGGAGGGCAGCCATCCTTACTCTTGAGGTCTCGGATGAAGGACACTGGCTTTATTGCGTTGCCGCTGTTGGCAAAAGCCTGGATCATGTGGTTCTGCATAATGCACATCATGCAAAAGCCTCCTCGGTGACCTGGAGCAGAAGAGGAGAAGACAGGACGTTGGGGACAAACCCAGGAGAGATGGAGGCAGCACAGGGGAGGGGGGATCTCTGGTCCAACGCAGCTCAGCCACACTCAGTTTTCCCTACGAGCTCCGTGCTACGGTACAAGCTCTGGGGCATCCCGGGTACACAGGGACCAGCACACACCACCCCAGCTGGCGCAGTCACAGCACCAGCCACTGCGACCCCCCCACAAGAGACAGCATCCACGTGCATGGAAAACAGGTCACAGGTACTCGCTGGAGGAGCCCACAGGTCGGCCCCGAGGGGCAGATCCCACCGGAGTCCTATGGACGGGGCTGTGAGCCCCGCGTGCTCCCCTTGGTCGCAGCTCGGAGCAGTGCCCACCAGACTCCCTTTCAAAGCCACCCGTAAACAGCACCCGCTGCCTGCACGCAGCCTTCTGCCCTGCCCTCACGAAGTCCCCACAGGCAGGGGCTGTTTGGGACCCCAGCTCAGCCCCCAGGAAGTCGGCGGACCCCGTTGGGCCCATCTTAGACCTGGCTACGCCCAGCAGAGACAAAACCTGCCCAGACACAAGGATACAGAGCTCGGGAACACTGCTACGACCAGGAAGAGCGAGCCGAACGCAGGAATGACCCCTCGATGGACAAACGGGCAGGAGGGAGCAGAGAAGGTGCATCCCGACACCCGCACACCCCTCGCCAGAGCCACGTGCAGAGGTGCTGAGCGCAGCACCGGGAGCAGGACGGGCAGGCGCTCCTCCCTGCCGGCGCGGCCACCCCGGCCCCGCCGCCCACCGAGCCGGGCCTCCCCACTCACAGGTGCGGCCGTGCTCCTTGGAGAGCAGGTAGTTGGCGAGCGGCGGCGTGTAGGTCAGGCACTGCACCGTGGAGTTGAGGAAGCAAGTGTTCCCCAGGTTGTGCAGCCCGGCGCCGACCCGGTAGATCCGCTCCCACTTCATGGAGAGGCGCTCCTCGGGGAAAAGCACCTTCTGGGGCACGGGGACCCCGTCCCCCGGGCCCCCCGGGCCACGGCCGCTGCCTGCGGGGAGAGGGGCGGTGAGCCGCGGGGGCGCGGAGCGCGGGGAGGGCCCCCCTCGCCCTCTCCACCTACCCTGCTTGCCGGGCGGCCCCTCCTCGGGGCCGCGGTGGCGGCCGGCGGCCTCGGCCCGGGGGTTGAGCAGCACGTACTTGCCCCGCAGCAGCTCCAGCTGGCCGGAGAAGCCGCGGCTGGCGGGCTCGAACTCGATCTTCTGCAGCAGCACCTTCTTGGCCGAGGCGGCCAGCAGCCGGCCCAGCTCCCCATCCTCGCCCGCCTCCCGCCGGCCCGGCTTCAGCGCCTCCTTCAGCTTCTCCACGATCGGCATGGCGGGGCCCGGCGGCCCCGGCTGCGGGGCGGGGGCGGGCGCTTCAGCGGGGGCGCCGGCCCGGCCCGCTCCGCTCCCGCTGCGGGGCCGCGCGTTGCCGGGGCAACAGGCCGCGGCCTAGGCCCGCCGCCGGCCCGGCCCCGCCGCCGCCGCCGCGCACCCCGGAGGCCCCAGCGGGTCCCCGCCCGCCGCCGCTACGGGCAACCGCACCCTCCCGCCCCCGACCTTGAGCGCCGCCGCCGCGCTGCCCCGGTCCGCCCGCCGCCACGTGCGGCCCGCCCGGTACCGGCGCTCCGCCGCGCCCGCCCCACGGCCGGCCCCGCGGACAGGGCAGGGGAAGGCAGGGGAAGGCAGGGGAAGGCAGGGGAAGGCAGGGGAAGGCAGGGGAAGGCAGGGCGGCGCGGAGCGGAGCGCAGGCCCCGGCCCGGCCCGGCCCGGCCCGGCCGCACTCACCATCCGGGTCTCCGCCGCCGCGCGCACGTGTCGCCGCCTCAAAGCGGGGGCCGCCCGCCGCCGGCACGAGCTCCTTCCGCGCTGGCCCTGACGGGGCGGGGACAGCCCCGGCCCCGCCCTCTGCTGCGGACGCGCTCTCGCGGCCCGGCCCGCTGCCGCGCTCCGCGTCCCGAGGCGGCCTGGGGGCGGAGCCGCGCTTGCGCGCCGGCCGCAACGGCGAGGGGGCGGGCCCTGCCGGCGCGTGGCCGGTTGGGGCTGTGACGCGTTCATTGTGCGCAGGCGCGCGGCGGGGCGGGGCTGGGCGGCCCCGCTCCAGGCCCCGGCCCCGGCCCCGGCCCCGGCCCCGGCCCCCACGGCGGCCGGCGCTGCCGGGAGGGCTTTGACAGCGGCCCCGCGGCAGCTCCTCCCCTCGCCGCCTTCTTCGTTCCCCTCCGGCTCCCTCCGGCGGGAGCGCGGCGGCCCCGCGGGCCCGAGCTCACGCCAGCGGGATCCCTCCTCTCCTCGGCTGAGGGGGGCCCCGGCTGAGCCGCCGCAGGGCCGAGCCGGAGGAGCGGCCCCCGCCGCCGCTCTGCCCTGCCCTGCCCTGCCCTGCCCGGGAGCTCCCGGTGCAGGGACCCCGCACGAAACCGGGGCGACTGCAGCGCCTGACGAGGAGAGAGAAATTACAGCACAGGGACATACAGCCGGTGGCAAAACAGTGGAAGTATTACACTCAAAGATAGACTACCAGCAGAGACAGGAGTAAATGGCACATATGATATAACCATACAGTAAGCGAACGGGAGTCGTATATGGGATTGATTAGAGGTTGGGGGTTTTTTTTTCTTTTTCTTTCTTTTTAATTTTTCTCTTTAATATGTTGAAATTGCCCAGACTGGTCCAGTACGACATCTTAAACCTTACAGGGACGCACAGCATGAAAACGTCCCCGGAGCAGGCCTGCGGGGATTATTCCCGGCACGCTCCCAAAGCTGCGGTAAGGGGCGGCCGGCGCACGTGCCGGTGCTGCCCGCGTCGCGGACGGGCAGCTCCGCGGCACACGCCAGCGCCGCTGCAACGTGGGAATGGCTCAGAGAAAGCGGGGCCCGAGGTGCGCGGGAGGGTTCACCGGAGGGGACGGGTTTTCCTGCGGCTGCGCTCGACCGGCCACAATGCCGCAGCGCTGCCGAAGGCCGCGGCGTGGCTCGGCAAACAGCTGCGCGAGGCGATGATGAACGCCCTGCACCCGCGCCGCTGGAGCTCCTGCCTCTGGTGCCCTGCCGAGGGGGAGCTCCCTGCCGAGCCCTGCTGCCTGCCTGCCGAGGCTGGCGGGGCTAAGCCCGTCCACTGGCGGCAGCTGCGGAAGGGCCTGGCAGCAGCCTTCCGCTCGTGCAGGAGGTCGCAGTGGGAACGGACCCCCCCCCCCCGCGATGCTGGGGAAGGCGGTGAACCCCACGCCCACCTCTGTATCCCCGTGGGGCGAGGAGGATGTGGAGAGAGGGGCAGCAGCGCCCGGGTGCGTGCGGGGGGGGTCACGCCAGCCGTGCTAACGTGCCCCTCCAGGTTTTTGGGACAAGGCACCTGCGCGGGAGCCGTCCGGCCCCGCAAAAGGCCCGTAGCCCCTCGCACGCAGCCGGGGGCTCTGCCGCACGGTAAAGCCCCCCGGAGCCTCTGCCTGGAGGGCTGTACCCTTCCTGCACCCTGAAGGGACGGACGGGTGGTGGGTGGAGAGGGGGACAGCGGGGTCCCTGGTGCTGGAGGGGGGGAGGGCTGCCTGGCGAGAGCTGCTGGGGCCGCTCCCCCGTGGCAGGGGCGCTGGTAGACCTGCTACACAGACGGGCAGCTCCCGCCACTCGCGAGGGTTCGATTCCTTCACAGCTTCCCGGGCGCCAGGGCTGAGCGTGGCCACGCAGGGACGTGGCCCTGGCAGGGGGGTGCCCCCGCGCCCCGCTCAGCCCCGCTGCAAGCGTGGGAGTGCCCAGCGCAGCCACGGGCTGCCAGATGCCTGCGACAGAGCGGGTCCCCGTCCCTGCCCCCTGCACGCGCGTGGCAGCCGCCGCAGCCCGGGGACCCCCACGGCCGAGCAGATTTTCATGCTGTCTCCAGGAATTGATATCAGCGTGGACCAGTCTAACATCTCGCAGGTTTTTTCTACTGGCTACTGGAATGCGCTCGTTTGGCTTAGGGGTCCTCGATGTCGAGAAACTCTTGCTTGGGGGGGGCCATGCCGCGGTACCAGGCGCACGAGCCGTCGCTCCTCTTGATGCAAGCATAGTGCTTCGCCTGCCGCCCGTCCACGTTGTTCTTCTCCATCGCCCAGTCTGTCCAGAGACACTCGTCCGAGGAGGAGACGAAGCAGGGGATGGAGAGGCAGCGCGAGATCTGCGCACAACAGAGACCGTCACCGACCACCCCGAGAGGGAACGCCGGGGCGGGAGGGGGGCGGGAGGAAGCAGCACGGGGCGTCTGGGGCTGGTGGTCCAGCTCTGGACCAGGGGTGCCAGGCTGCCCCGTCCCTGGGGGGCACGGCGGGGCCGCGGCCCCGATGCGGGGGGACTGAGGGAACGCCTGGGTGCGGGTCCCAGGGCCGGCCTCGGTTCCCAGCTGGAGCACTGGAGGCTCGGCCGCCCTGCCCCGTCCCCAGCCGCGTGCTGTGCCCCCTGCACAGCGTCACCCTTCAAGGACGGGGAAAAGCGTCTCACCCCAGCGCCCACGCCTGCCTCGGGGCTGCAGACCCCGCTGCCGTGGGGGGCGGGGCGCAGCCCGTGCTCAGGGGCAGCCCGGCCGCTCACCTTGCACTCGCAGCCCATCTGGTACCGCTGGTTTAGGCTCTTCTTCTGGGTTGGGCTCAGCGAGTCCCAGGTGGAGACCAAGTCGCAGAGCGTGATGTGCATCTTGCCGTTGCCCTCTGACTTGCCTGGGGAGAGGCCGGACAGGCTGCTCAGAGGGTCTCCCCAGGCACCCGACATCGACTGGGGGTGCCGGGGGCTCAGCCCGGCCTGGGGGGCTGGGGACCGCTGCAGCCTGTCCCCTCCCGCCGTGCACCGTCCCCGGTGAACCCCGGGAAGCAGAGGCTCGTCCCCCAGCTGCCCCCGCCACAGCCCGGGGCTGCCGAGCACGGCCAGGACGCAGCCGGGGGGGTGCACCGGGGGCTGGTGGCGGGAGCAGGAGGAGGAGGCGGGGGCCCCGTGCCCGGGGAGCGGGCACGCGCGTCGCAGGCGCCTCGGGTGGCACACAACGTCCCCCGAGAGCCCGCCCTCGCGGCCACCCACCTGCGATGAGATACTCCTTCTTCCCGCCGGTGTCCAGCAGCCGGCCGCACACGGCGGTGGACGGAGCCGTGTAGATGAACTCTATGTCCTTGTCAGGGCCCTTAAACATCTGGGGAGAAGGGGCGGGAGTGAGCCGCCGGCACGGAGGCTGCCCCGGTCCCCCCACTCTCCTGTCCCCGTGTGCCCCGTTACCTTGATCTGCTTGATTTCGTACTGGATTCGTTTGATCGGATTCCCGTATATATCATTCCCCGAATCCACCTCTTTCGCAGAGACGGCCTTTGCTCGGATCACTGCAATGGAGAGGTGTTGAGGTCAGCAGGGGTGGCTGGGGACCGGCGGTGCCGCCAGCGCCACGTGGTGCTGCCCCGGCAGGACGGTCCCGCTCAGCCCCCCCATCCCACAGGGGCTCCCACCCTCGCGCGGGGCCAGCTGCCCGTGCTGCCCGCAGCGAACCCCGCTGCCCTCCCCGCAGACACCCCGCTGCCCGCAGAGCTGGCTGTCAGGCGCTGTCCCCAAAGGGATGGGGCTCTGGCACGCGTGAGACGGCGACGGGCAGCGTTGCAGCAGCACCCTCACGGGGGGTGACAAGGAGAGGTCGCCCCAGGGTTGCCTGGCCCCGCCGCCGCCAGCCGTGCCGGACTGGTCGCCCTTGGCCACCGCTGGCTCCGTCTCTGCCCAGCCCCTGCCGGATTCGTGGGCGCAGGCTGGCCCTGCCCGGGCTCCTGCCCATCACCCAGATGGCACTGGGACGGCTAAAACCTGCCCAGCAGCGTCCTGGGAGCACCGCGGTATTTGTCCCACTGTCATTAATTAAACCGGTCTCTGACGAGGGCCCCGGCCAAGCGCCCGCGTGGCCTGGCACGGCTAGAAGAGAAAAGGGCAGAGGGAGCTATTTGGAGGGTCACCTTTGGGCGCAGAGGGAGGCGGGAGCCGCGTCCCCGCAGCACCGTCCCGGCTGCTCACCGCGGCCAGCACAGGCACCAGTGTTGCCCACCAAGTGCCCGCACAGGCAGCTCGTGCCGGGGTCCCCAGCCCCACCAGGCCCCCGCTGGCCCCTTCGCACCCCCACACCGGAGGAGCGGGGGGTCCCGGGGCCAGGCTGCCTTCGTGCCCCACAGCCAGAGCACGGGGTCCCCTCCCCACCATGGAGGGGTCCCAGCTGCCACGGGGCGATGGTCTGGCTGCCGGCTCCCCGCCAGACCTCAGCTACTGCGCGCGGAGCCTCATGCCGTGCAGGCACAGAAACCGCATCCTCCCGGGGCCGGGGGCCGCAGGGTGTCGCTTCCTGCCCTCGCTGCCTGCAAAAATAACCTGGGGACGCCGAGGGCCAGGGCAGTGGAAAAACACGACCCAGTGCGGGGAGGCAGCGAGCTCCCCAGCCGGCAGCCCCGAGCAGTCCGGCCAAAGGCAAGAGCCCTCCCAGCTCTGCGCAGCCCCGGGGCATTCCCAGCACCCGGTGCCAAGGGACAAGGTTGGGTGCCCCAGGGCCGGCGAGGCCGCAGCGCCCCGGAGCCCAGGGACAGCGATGCGGGGACGGCTCTGCCATGGAAGGGTCCCTGCGGTCACACTGCCAGCACAGCCCGGGGACACACAAACCGGCATGTGAGCGCTCGGCACGTGGCAGTGACCTGCGGGGCGCCCAGGGCGGGCAGGGCAGGCAGGCAGCAGGCAGCCAGCTCACCCTTACTCACCGGCTTGGGACACGGCGCCTAGTTCGGTGCCACGCCGCGCAGGTCGCAGCTGCGTGCGGTGGATGCAGCCGCCCAGGCGTGCGGGGCCTGGGTCCCTGCGCCGAGACCTGCGGCTCCCTGCCCTGCCTGGTCCCCTCCGCCGGTGTGGGGACGGGAGCTCCTGGCCAGCCCTAGGCAGCACCGGGGACGCCGGGGACGCTGGCGGCACGGGGGCAGCGGCAGCCCCAAAGCCGCAGCTCCTGCTCAGCACCCTCACAGCCGGAGAGGGGGCCCGGCTGCGGGGCAGCGGCTTGCCGGGCTCCCGGCTCTGCTAGGGGACCGCCATCGCGGGGGAGGCCAGCTCCCTCTTCCTCGGGGGCACCCCGGTGCCCTGCCAGCCCCGCTCCGCGTGCGTGCTGCGGGGTAGGGAACGGGGAGCCGCGCTTCGGCCGGGGTGGCGGGAGGGCAAGCGCCAGCCAAGCTGGGGACACGGCTCGTGTCCTCCACCAAAGGGTGCTGGGGTGGGAGCAGCCGGGGGTGCCTGCCAGCCTGGCAGAGTCGCGCTTGCCTTCGTTCGCCTGGCACGGCAAGGAGAGGGAATCTGACCGTGCTCTATAAATACCGTGGGGCGCGGGGCACGCGGATGGGCTATTTAAGCTGAAGGTCAGGGGGGCACGGCCCCACGTGGGTACCGGTAATGCCAGCTGAGTTTACTCTGAAAGGAGAGGGGGGCCATCAGCACCGGGGTGGCCGGCGCAGGGGTCGGGGAAGAGACTCCCCAAAACAGCCGCCCCCCGTCAATGCGGGCAGTCGCTCGGTGCGGGGCAGGCGGATGCAACGCCCGCCAGTACCGAGGCTGCACCGAGGGCTTTCCCGGCTGTGCTCCCCTCCCCGGGGAAGGGCCGGGCTGCCTGGGCACACGGGCAGCACAGGCAGCATCTCAGCCCCAGGCTCCTTGCCCGCAGCGGGGCGAGCCCCTCGGCGCAGGCCCCCGCCCCGGTCCCGACCCAGGCTGGAGGAGCTCTGCTTGGCAAGCACCGGCTCGGTCCCTGCCCGCTGCCAGCGCCTGCGCCCGCTCCTCTGCCGGCAGCGCGCCTGGGTCACTGCAGGCGTGGGCCGCCCCTCGCCCCCCGACCCAGCGGCTGCCGCGTCCTCCCGCGCGCCAGGCCCTTCGCTGCTGCACACGCGTCTGCGGCGTAACTTGGGTGCAACGAGCTGGAGAGCCGCGCGCCGACTCCGGCCCTGTGGCTCCAGGCGTGGGGAACGGTTACTGGTTCAGTGGGCTCCAGCCTTTTCCATTCACGTGCTGATGAATCACTTGACAAAAATGCAGCCCAATTCTAGGCGGATTTGTTCTGAACAGTGCGGCTTTGTGGAGGGGACGGCTGTGCTGCGCTTTCCCCGCCAAGACCCCAGCAGCGCAGCCAAGCTGCTCTGCGCCAGCCAGGAACCGGAGCGGCGAGGAGGGTGAGCCGCAGGCATCGCGGAGGGGAGCCCCGGAGGAGACCCCGGCTGAGATCCCCGGGACAAGGAGGCAGGGCTGAGGGACGGAGGAAACCCCCGGGTGCTCAGAGACCGGCAGTCGGACTTCCCCAAATGCCAATGTCCCCGTCAGCCGCGTCACCCACCACTCCTGCCGCTGGCCTGGACAGCCACCAGCCACGGGAGCCCAGACCCTCCGTGCGGCTGAGCTGAGGCTCTCCCGGCTCCCTGGGCGCACGGCAGGCGCAGCACACCGCTGGCACTGGATGACCGAGTCCGACCGGGGCAATGCTGGAAACGCTCCCTCCCCAGGCAGGACAAGCCGCGGCCAGAAGATGCACCGTGGGGCCACCCCCTCCCGGCAGGGCGGGAGCCCCACCGGTGACAACCCTGTGCTGGCCCCAGGGCTGCAAGCTGTGGCCACCCCGTAATGAGGACCCTGGACCCCTCCGGGGGCAGACCCCTGCGAGGCAGCAGGTCCCCTCGCTGCCCTCTGCCGCCGGGGTCGGTCCCTGGCAGGGCAGGGGGCTTCACCCCCGTGCCGAGGCTGCCGGCTGCCCGTTTCCTGCCTCCGCACTGGGAGAAGCGCCAGCGTTTGCTTTAACTCCGCACAGAAGCTGCTGCATGAGCAGGGCCGCGCTTGCAGCCGGGGCCTCCGGAGCCCCCCGCACCGTGCCTGCTGAGCGGGGCTGCCCCCCTGCGCCCGCTGCCTCGGGGGACTCGGGCCTGGTGCCGGTTCCAAGGGCTTTCGATAACCCCCCCACCTCGCCGCAGCTGCCTCGGCACAGCCCGCGGCCGCCTGCTGCCTCCCGGCGCTGCCCCTCGCTGCCCCCCCCTCCTGCCCACGGGGGGATGCGGGAGCAGGCACAAGGGCAGGCAGGGAGAGGGGCATCTCCCCCCCCCCCGGCTGCAGAGCGGTGGGGGTCCGTGGGAGCTGGCAGGAGGTGGTGACTCCCCACCCTGACCGGCCGCGGCTGCCTGGGGCCGAGGAGTCCGGGGCGTCCCGCAGCGGAGCGTCCCCACGCCACAGCGGGCAGCGGTGCCATGAGGAAGGGCCCCACGCCGGGGCCCGGCCGACCCTGCACCGCTCCTCCCGGCTGCGCCACGAGCACGCGACCAACTGGGACACGCTGGGGCTGCGGCGCAGCTCCAGGAGCAAAGCTGGGGGCAAACAGAGTCACCCAGCGCCACAAACCCACCGGGAGGTCTCTCTGGGCTTGCCAGCCGGCGGGACGCTGTCCCCCCCGGACCCCGCCGCGCAGCCGCCCCAGCTCAGGGGCTGCGCCCCGTGTTTCTGACCGCCGAGCCGGGGGTTCCTGCTGTGGACGGTTGCCATCGCAGCAGGAGCCGCTGTGGGCAGCCAGCGGGGAGGTGCTGCAAGACCCTGCGGGGAGATGCGGAAGCCCCAGGCTCTCCCCGGGGAAGGAGGAAAGGGGGCTTGGAAGAGGTGACCTGCGCTGGTGAGACCCGCCAAGAGGCGAAGCTGCGTGGGTGCTGCCCTGCAGGCAGGGTGGATCCTGCCGTGGCTCGCCCCAGCTCGGGGGACCTGCGGAAAAGCGCCTGCCTGCGTGTGCCCCACGGGCAGAGGGGGGAGCCTCGGCCCCGGGACCCCCCTCCTGGCCAGAGCCGTGCCAAATTGCCACCCCTTCCTCCGCCATCCCATCCCAGACCCCACTGCGCGGCCTCGCCAGCACCCGCCCGCGGCTGCCCGGGAAGCGCCGGTGCCCACAGACCGCGAGGGCCGCTGCCGGGCTGAGCGGCCAGGGAACAAAGCTCCCTTCTCCGGGGCTGCTGGGCGCCGGCTGCGCGAAGGGGCCGGCTGCCAGTGCCGGCACTGCCCGCCCGGCACCGCCAGCCCGGGCGCCCGTCCCCGCAGCGGGGGCAGCCCCGGGGTCACTCCAGCCCCGCTTGAGGCCGGCGGAGATGGAGAGCCGGCAAACCGCCCCTGGGAGGGACTCGGCCCCAGCCCTGCCTGGCACGAAGGCAGCAACCAGCCCCCAACGCCTGCCCGCACCCCGGCAGCTGCGGGGGCAGCGGGGCAGGGCACCCCCGCCCCGGCACAGCGGCAGGGCGGCTTTGGGGATGCGGAGACGGGAGGGACGCGGAGCCGAGCACGGCAGCCCCGCGGGGAGAAGCGGCGGAGGCCACGGGGGCTCCCCCGGTGCGTGGCAGCACCCACGGGGAGGGGGGAGGCAGCCCCGGGGCGCCAGGCCCCGCTCGCCCACCGGCCTGCGCGGGAGCCGCGGGTTACGCGCTGCCATGGCCGCGTGCGTCATCCCGGCCCTCTGACGGGAGCGGGATGGGGCCCAATCAGCGGCAGCCCCAGCAGTCAGCCCACGGCCCCTCCGCGCCAGCCGCACGGGAAAGGCTCCGACTGCCGGAGCTTGGCGGGGCGGCACCAGGGACCAGCGGCTCCCCTGCCCCGCCGGGGCTCGGCAGGGCCTGCCGGCCAGCGCGCTCCCCCCGGCAGCCCTCAGCAGGGCCTGCTCCCACCTCTCTCCCCAAACCCTCTCCTCGGCCCGGTCTCTGCCGGCTGCTGGCAGCCCCCGCCGTTCCTCCCCTGCCTCCGTGCTCCCTGCACCCCGTCCCGAGGAGCCGAGCGCTGGGACAACTGGGATCGGCGCGATGCTGCCGGGGGCCGCATCCAAGGTGGCTCCCGTCCCAGGCGGCACAGCGAGGCCCCGCTCTCCGCTGCCCCGTCGACCCCTCCCGGAGCCGGCACAGCCGCGCAAGGCCAAAGCCACGGCCATGCCCAGAAGGGCTCAGCATCACCTCCCTCCCCCCCCGCGTCCCCCCGCTGCTCCAGAGGAGGTGAAGCAGAAGCCGGGTCTCCCGCTGCGGCCCCCGGCCCGGCCACGTCCCCACCTGGCAGCCGAGCATCTCCCGCAGCCGAGCGGCCCCAGCAGAGCAAATCCCCAGCAGGCAGAGAGCAGCCATCGGCCTCCACCGCCTGGGCACGGCCCGGGGAGCAATGGGGCAGCCCTGAGGCCTTGGGCCCTGCAGAAAACCGCTGCCCGTCTCATGGGCCAGGAAGCGCAAGTGCGGGCCGGCCAGGTCACTTGTTCCAAGTCACCAGCTCCAGCGACACGACTCCCAGCCCCTCCGTGACCCCCACCCCCTCCGGCACCCCATGCCCGAGGCAGAGCCGCATCCGCCTCCCCCTGTGCCACCTGGAAACAGAGCCCCGGCTCCGGCTGCTGCGGCCCCGCTCCAGGAGAGAGCCGGCTGCGGGGGCACGAGAGAGGGCAGAGGGGCCGTGGGGAGGCACAGACGGACATGGCAGGCTCTCCCCATGCTACGGAGCAGGGATCCCAGCCCCACAGGGCCAGGACCCTACACCGCACTCACCCAGCTCCCCCCTACCTAGGGCTGAGCGCGAGCCTCGGGGCTCATCGGCCACCCCAAGCGCACCCGGCACCGCAGGGCATCGGCCGCCACCACCACATCTCCATCGAGGGCCCAGCCTGGACACGGGCCGCTCCATCCGCAAGCAGCCAGGGAAGGTCCCGGCAGCACCCAGCGCCCCAAGCTCTCCCCAGGCTCCGCGCGCCCGCAGGGACGGAGCGGGCTGAGGAACCTCCCAGCTCCAGAGAGCATCGAGGGGAAGACGAGAAGCAGCAGGAAGGCCAGAGATCACAGGCTGCAGGAGACGGATCCGTGTTGTGTGGGAAGAGAAGGCTGGGCTGCTCATCCCGGGATGAACCCTGCTCCCCCCAGCGCAGCACTGTCCCCACCCGGGGCCACACAAGACACGACCGATCCAGACGAGCCGCACAGGGCACTCGGGCTGGGAGGCAGGCGGTGCCGGGGCTGCAGGCAGCACAGCCCGGGAGGAGGCTGCCTCGGCAGGACGGGCTCTGGGCGCCCGCAGGACAGGCACCTGCCGAGGGCAGCGGGGCAGCCCGAGCCGCAGGCGACCACTGCCCGGCCACGCTGCAGCCTCCCAGGGGACGGCTGAGACGGCCGGGGCTGCTGAGACAGACGGTGACTCAGCAGCTGAGTCACGGCTGAGCCAGCACCCCGGGACGGCAGTGAGTCACGAGTGCCCCAGAAAGCTGAGCCCGATGAGAGTGTGACGGGAAGCCGCAGCCCCACTGCCAGAGCGGGCACGGGGGATTCCGCGGTCCAGAGGCACCGGCTCGAGCAGCAGCTCCAAAAATTCAGTGCTCCATTTTGTCTAGAAACCTCCCTGTCCCCAACATGCTTCGCGGCACGCTGTGCCGAGCAGCAAGGCCAGGCAGAGCCGGGGCACACGGGGCAGCAGCCCGATGCCGCGGGAGTTGCCCCCGTGGAGGAGAACCGCTGGGAGCGGGGTCCGGACGGGGCGAGGGGAGCCTGGGAATCCATCAGGAGCATCCCGGCTCAGGAGCAGGGGATGGGGCAGGGCCGTCCAGAGGTTGGGGCTGCCTAAGTGTTTGGGAATGTCACCTCTCCAGCTGAGCCGGGGAATGGCCCTGCAAAGGGGAGCGTCAGGAACTGGGGCTGGTCTGTTTGTTTAATATGTTAAAATTTAATAAGGGCATTATTCATAGAAAGAGGAATCCAGATCCCGGCGCTGCCAAGCCCTCCCTTTCAGCAGCATCCAAGCCGAACAAAGTGGGACGGGGGAGAGGAAATGCCTGGAAATAAGGAACAGACGGGAGGTGACCGAGCCCGGCGCGGCTGGCTCTGCCGGGCTGGTGCTGGCTCCGCGCTCCAGGCCGGTGCCGGCCGCGCTCGGAGGGCCCTGGCCTCCCCCGGGGCCGTCAGCTCCCCGCGCTGCCACGTACCACCGCGGTTTCACCGAAGCTGGGAGAGGCCGGGCTCACCCGTGTCACCGGGGCTGCGCAGCGGGGCGCCCGGCCCGGCCCCGGCCCCGGCCCCGGCCCCGGCCCCGGCCCCGCGGCGGGGGCAGAGCCGCGCTCCGGCGGCTCCTCGCATCGCGCGGGGACGCCCCGGGGAGCGATGCCGGGCGCGGCCGCGAGGGTCCCCCCGCGACGGCGAGACGCGCGGGGAGGGACGGGCGCTCCCCGGCCGGCCGGACAGACGGACCGCGCCCGGCCGCGCATCTGCTCCCGCCGACACACCCCCGGGCCGGCCGGGGCGCGGAGCCCGCACCCGCGCGGGGCTGCGGGCAGGTGCCGGGGCCCGCGGCGGCTCTGCCCGGCTCCCCGCCCGCTCCCCGCCCGCCCGCCGAGCCCGGCCGCTCCGCGCCAACTTTCCGCCCCTTCCCCCGCCGGGAAGTTCGCCCGGGCCGGGCCGGGGCTCCGGGGCTGCCGGGGCTCCTGCCGGGGCTCCGGGGCCCCGCGGGGACAAAGCGCGGGGGCGGCGCTCACCTACGTCCGCGTTGCAGAAGGCCTGTTGCGGGTGGATGGGCGAGCAGCTGCAGGCGTCGGCCGGGCGGGCCCTGCCGAGCAGCAGCACCGCCAGCCAGGCCAGCAGGCTGGGCAGCGCGGCGGGCATCTTGCGGCGGGGCTGCAGGCTCAGCGACCCGGCCGAGAAAGCCGCATCCACCGCCGGGCCCGGCCGAGCCGCCGCCGGAAAGTTTGGGTCCGGCAGCCGCGGCCCCTGCGCGGCGTTGCGGGCGCTGCTGCGGCCGCTGCTCCGCTCCTTCTAGGGAGGTGTTTTCTTCCTTCCCCGGCTGCCGCTCAGCCTCGCTTTTTAACGTGCTCCGGGGATTTGCTGCTCCTCCTCTGCATGGCGCGGGGCCAGCCCGGCTGCTCCCGCCCCTCCGCAGGATGCGGCTCCGCGCTGCGCTCGCCTCCCCCGGCCCGGCCCGGCCCGGCCCGGCCCCCGCCGCGGGCACCGGCCGCCCCCGCCCCCGGCCGAGCCCCGCGCATCCCGGCCGCCCCCGCCCGCCCTCCGCGGCCCCGGGACCCGCCGCCCCTCCGCCCGGGCGGGGCCTGGCGGCGGCGGGCAGGGCCGGGCAGCGGGGCAGCGGGGCAGGGCCGGCGGGCGGGGAAGGCGCCGAGGGCCGGCACGGGAGCGCGGCCCCGGCTCGCAGACCTGGCGCCCGGCCCGCGCCGAGCGGAGCCGTAAATTGCAGGGGAGGGCTGCGATTATGTCTGTGCCCAAGCATTTCCTCTCCTTCCGGCTCCCCCGGCTCAGCCCGTCCCGCCGCCCGTGCCCCCTCGCCGGCTCCCTCCGCCGCGCCCGCGGCACGCTGGCCCACGGCTGCGCCCACCCGCGGGTCCTGCGCCGCCGGGCCGCGCCCGCGGACCTCGGGCCTCTCCCCCTTGGCCAGCAGCCCTCTACCCCTGGAGCGCGTCTCCAAAAGCCTCACCCCGGCCCTGGCCTGGCCGCATCGCCGCGGAGGGCGTCAGGATGCCACCGGTCTCACCGCACCTGGACGCCCGCGCCCGCCGACTGCACGAGCGCGCTCCATCCCTCCAGCGGTGCCTTCGTCCCGGCGAGGCGGGCGGGGAGCCCAGCTCTGCCCCTGGGCAGGGACGCGGCTTCTGAGCACAGCCGAGCCGGGCGCTGCGGGCACGCGTTGGCGGGGACAGCCAGCACCGCGGCCACGCGACCCGCTCCTGAGCCAGCCTCTTGCCACAGAGCTGCCCTGCCACGGCTACTCATGTTTGAGGGAGGCGTCAGAGCTCCTTGCCCTTTAGGATGAGAAGAAACAGCGGGAATGTGGGCAGGCAAACTCAGCCCAAGCCCTGCTCGAGCCTGGAGGGAACCTGTGGGAGGTGACCGTGTTCACACTGCTGGGATGTTGGATGAAACCTGGAGATGGGGCTCCAGGTCCCCGGCTCCACTGCAGGGCACACGGTTCGCAGATGCTTTGCCAGCGGTCGCCAGGAGTCCTGCCGGCCCGGCTGCCCACGGTGCCGGGTGCTGCCGCACGCCCTGGTGCTGCTGGGCACTCGCACTGCTCCGAGGGCACCCCGGGGCTGCGGGTCTGGGGGCCCAGGGACGCTGCAGCCCGGTCCTGTTTGTGGCGAGGCAGGGGCTGACGGTCCCGCTGCCCACACGGCACCGCTGCTCCAGGCCCCGGCAGCCTCCCAGGCCTCTGGTATCCTGCCTGCACGAGGAGGGGCGAGAGGGGGTCCAGCCAGAGCGCTAGGAAAAGGGCCAGGGCAAGGGCAGGCAGGCAGGGCAGCTGGCGGGATAGTCTGGGGGCGCAGGGGGACACGGTGTGGGGAGGCCCCACTTCCCAGCAGGGTGCAGAGCTCCCCACCTGGCTGAGCCCAGGGGACAAGGAGGAGCCACAGGGCAGGGACAGTCACGGGGACACCCACTGGTACAGCCCCGGGAGCAGCACAGGTGCTGCGGAGCCGCCGGCCCCAGGCCAGGAGGGCGAGCGAGGCTGGGAGAGATTGTGCAAGCAAAGCGCAAGCGAAGGCACAGTGGCCAACGTGGCCCACGGCCAGCTGGCGCCCAGCGCGGCCTGGGGACGTGCCCCGGGTGCTGCACGGCCCCAGAGGCCACGTGCATGGGCTGAGGCCAGCTCTGCCCGCGGCACTGGGGACAGGTCCGTGCCCGGGGCAGAGCTGCCCCGCAGAGGAGATGAGTGCGTCTGCTTGCAGCCCAGCGCCGGCGTGAGTCATTGTCTGG
Organism: Mycteria americana; assembly: GCF_035582795.1. NCBI lineage: Eukaryota > Metazoa > Chordata > Aves > Ciconiiformes > Ciconiidae > Mycteria > Mycteria americana. The sequence continues at coordinate 14,094,514 of NC_134380.1, read as the reverse complement.
GCTAAACGAAAACACGTGTCCAGCCCCGTACGGGCTCCTCACTCGGCTCGCAGAGGTGCTGGACACTGTAAACAGGGGCGGGGCGGGGGGGGACGATGGGGCCAGCATGGCTGGGCTCTTGGGAGGGCCCCTGTCCCCCCCAGCTCTCTGCACCGGGGGTCCTCCTACCCAACCGCAGCCCAGCCGCTGCAGGAACAGGCCCCCTCCCTCCCCTGAGCACGGCCAGCCCATGGAGCGAGGCAGCACCGGGGCAGGCAGGGGAGGCACAGGGGGCCCAAGGCCAAAGGACCCCCCTGAACCACAGCCAGTCCCAGCTCTCTGAAGCCCTGCCTGCTGGCGGAGCTGCCCGAGGGGCCGGGTGGTAACAGGGACCCCCGGCTGCAGGGAGACACCCGAACAGCCTAAACGCACGTTGCTGTCAGCTGGGGGCTTGTCCCCAGAGCTACGAGGCAGCTGCTTATCACGCTGCACCCCTGCCTGCTCCCACCCGCACCGGGCACAGGGTCCCTCCGACAGCAGCTCCGCTGGCAGCATCCCCGCAGGCATCCCGGGCTGCCGGGAGGTCACCCCAGTATCACAGCGGACCCGTCCCCACGGGGCCTGGACGGCAGCCCGGCTCCGGGGGGTAGAGGGGAGGAGGTCCCACTCCCGCAGCCAGCGCTGGCGCAGGGTCCTGGCACTATGGCCGCCCTGTCCCCCTGCCACCTGGCTGCAGGGTCCGTGCCTGCAGCTCTCCCCCGCCAAACCGGAGGAGCACCGCGCAGCCAAACACCGGCCCCAGCCCCTCGCTCGTGGCTGGTGCGAAGCTGTGCTGCCCTGTGAACTGGGGCAGGGGCTGGGCTGAGTTGGGGGAGCAGAGGCCAGGCCAGGAGCTGCAGTCCTTGCGGTCAGTGGGGTGGGAAGGAGGCCCCGGGGGCCCGCAGATGTCCGCGTTTCACACTTTTGGCTCCCGAGACCTGTGCAAGTTCCTCCCAGGGGGCCACAGGCTGCTGCTGCGATTTCACAATACTGCTGGCGAGCTCGGGGAGGTCTCCCCAGCCAGCAAAGCCCCAGGGCTGCTGCGAATGCTTCCCAGCTGCTGCCGGCCCTGGGAAGCCAAGCTGGTGCTTCTGGCTCTCCGTCCTGCGCTGAGCACAGCAGCCCTTGGAGCAGGCACAGCCGCGCCGCCCACCGGCTCCCGGCAGCTTTGGTCCAGGTCCCAGCTCTGGGTCTAGAGGCACCTCCGGGGCCTGAGCCGTGCGCAGCCAGGGCTGGGAGAAGACACGTGGCCAGCAAACCGTGTACCCCCTCGGGGTGCGGGCCGGGAATGGCACGGGGCCAGGCGCAGGGATGTGCCCAAATTGCACCCGGCCCCAGCTCTTGGCCCCATCAGTTGCTTGGGGCCACCCTTGCCTCCCCCAGCCCCGGAGGCAGAGCCGCTGTGCTGGTACAGCAGCACCAGGAGCAGCCCCGGCCCCGGCGCTTGCGGCTGCTAAAAGCCTCTTCCCCGGTGCCACTGGCGGTGCGGGAACTGCTGCGTCCTCGGAGACAGGGGCAGAGGGACACTGCCACGGTCCCCTCCCACGTAAGACTCTCCTCAGAAAACAGCGCCCAGGACCACACGTCAGCCTGGCCGTCACCTCACCCAGCTTACGGAAAAAGGGAAGAAAAACCAGCTTAAGGGGAAAAAGCCTGATGAAATCCCCCGCAGCTATGGCATCACAGATGGCCCTCGCCTGCCCTGGCTGCGACACCCTGCCGCGGCCCCGTGCCCCCTGCCCTGGTCACCCTGACCCCGAGAGGGTCAGGAACGGGGTGGGATCCGGCCAACCGCGCCCCCGGGGACGCTTGTGCCCACGTCTCCGGTGCGTTCCCAAGTCAGGTGCTGGGGACACGAAGAGGAGGGAGGGTGGCCCCAGGACAGGCTGCCAGTATGGCTGGGCTCCGGGGCCCGGGTCAGACCCGCTCCCCCAGGCACTGGGACGGGCGCCCTGCTCCGGCTGGACACCCCCTCCTCCAGCTGGGGAGCACCGCGGGGGTGGGACGTGAGGCAGAGCAGCAGAGCTGGGGCTCAGGCTCCTCCTCGGCTGCAAACCCAGAGCCCGGATGTCACCAGAGCCCCCAACTCGCCGCAGAAGGTTTCTGTCGCAATTAGGGGCTGGGAGCTAACGGCTGCAGCGGGGCCTGCCTGGGGAACTGCGCACGGGAACTTAGCTGTCTGCCTCCTGAGCTGGGGCTCGCAGCACCCTGTGGTGGCAGTCCCTTGCCACCAGGTGCCACTGCCGAAACACTCGCACCACGCCTGCTGCAGCAGAGCCAACGCTTTACAGGAGATGCCAAGGCCAACTACAGAGCTGGGAGCATTGCCCGGCGCCCCTCGGCCAAGCCCGGGGCACGCACCCGGCTAGGGGCACGCTGGCAGGGCCTGCCCCGGCGCGCCTCGGCCTCCCTCGTCCCTCCGGTCCAGTGCAAAAGTCGGTTAAATAAACTCAATGCCCTCATATTTCACGCTCCCGATCCTGGTCTCGGGCAGGAGGAAGCGCCCGTCCAGTGTGAAGGCCATGATGTAGCTGGCGATCTTGCCGTTGTCCTCTTCCGATTTCAGCGCCACGATGATCTGGTCGTCCGTGTCCGGGATGAACTTGAAGGAGGAGAAGCCGTGGGTGGGGACCACTTCGCCCACACGTCCCACCGTCACGTCCCCGAAGTCCTGGGTGGAGCTCAGCAGCAGGTTGGTGCCTCGCCGCTCGTCCGCCTTCTCACTGTATCGCTCGTGGCTGGCACGGCGCGGCAGGAAGAACCAGCGCTGCAGGGTGTCGCTCCAGGAGGCCGACTCGTGGATCAGGTAACCTGCGGCAGGGAGCGGCGTCTGACGGCACGGGGCAAACGGGGCACCCGCCAGGCTGGGGCGGGACCCTTCCCCGCTCTAAAAGACACCACGGCCAGGGAGGTCACAGCCCCGTGCAGGCGACCACTGCGAACGTTTCCGCCTCCTCCTGCCCCGCTGCCCGTGCAGCAGCCCCCCCAGTCCCTCCCAGAGCCGGCTGGGGGCACCCCGGCACGGCCTCCTCTGCCCGGGGGCCTGGCTGCCAGGCACAGCACCGGCTGAGCCACCCTCCAGCTGCTCGTGGCACAGACAGGAGAGAAAACTGGCCAGGGCAGGCTCTGGCCTCTCCACCAGGATATGGGGAGGTCTCTGGCCTCCAGCATCCTTTAAACCTCACGCCAGTCCCAGGATCTATGGGGAGGGAGACCCCAACCCCGGAGGGAGCGGGACACGGGGCAGCAGGAGGGAGCCTCTCTCAGTACCTGGGGGTCGGATCCCTGCCGCGGCCCTCAGCGCGTTGTAGTTTGCCACCCAGTTCTCATGGCCCACGTCGCCCTTGTAGCCGATGACCTTCACCCACTCGGGGTTCTCGTTCACCACCTCCCCCGTTGTGGTGGTCCACTCCTTGCCCAGTCCCCCCACATAGAGGTGCTCGTCCTTCACCGCCAGCCACTCCGCCTTGAAGCCTGCAGCGGAGAGAATGGCACGAGCCGGGGCTCGGCCAGCACACAGACATCAGAGCGGCCCCCGCTTCCCCGAACGCCACACCAAATGGCCCGGTGCTGGGCACAGCCTTCCCCCACACAGCCAACTGGTCCCCGGGCAGGAATTGTCCCCCAGGCAGGAATTGCCCCCGTCTCGGCCGGGTTTACAGGGTCACAGAAAAGGAGCGCCCACCCCGGCAAGCCGCAAAGAGCCAAGGGCTTCACCGCTCCGCGCCTGCAGGGCAGGACGGGAGAGCTCACCTTTCCCCACTGTGCCGTCCCCGTCCGGGAGGATCACCCAGGGCACCACCTTGTTGCCCTCAATCTGGTAGACCACTCCTGTGCGGTCGTCCACGGCGTACAGCTTCCCATTGAAGACCACCAGCTCGGAGAGCTCCATGCCCCTGCCCTTCTCAGCCAGGTGGGACTGCAGCACACTCTCATCTTTGTCCCATTCCACGGTCACGCTGTCCCCGCTGTCCGACAGCACCAGGTAGCCCTTCTTCAGGTAACTGAACCAGGTGTGCTCCTCAGAGCTCCGGGACTGCGTGTCCAGGTCCGCAATGACTCCGATGCGGTAGCGCACGCCCTCGGGGTTTCTCTGGGGTGGGGACAGTGGGTAGGTGTCATTGTAGCGGTCCCCTGCCTGCAGGCTGAGCTGCCAGTTGTGAGGGTTGGGTGGGCCGTGCCGTGCCGGGGAGGACCGGTGCAGGCAGAAGAGCAGCAGCACAAATCCCACGCAGGCCGACGACAGCACGATGGCCTTCCAGCGCAGTCGGAAGCGGGGGTCAGCACCCTTGGTCATGGACGCGAGGACAGGCAGACCACCCACGCTGATCCGGAGGGGGCTCATAGACTCATGGCAGGGCGGGATGGGCATCAGACTGGGGGCGAGGAGAACCTGGTGGCAAAGAGGGGAGGAAGCAGGTCAGAGAACTGGAGCCTGGTGCTGCACTGAGCTCGGAGGGCGGCAGGGCACAGCCACGAGGGAGAGGCGAGGGGCCCCATCCCCTCCCCTGCAGCAGGAGAAGGTGCTGCCGCCTTGCGCAGGGAAGAGCCGGCATGCCAAGGGGGCTGCTTTGCTGCCGGAGCCACTCTCGGCCCCTTCTCACCCCGCCTCTGCGCTCCCCGACCAGAACGAGCCCCAGCGCGTCGGCAGGCACGCACGACCAACTCAGCACCTCTACCTGCTCCAGGGTCCGCAGCAGCCCAGGCAGGGAGCCGAGGCACCCCAGCCCGGGGCGAGCCCCTGGGCCCCACGTTGGGGTGTCCTGCTGAGCAGCGTCCCCGCACAGCCCCGGGGAAGGAGGAGGTTCCCCTCCAGCGGCGAGGATGACCCTTGCTGCCTCTGGAGCGGCTGGCTGGGAACTGGAGCTCCTGCGGCCCCTGGGAACCGGCCCTGCTGGTGAGTGGTGACTGTGTCCCCAGGTCCCCACGGGAGACACGTGGCAGCTCCACCCGAGCAGGATGCCAGCGCCTGAGCAGGAAGCGCAGCGCCCGGGTCCAAGGGACGAACACCCCGACCTGCCCAGCCTTAAAGTCACAGCAGCCCCCCCCACCCCGCCGGGCCTGCCCACGGTCGCAGCGTCTCCTCCGGGCAGGACTCGCACGTGGGTACCCTCAGCCCCCCTGGGCCGTGCCCACCCGCAGGGCCAGGGCGCCGGCAGCGCCTCTCCCTGCCACCTCCCTCCGTGCAGCACGAGGGACGCGGCAGCTCCCCGGGCTCCTGCAGACGGGTGCTCCGGGCAGCGCAGGGTGCGGGGAGCAAGCAGCTCCCCGCGACTGGGAGCTGCTCCGGCGCCACCCACTCTCACCCTGTGCCACGCAGCCCCGGGCAAGGACACCCCGCTGGGCAGCGGCCCCCCCCCCCCAGCCCGGGGCGGGGCAGAGGGGTCCCCAGCCGCCGGCCCAGGGCTGTCCCCAAAGGGCCGGCCACCGGCCGCGGTGGGGCCCGGGGCCTGGCGCTGGGACGGGCCGGGCTCCCCGCAGGCGGCCGCGCCGCGGGGCCCTCAATGTCCCTTTCAGCAGCCCGAGGTGCGAACAGAGGCCGCATTGAGCGTGGGGGGCCGAGCCCCGGGCAGGCGGCTGCGCTCCCAGCCGCGGCCGGGACACGGGGGAGCCCGTGAGGGACGCGGCTGCTCGCCCCGGGGCCCCGCTGCAGCGGGGGACGGACCCCGCGGGGAGGGGAGAGCCCCTCCGTCCTGCCGGGACCGCAGAGCATCGCCCTCGGCAGGGCCCCGCGGACCCCGCTCCGCGCACTGGCCCCCACCGCGGCGGTAGGGACCCCAGCGCCGCCCCGAGCACGGTCACGGGGACCCCCGGTCCCCCGGGGCACGGACAACGGGGACACCCGGCCCTCCCCGGGCACGGACAACGGGGACACCCCGGCCCCCCCCCGGGCGCGTCCTTGGGGACCCCCGAGCCCCTTCCCCGAGCGCGCTGCCGGGAAGGCGGCGCACCGCCCGGCCTGAGCGGGGCCTCGAGGACCCCCGCGCCCCCGGGACCCCCCGCACCCCCGCCCCGGGGCACAGCCCCGAGGACCCCGACGCTCCCGCCCCAGCAGGGCGCTTGGGGCCCGCGGTGCTCCCGCCCCAGCCCGGCGGGGACTCCCGCGCTGCAGGCGCGGCCCAGCCCGGCCTTAGGGCCCGAGCGCCGCCCGGGCCCCGCGCCCGCCCCAGCCCCCCGCTGTCCCGGCGCCCCGGCCCCCCGCTGTCCCGGCGCCCCGCTGTCCCCGCTCACCGCGGCGCCGCCCGAGCGCAGCCGCCCGCCTCCCCCGCCGCCGCGCGCAGCCGCCGCCGCCGCCGTCGCCTACAGCTCCCGGCAGGCCCCGCGCGCCGCCACGGCAGCCGGCAGCGGCCAAACCGCCGCGGCCGAGAGCGAACTACAACTCCCGGCGCGCCGCCGCCCGCACCGCGCCGCGGGGGCTGCTGGGGGCTGCAGTCCGCCCCGCGGCCCGCTCCGCTCCGCGCCCGAAGCGGGCCTGGCCCGGCGGGAAGGGCCCGGCCAGCCCCGACCGCAGCCGGCCCCCCTCCCGCGCACGGGAGGTTGGAGCCCAGCGACGGCGGGCCGCGGTGCGGGGGCCGAGCCGGTCGTGCGGCCCAGTCCCCGGTGGGCCCAGCCCCCGGTGCGCACGACCCCGGTGCAGCCCCCGGTGCCGGCAGGCCCCCCGGCGAGCCCGCGGCTCCTCCTGCCACGCCTGCGCTGTCCCGGCCGTGCCCCGTGGCCCCCCGCCGCTCGGGGCGCGGGGACGGACCCTGCGGGACGCGTGTGCGTGCCTGGCTGCCAGCGGCCACCCGCGAACGGCCCGGCGCTGGCCGGGGCCGGGCAGGCTCCGGTGCCCCCGGCCCTGGGGAACGGCTGGCGGCTGTCGCGGCGTGGGGCGGGGCCCTGCCCCGGCGCGGAGCTGCGGCCGCCGCGGTCCCGGGCTCCGGAGACACTTCCCAGCAGTGCCGCCCCCGTTCCCCACCTCGGGCCAGCACCGGCCGCGGGCCGGGAGCACACACGGTTAACTCCGTCTCTGGCAGGGGGAGGGCTGCGCGCCCCGTCCCGTCCCGCTCCTCCGCTGCCTCCTTCGCTTTCTAGAAAGTGCGTTTCCGCCCGGGCCGGCGGAGGGGAGGGGAGGCCGGCGGAGCGGGAGGCAGCCGGGCCGCCGCGGGCAGGCTCTGCCCCGCGCCCGGGGGCTGGCTGCGGGGCGATGCTGTAGGGAAGGACGGGCAGCGCCAGGAGGGAGCAGCCCTGCCCCGAGGTAGGCGGGGGGCGGGTTCGGGGGGGGCCCCCGCAGGCCCGGGGACCGGCGCCCCGGAGCTGCGCCCCGTCGCGTACCCGGCTGCGGGTGCGGGCGGCGGCGGGGGCTGCGGCTCCGGTGCGGGGTCACCCCGGAGGCGGCTCCGCCTCGGCAGGCACGCGGGCCCCCTGGGGCACCTCCCGGGAGGGAGACCGGTCCCTCCCCCTGCTCCGGGTGAGGACCCTGCCCTGCCTGCGGCGGGGACCGCAGGGCCGAGCCTCTGGGTGCTCTGAGGGCGCAGCCCGACCCGCAGCAGCTCCGGGAGCACGGAGGGGCTTGGTGCTGCAGCCTGCGGCGCAGGCTGGGCCCCGCACAGATCCACCGCGGCCCCCCAGCCCTCCCTCAGCCGTGTGCCCGAAAAGCCGGTCCCCACAGCCAGGGCTGGGCCACCCCTCGCGCGTCTGCAGGGGTCGCGGTGGCCGCTGGGGTCCCCAGCGCGACGCCTGGCCGGGGCTGCCGGTGCCGCCGGGGCTGCCGGTGCCGCAGGAGCTGGGGGGCTGCGACCTCCCCACCGGTCCTTGGCCGCGGCCGCCCCGGGCAGCTCCCACCCTGCTGCCCGCCGGGTCTGCACGGCTCCGGGGGTGCAAACAGCTCTGCGACCGTCCCAGCCGCTGCAGCAGCAGGCGGGGGGGGCCGGCCCACCAGCATGTCCCTGGACGCCCGAGGGAGTCCCAGCTCCGGGCGCTGCGGCTCGGGGAGGGCTGCGTCCACCACCCTGAGCGGGGAGGGCGCGGTGGGCGTGCGGGTCCTGCTGCCTCCGTGCTGCCCCGCTGCTCTGAGCCCCCTCATCCCTCCCCTGCGGTTTGCTCTTGTTTCATCCTGGTCTTTATCGCTGCCTGGAATGTAGTTCAGGATGTTTTGACTTGCAGTCCCAAGGCTTTAGCAGCCGCTGAATTTAAATCTCCAAACCGCTCCTGGAGAGCATCCAACCCCGATAGGAAAAACAGCGTCCCTTCAGCAGGGCTGCATATGCCCATGTGCACGCGGGCACCTCCCGCCCCACGCGCCTGCGGCGTGCAGGAGGAGACACGCACTCGGAGGCGCGCTTGCTTCCATTTCCAGCCCTACGACAGCCTGGGAAGCGCACTGCCTTTCTCGGTGGGAATATCCTGGTGAAGGATTTCTTCTCCCTGTGGAGCAGTTGCCTGCAAAGCTGTGTTTTCCCCAGGGCTGAGCCTGCTGCGAGTCCCAGGGGAATATCTGGTTTGACAGTCCCAGAGCTGAGGGAAAGCCACAGGCTTCCCAAACCCCCGGCGGGCTGCGTGCCACGCTCACTGGCATGTGGCTGGCACAGCTGGAGGCCAAGCCGGGTGAAGAGAGCCAGGGCCAAGGCTCCCCTGGATGATATCTGCTCACAAGCCCCTGGCCGGGCAGCTCCATTGCCTCCACCCCTGTGTCCGCTTCTCCCCTGCCCGCGGAGCAGAGCGCGAGTGCGGGCAGGCACCGGGCCAGGGCGCGGGCAGGGAGGATGCAGTGCCAGGCTGCCCACAGCCCTGCCTCTCCCCATACCCAGCAGTGGCAGTGGGACGTGGGCTGAGACACAGGGCAAGGGGGGGGGACAGAGGCAGGGGGGACACAGGCGCCCAGGAAGCGCGTGAGGGGACGGGCCCTTTGCAGAGGGTGTGAGCAGCGGGAAAGCCCTTCGCAGTCTTTCCCCATCCCTCTGCCCCTTCCCGGCCCCAGCGAACGTGACTCATAAGCCAGGCATCCATCCTGGCCTCGAACGCTTTCCGCGCCCACTGCCGGAGCACGCCTGCCCGCCTGGTCCCCGGACCCTGCCAGCCCCCGCGCTTGGGGGACAACAGGGACGGCCTGCCTGGGGGCTGGCCCAGCCTGGCGATCACTGACGGGGGACCCCAGTGCTCAGAGAGCAGGCTTGCACCAAAACAGCAGGATTCCGCTCCAAGCCCCTTCCCCGTGGCCTGGCCCACCCCCAGGACACGGGGCTGTGCTGCGTGGGGCCCTTTGCCCCTTGGGGCAGGCGCTCCAGGATGCCGGCAGAGCCCGGCCAGACAGCACGGGGGGAGGCTGTTTGGGAGAGACAGGAGCCGGGTGAGCAGCCTTCCCCATCCCGGCGCTGCAGGGTGTGGGACCAGGCAGCCCACGCCCGCGGCCCTGTGCCCATCTGGTCATGCCCCGGCACCGCCTCGGACCCTGCTGCCGCAGGATGCCGAGCAGCCGGGCAGTGCCACACGCATGTTTGGCCATGGCTGTCCTGGCGCCTTCGGGGCTGCAGGGCACGGTGCTGTGTGCCCGGCCCCACACGGCTGTGATAAGGCAGGGAAGGGCAGCGGAGCCGCGCGGGTTGGGCCATGGTGCCACCGGCTACTGCAAATATTAGCTTTGGCCCCACGCAGGATGTGGGCTCCCAGGAAGGTTTCTCCCCGTGGTGGCTGGCTCCTAGCTCGCATCCACGTCTCCAGAGAAGCGGGTCTTGTCTCCTTGCAAACCCTCAGACCAAGGTCCCAGGCACAGGGGTGGGGGCCGAGGGCTGGCAGCTCCTGGGGCACAGGAGTCCCTTTCAGGGGGTCTGCACAGCGGGCATCCTTGCAGGCCCTGGGGAGGGAGGAGGGATGCAGATCCTCTCCCGGGCAGGTCTGGGATCTCCCACAACGGGCAGGGCCGTACCCCGACATTTGCCCCGTGGCATCTGGAGCTGCCTGCAATTTTCCCAGGTGCTGACAGTCCGAGTTGCAGCTCCTGGGCATCCGTGGGAGGCAGCTGGAGCGGGGCTGAGTAGGAGCAGCAGTGCTCGGCCCAGGGTTTGGACAGGGCTGCTCCATTCCACCCTCGGCTCCCCAGGTAATCCCCTCTTCCACGCGTGCCAGGTGTCTGGGGGCTGCACGGCCCCAGCTCCCAGCTTGTTGGTGAGCCCAGAGCCCCTGCGCTGCCCCAAACGCGGGTCTCCCCGGGTGCTCCCTGCAGCGTCACCGAGGCACACGGCCCAGCTAAAAGCAGCTGTTTAGGTACGGATGGTCCTTGCAGCTGCAAGAGATGTGTGTGCCCGCGGTGCGGGCTCTGCTGGGCAAGGGCTGGTGCAAGAGCAGCCTTTTGGGGCTGGAAGCACAGCTGTGCCCCGCCCGGGGCTGCATGGCGCACCAGGTCCTGTCCGGGGACAGCGCGGGGCACAGCCAGGCTGGCACGGCAGCTCCTGGCTCTGCCAGGCCCTGACACCCCCCTCAGCCGTTCCCGGCATCTCGCAGGGCACCGCCGCAGCATGGAGGGGCTTTGGGCGCTCGGTGTCCTGCTGCTCTCCTGCCTGCTGCTGCTCTGCCCCGTGGGGAGCCAGACCAGCCCCAGCCCCGACCAGCATTTGCAGACGGACCCCGAGGAGGCACCGTCCCAACACCACGCTGCCAGGTGAGGGGACCCCGGGGCCGGGGCGTTTCACAGCGGGGGACGGGGCAGCCCTGGCACCGCAAAGGGCCCCGGCTCCCACCCGTAGCTCCCTGTTGCGCTTTGCTTTCTGCCCTCCCCAGGGCCACGCGGGAGCAGAAGGCCGGCAGTGCCCAGGAGGGGCTGCCCCCGCGGCCCCGCTGCGTCCGCTGCTGTGAGCCGCCCGACCAGCGCTTCTCCTACCCCCAGTACCAGCCCCTGCCTCAGATCAACATGACCATCCTGAAAGGTGAGGGCTGGGGGGCCCCGTGCCGTGGCACTGCCCGTGGCCACCGTGGCCAAACCTGCAGCCCAGACACCCCATGCTGCCAGGCACCACGAGCCTGCCTGGTCTGCCAGCATCACTCCAGGGCCAGCGCCAAGCTGGGCTCCCAGTGCCGGCTCGCTGGGGTGCCAGTCTCGCACAAACTGGGAGCAAGAAGCTGGGGCTGGTGCCTGTGGTCCAGCGCCCTGCACGGGCAGAGGAGCGGTGGGCCTGGGACACCCCGGGGCATGAGCTGCTCCCGCTCCCGTGGCCTCTGGGCAGCGGCTTTGGGGGCAGCAGCAGAGCCCAGGGAGGGGGCAGGGGCTGGGGGGAGTCCCTGCTGTCCCCATCCCCTTCTGTCAGGCAAAGGGGCTTCCACGGCGCCGGGTTTAGAGATGGCACCACCTCTGACAGCACAACTGTCCCTCCTGCTTCACCCAGGCGAGAAGGGGGACCGTGGCGAGCGAGGCATGCAGGGCAAGTTTGGCAAGACGGGGGTGGCCGGCAGCAGGGGCCACACGGGGCCCAAGGGACAGAAGGGCAGCGTGGGTGCCCCGGGGGAGCGCTGCAAGAGCCACTACGCTGCCTTCTCGGTGGGCCGCAAGAAACCCCTGCACAGCAACGACTACTACCAGACCCTCATCTTCGACACGGAGTTTGTCAACCTCTACGACCACTTCAACATGTTCACCGGCAAGTTTTACTGCTACGTCCCCGGGATCTACTACTTCAGCCTCAACGTGCACACCTGGAACCAGAAGGAGACATACCTGCACATCATGCGCAACGGGGTGGAGGTGGTGATCCTCTACGCCCAGGTGAGCGACCGCAGCATCATGCAGAGCCAGAGCGTCATGCTGGAGCTGCAGGAGCAGGACGAGGTCTGGGTGCGGCTCTACAAGGGCGAGCGCGAGAACGCCGTCTTCAGCGATGAGTACGACACTTACATCACCTTCAGTGGCCATCTCATCAAGTACAGCGGGGATCCCTGAGCGCCCGCTCCCCCCTGCTCCCCCTCGCTGGGGCAGGTGTCGGAGGAGCCCCTGCGGCCCCCTCGTCCCGGGCATGCTACCCGCCATTAAGCTGTTAGCCCTGCTATGTGCCGCTACCCCCAGCAGCTGCCCCAGTGTGTGAATACCCCCCCAGCTCCTGGAGGCCGGTGGCTGCACCTGGAGGAGTCGGAGCCATGTCCAGCCTCCGCTGCAGTTGTGACCGGGGAAGCAGCTGCTCACCCGGGGCCGGCAGGGAGCTCACCCCCGCCTGTGCCTGCTTCAGAGCTGGCTTTGCTGGGGCACAGGGGTTCATGGCTGTGAGCTGGCACCGGCCGAACGGGTTTGACGGCCGGTGCCCTGGTGCGAGACAGCATGAACGCATGCACCGTGTTCCTCCCTTGCCCCGCTCGCACTGTGCCGTGTTCCTCCCTTGCCCCGCTCGCACTGTGCCGTGCTCTGCAGGCTCCTCCTGGAAAAGGGCAGAGGGTGCTCAGCATCCAGCAGGGAAGGCAACAAAACCACTAAGGGCCCCTCTTCCCTTCTGCAGAGCTGGCTCCCAACGGTGCGGATGTTGCAGCACGGCGCTGGGCACCCTCTGGGCTGACGCTTCCGCCAAGCGCTCCCGCGGGGGAGCGGATTGCATCAGTTCCCCGCTGCAAGTCCCCGTCACAGTTCCCCCCACCGCAGCCTCTGCTCGGTGCCAACGCTGCCGAGGAGGGGCTGGCTCCCCACTGGCAGCCCTGGGTGCGGGGCCTTTGGCCTCAGCTGCTTCCTCTTCAGTTAGGTTATCTGCTGCCCAGGCTTTGTATTTTTGTAGATGCAATAGCAGAGCGGGGCCTGGGGCAGCGTGCTGCCCGCGCCCTCTGTACAGCTTCTGACCACATTAAACACCCCACGATTTCAAGTCCTACTCACTCTTTCAGCGCGTCCTCTTGCTTTGTGCGTGCGGGGGCTCCAAGAGGCTCAGGGCAGGTTCCCACTCCTGGGGTGCAGGGGGTCCCCAAGAGCCATGGGCTGGCACGGTGCTGCTGAGCTGGTGGTGAGAAGGGAAAGGAAGGGAAGGGCAGACCGTCCCCGGAGAGGCAGGGAGACACAAGCTGGGCTCCATGAGCGCCGACTGCTCCCTCAGGGCCTGGGAGCTGGGAGCTGAGTGCAGTAACAGACCCGTCAGCCTGCGAGCAGGGCAGGCGGGGGTGGTGGCCGGGTTTACCAAGAGTCCGGATCATCCGGCAAGTCTGCGGTGATGAGGCAGGTCTGAGGTCAAGCTGGGAAGCCAGTGGGTCAGGGTCCAGTTTCGGTGGGTCCATGGCTGGGCAGGGCTGCAGCTGGAGACCAGCATCCCCCAGCACAGCAGGGAAAGGAGGGAGGGCTCACGGCTGAGCTTACACAGAGCCCCAGCCCCACGGGTGGGGGCCCAGGTGAGGCCGGGCTAGGGCTGGCGGCACCCTCAGGGCCCTGGCACTGCTGTCCCCATGGGCTGGCCCCAGGGACCCTGCAGGAGGGACCCTGCTCATGGCCAGCCCAGGGCCCCATCCCAGCCCTGCGGTGGGGGCAAAGCCCCGCGGCAGCACCCAGCCCCTCTGGGCAGCAGGGCTGGGGCTGCGGGTGCTGCTGGCACACGGCACGAGGGGAGGGCTGCCTGCTGCGGGGCGGCCGCCACCCAGGTACCGGCTCTGTCCCAGTCTGCACAGCAGGGCCTGCAGGTGCAACGTGACACGTTGCATCCCGGCACACACGTCCCATCCCAGGACACACAGTCTGTCCCGGGACATGTGGCCCCATCCCAGGACACACAGTCTATCCCGGGACACACAGTCTATCCTGGGAGATGTGGCCCTGTCCCCGGACACACGTCCCATCCCAGGACACACAGTCTGTCCCGGGACATGTGGCCCCATCCCAGGACACACAGTCTATCCCGGGACACACAGTCTATCCTGGGAGATGTGGCCCTGTCCCCGGACACACGTCCCATCCCAGGACACACAGTCTGTCCCGGGACATGTGGCCCCATCCCAGGACACACAGTCTATCCCGGGACACACAGTCTATCCTGGGAGATGTGGCCCTGTCCCCGGACACACGTCCCATCCCAGGACACACAGTCTGTCCCGGGACATGTGGCCCCGTCTCAGGACACACAGCCCATCCTGGGACACACGTCCCATCCCAGGACACACGTCCCATCCCAGGACACACAGTCTGTCCCGGGACACACAGTCTATCCTGGTACATGTGGCCCTGTGCCAGGATGCACAGCCTGTCCCAGGACACACGTCCCATCCCGGGACACACAGCCCGTCCCAGGACACACAGTCTATCCCGGGACACACGGTCTGTCCCAGGCCATGTGGCCCCGTCCCAGGACACGCGGGTCCAGCGGCGCCGAGTGCGGCCGGGGCGGGCCGGGCGCTGGGGGCGGCGCGGGGCCGGGGCCGGGGCCGGGGCCGGGGCCGGGGCCGGGGCCGGGGCGGGCGGAGCTCCGCGGGCCGCGCCTCCGGGAGAGCCGGGCCAGGCCGGGGCCGGCGCCGCTGTCAGTGCGGGCAGCGGCGGCGGCAGCGCCATGGCGGAGGCGCAGGAGGGGCCCGGGCGGCGCGGCAAGAGGGCCGGGGCCGAGGCGGAAGAGCCGGCGGAGGCGGAGGAGGCGGAGCGGCCCGGCCGGCGGCGGCGGAGGTGGGCGGCGGGCCGGGCCGGGCCGGGCCGGGGTCGGGCTCGGGCTCGGGGCCGGGGCCGGGGCCGGGCCGGGGCTCAGCTGGACTCGGCGGGCGCTGGCCGCGGTGCTGGCCCGGCCCGGCCCGGCGGCGGGTGCCAGGCCAGCAGCGAGGCCTGGCCCGGCCCTCACCCCCTCCCCGGCAGCTTCCAGCCGGCGGCGGAGCCCCTGGGAACCACCGTGCTGCACGACACCGTCAGCACCCGCCCGCAGCCCCTGCCAGGTGAGGCACCGCGGGGAGGGCGCCCGCTGCGCCCCTGGGTCCCCACCGGGCTGGTGCCGGTGGCGGTGGCGGTGGTGATGCCGGCGCCGGCGGCGGTGCCGGTGCCGAGCCGCACGGGCAGTGCTGCCCGCTGACCCCGTCCCCCATCTCTCCACCTGCCCCAAGCGAGGCACTTCGACACCAGGACGACGGAACCCATCAGCTTCTTCTTGTCCAGCCTGGAGGAGCTGCTGGCCTGGCAGCCCGACAGCAACGACGACTTCAACGTCTCCGCCGTGCCCCTGGCAAAGCGCCAGCCCCCGCTCCTCAGCAAGAGGCCCCGGACACTGGTTTGCCATGACATGCGCGGCGGGTACCTGGAGGACAGGTACGTGCGGGGCAGAGGGGAGATGTGGCAGCAGCGCTCAACACCTCAAACTCCAAACCTCTTCTACTTCTGCTTGATTTGTTTCCTGCCGGCTTGGCCGCAGGCGGGCAGGGATGGAGGGGTTTGGCTCTTGGCACCGGAGCAGGGTGACCTTGCTCGGGCCAGCCCTAGCCAGGGTCCATAGGGGTGGCTCAGTGCCACAGCTCTGCCCAGCTCCCGGGGTGTGAGTCAGGTTCCTGCCCAGCCACGCAGCCGTCTGCCGGCGTCCTTCCCGCGTTGCCCAACCCTATTCCTTCTCTGCTGCTGCAGGTTCATCCAGGGCTCAGCCACACGCAACCCCTACGTCTTCTACCACTGGCGGTACATCGACATCTTCGTCTACTTCAGCCACCACGCCGTCACCATCCCGCCCGTGTGCTGGACCAACGCGGCACACAGGAACGGTGTCCCCGTGCTGGGTGAGGGCAGGGCCGGCTGCAGGGCTGGCGGCTGCAGGACTGGGCCTGGGGGAATGCAGTGGGTTTGTCGGGGTGCACAGCCAACGCCGCTCTCACCGCCTCCCCAGGCACGTTCATCACGGAGTGGACGGATGGGGAGAAGCTGTGCGAGGCGTTCCTGGCTGGCGGGGAGGAGGCGTACCGCGCCGTCAGCGAGCAGCTGGCCCGCATCGCCCAGCACTACCGCTTCGATGGCTGGCTGGTCAACATGGAGAACACGCTGAGCGTGAGCCGCGGTCGCGCCCTGCCCGCCTCCCTGCCTCCTGCCCTGCCCTCACGCCGCTCCCACGTGGGGCCCCTCGCCCGCCCCGTGCCAACCTGGCCCTGCTCTCTCCTGCCAGGCGGCGGCGGTGGGGAACCTGCCCCCCTTCCTGCGGCACCTGACGGCACAGGTGCACAGCGCCGTGCCGGAGGGACTGGTGATCTGGTACGACAGCGTCCTGCAGAACGGCACGCTGAAATGGCAGAACGAGCTGAACGAGGAGAACAGGTGAGGCCGGGTCCTGCCTGCCCCCCCCACCTTACCCAGTCAAAACCAGCCCTGGGTGGGGGGCATGAACCCACCCCAAACCCAGCGCTCGGGGGCGGTCAGGGCATGGCCTGCACAGCCCTCGGTGGGGTGGTCTGCGGGGACAGCTGCAGTGTCCGCCCTGCCACCCTGACCCTCGTCCCCAGGGTGTTCTTCGATGCCTGTGATGGGCTGTTCACCAACTACAACTGGAAGGAGGAGCACCTGGAGCGCACGCGTGGGCTGGCCGGGCCGCGCCACACCGATGTCTATGTCGGCATCGATGTCTTTGCCCGCGGGGACGTGATCGGTGGTGGCTTCGACACTGACAAGGTGGGTGTGCCAGGGCTGGGCCAGAGCGGGACCCCGGGCCTCCCCCTGGCGCAGGGCTCTGAGCTCCCACCGATGGCCGTGCCGTGCCGTGCCGGGCTGCTAACCCAGGGACGTAGTGGTGAGGAGTGGCAGAACCCAGAGCCGCTGGGCATGGAGAGGGAGCTGGGGGATCCCAGTGCTGCAGTCCCTGGAGAGGGAGATGCCGCAGCACATCCCCATGGTGTTGTCCTGCCCCACCATGGGGCCAGCGGGACCTGGGGGAGTGGAGATGGGGCAGGTGACAAGGTGACCACCCGGCCCGGCCCGTGCTGCTCACCGCTCATCTCCGCAGTCCCTGCGCCTGATCCGCCAGTACGGCCTCTCTGCAGCCATCTTCGCTCCCGGCTGGGTCTATGAGCACCTGGGGGCGGAAAACTTCCTGGACAACGAGAACAAGTGAGGGCGGCTTGGCAGGGCGAGGGCTGTGGCGGGGAGACGGGCCCGGGAGCACCCTGGGCCGGGAGGGCTGCCGGCCGGTGGGACAGGGCTGCCAGGAGACCGTGGCTGCCCGCCGGGACCGAGCCGGCCCTGCTCTGCCCTGGCTGGGGCAGTGCCCAATGCCACGCCAGGGCAGCGGCTGTAGCAGGGGTCTCTGCTCGGACGTCCGCCTTTTCCTGCAGGTTCTGGGGCTTGCTGGCCGAGTACCTGCCCACACACAGCATCTGCACGCTGCCCCTCGCCACCTCCTTCAGCCTGGGCATGGGCACCAGCAGGTTCCTGGCTGGGAAGGTGGGTGTGGGGTGATGGCTCGGCTCCGGCTGGGCAGGGGTGGCCTGGGCAGGAGGGTCCCTGCTCCCAGCCCCCTGCCCGGCCCAGCTCTCCCCGTCCTGCAGGAGGAACAGGCCGGTCCCTGGTATGACCTGAGCACGCAGGAGATCCAGCCCCTCTACGCGGAGCGCGAGGGCAGGCTGAGCACCAGCTGCTGCCTGCAGGACGCCTGGAGCGGGGGCAGCTCCCTCAGGGTGCAGGGGACCATCCCCGCTGGCGAGGAGCACGTGGCCATCCGGTGAGTTGTGGGGCGAAGCCCTCTCGCCACCTCCTCGGCGCTGGACTGGCGCCGTGCCGGCATGGCATGGCCCACGTGGCCTGGGCAGAGCTGCGTGGCCCCAGGGCCTCGTGGTGAGCGTGCCGCGGGGCTCTCTGCCCAGCAGAGCTAACCCAATGCATTTTCTCTTTCTCTCTCTCTCTCTCTCTCTCTCTCTGTATCTCTCTGGGTGGATTTGGGGTCATCAGCCTTTTCTCTTTGCAGATGCCGGCGCCCCCCAAGCTCTTCCTGACCCTGCTCTACAAGCTGGAGGGGCCGCACCCCGACGAGTTCACAGTTGCGCTGGAGCTCACCACCTGGGACTCGAGTACCTGCCACGAGGGCGACGTCACCTCCCTGCCCGGTGAGGACCCTGTCCCCCCCCCCGCCCCCGTGTTCTCTGCAGCGAGCAGCCGCTGCAAGGGCGCGGGACCAGCTCAGCCCCTCGCCCCCGCTACCTCCGGCAGAGCCCAACGGCCGGCACCAGCCCTGGTTCCTCCCGGCACCGCCGCCCGGCCTCGCCGGGCTGCTCGCCGCCTGCGACCGTGACTCCCACGGCTGGACCAGCCGGTGAGCGCGCTGCCGGCCCCCTGCATCCGTGGGCGGGTGGGGGCACCCCGGGGCCCCCCAGCACCGTGCCCGCTCTGCCCCTGCGCTCCCAGGTGCTACGAGCTGGACCTGCGGGACTGCAGCCTGCGAGACCTCTCCCTGCTCGTGTCCCGCCAGCAGCCCGGCCCGGCGGAGACGCCCTTCTCCTGCCTCCTCGGCGAGCTCCGGGTGAGTGCCCGCCGCTGCCGGCCCCGCGCTGCCCCGCGCCGGGAGAGCGGGCGGGCGCCCGCCGCCCCCGGCCCGGCCCGGCCCCGACCGGCCCGGCCCGGCCCCGACGGTCCCGCCGTTCCTCCGCAGGTGCTGGACGCGGCCAGCGCGGCGGCCGCCCCGCCGCAGGTGCGGGGCCTGGCGGCCTCGCAGCTCTGGTGGCAGGAGGGCCCCGGCCCGGAGCAGCTCTCGCTCAGCCTCACGCTCCGCTGGGCCTTCCCGCCCGGCCGCGCCCGCTGCTTCCGCCTGCGCAGCCGGGGCGCGGGCTGCGGCCGGGGCCGGGCGCCGGCGGAGCTGCTGGGGCTGGCGCCGGCCTGCCTGTACCGCGCCGTGGGGCTGCCGCTGCCGCGGCCGCCGGCCGGGCAGCCCTGCCGCCTGGAGCTGCTGGTGGAGCCGGTGCTGCGCGACGAGCTGCCCGTGGACCCCGGCCGCTGGGGGCGGCTGGTGCTGCTCTACTCCGCGCCGGCCGGCGGCACCGGCGGAGACGGGCGTTAGCGGGCGGCGCGGGGCGGCCCGGCGGGAGCCCCCTCCTCCGTGCCGGGGCCGGGCTGGGGGCGGGGGTGGGCGGGGGCACGGCAGAGCCGGTGCCGGGGCGGGGCCGAGCGGGCGGAGGCTGCGTCTCGTCCCGCTGGTTCGGCGGGTCCCTGCTCTCCCGCAGCCGCGGCCGGGCTCAGCCCCTTGCCGCGGGCGCCCGCCGGGAGCTGGCCGGGGCCCTGCGAGGGGCCGCCCGGGGACCCCGGCCCCGCTCCTGCGGCCCCTGCTGCCCGCAGGCTGCGCGCTCCCGGGCCGGGGACGCCTGCCCTGAGCCCCCCCCCCCCCGCGCTGCAGCCCCGCGCCCGCTCGCCCCGGGGCCCGGCCCGGCGCGCCCGGCTGCCCTCTCCGCGGGGCCGGCAGGCAGCGGCTGCGCCCGCGCTGCCTCCCTGGACAGCTTACGCGGAGAAGGAGAGAAAATTTATAGCAGCAATTATTTTCTCACAGTCTGGTGAGCAAGCAATTAGCAGGCAGGGAGGCGGGCGAGCGCGCTGCGCAGCGGGGTCGCCCAGCCCCAGCTCCCTGCGAGCGCCGGCCCCGGTCCCACAAACAATGCTGGCTCCCGCTCAGGAAAATTAAAATGTCAGCAGTTAAGCTGCCGCTCCTCCGGTGGGTGACTTGCTCTGAAATGAATTATCTGACGGTTTGAAAAATGGAAGGCTTGGCACAGCCAGGGCAGGGCTCCTGCCGTGCCGGCACCCCGCTCCCTTGCTACGGGGAGGCCAGGGGCCCCAGCGGGTTCCCCCCTCGCCTGCCGCAGGCTGCAGCCCCCTGCCCGGCGGCGTGCCGGGGCGGCCAGACCCGCCGTGCCAGCCACGGCCCCGTGCCCTCACGCCAGCGCCCCAGTCAAAACCTGAGTTGCCCTGGTTGAAGAAAGAAATCTTTATTAATAATTTCAATAATAATAATAATAATCCTTGTAATAATAATAATAATAATAATAATAATAATAATAATAATACTGTTTATTAGAATGGTCACACCTTTGAAGCATACAGGATGGGCCGGCGCCAGCCTGCGCGCCGGTGGCCAGCGCAGGGGTTTTGCTGTAAGGAAGAAGCCAGTACAGCGATGGAAGGAGCTTTGTACAGGGGGGGGGCGTGGGGCCGGGGCGGCCGGGGCTATGTACACCGGGAATAGAAAAGGGGGAGCTCGTTGCTGGAGCGTTGGGGGCATCTGCAGACTATAAAGTGAGGTTTGAGGAGTGGCGGAGCCACGCGGGGCGGGGGGGCTGAGCGCGAGGCCGTCCTGTGGGATGGGGCTGCACCCCGGGGTGGGCTCCACGGCACCCAGTGCCGCCAGGCACTGGACCCAGCACGCTGGCTGCTGCAGACCGACCCCAGGGCTCGGGCTGGTCCCCGCAGGCGATGCCAGCCCCCAGTCCTGGGCAATGCAATGGCCGAGACCCCACGCCGAGGCCTGGCGGTATCCCGCTGTCTCGGGCAGGGACGGGATCGGGGCAGTCCTCATCCTGGCTCAGCACAGGGGGCCGCGAGCGGCGTCGGTCAGGGTTGCTCCCTGCAGGGTGGGAGCCCCAGGTGCGTCAGGGGACGGAGGGGAGGGGAGGGGAAAGGGATCGCAAGCGATTTGCAAGCTCCTCTTAACAAAAATTCCCTTTAAAATGCAGAGGCTCGTCCCCCTGCAACGCCCAGCGCCTCAGCAAAGCGGCTGCGCCGCCGCCCCAGCTCCGCACGGGAGCCGAGGCCTCGCACACTTGACACGCTGATGACCGGCAAGCGCCGGAGCTCGGGAAACACGAAGCCGGGTTCCCACCCTGGCGCCCAGTCCCCAGAGCCGGGGAAGGGGCGGCCGTGCCACGGCGCTCCGCCAGCACCCCCAGCACCGCCACGCCGGGGCGGAAAGGAAGACGTGGTGCCCAGGCCCTGCGCCTGGGCGGGCGGAGGCCCCTCCGGATGCCCCCGCGCTCAGCGACGCACTGGCTCTCCCTCCCTGCCGCGGGCTGCGGGGCCGGGGCGGAGAGGGGCCCCTCTGGTGCGTCCAGCCGGTCCGTGCTCGCCACGGCGCTCCTCCGGGACTCGCTCGCTCGGTGCGTGTGTGGACAGTATGGGACTTTCACTTGGCTGTTGCCGCTTTGCTTTTTTTTTTTTTTTTTTGTTGCTTTGCTTTTAATTTTTTTATTTTTGATTTTTTTTTTGTGTGTGTGTATTTTTTTGCCCTTCCTGGTCCCAGAAGGATACGGCCGCGGTTTCACTACAACAGAAACAGAGAGGCAGGTCTTTTGCTGGAGCAGCGTGCGGGGCAGCCTGGCCGAGCCGCCGGCCGGGAGGGACGCGGGCGCCAGCCCGGCCCCCCAAGGCCCGCACCGCGCCCCACGCCTGCGCAGCCAGCCTGCCGCACCCGAGCCCCTCCGCAGAGCCGTGCAGGCGGCCCTGGAGAAGCGCTGCTGCCCGGGGGGGCCGTCCCCGGGGTCCCGCACCCACCCCAGCCCGGCTCCGTCCCCGAGGAGCGCGCAGCAGCCCCCGCCGGCTCCTGTCTCTCCTATGGGGCAGAGGGACTGCTCCGGGGCTGCCGTCGGTGCCGCGGCCCCCGCGCCTGCGGGCAGAGCGTCCCCTCCTGCCTCGCGGGCTACGAGCCCTCGGCACCCCCAGCGAGGGCAGCACCCCACGGGGGCTCGGGCCGGGGCGGAGCTGCCCGGGGACCCCGCGACCCGGCTCTGGGAGCAGGGCGCTGTCGGGGCCGAGGGCCGGCCCCGCTCCCCGCGGTCCCAGGGGTGCCGGGGGCAGGAGCCACCCGGGGTCCCGCGGCGCTCGGCAGCACCGGGGCGCAGGGCTGCACCGGGGCCGGCGGACGGTGCAGGAGACGCGGGCGGGCGGCGGGACGGAGCGGCTCGAGGTAACCCTACGGGCGTGGGCTGCCGAGGCTCAGCGGAGCCCGGCCCCAGCCCCAGCCCCAGCCCGCCCGGGCAGGGCCCGCGGTTCCTCCAGAGGCTCGGCCTCGGCTCTGTCTGCCTGGTTTGGTTTGGTGCTAGTGAGCAGTCAGTGTTAGTGGTGGGAGGGGCTGTGTCTGTCTTGCTAGTAGGGAGTGAAGCGGCTGTACCCTCCTCGGTATAGACTAGCCTGCAACATCAAAGATGAAAAAAAAGCCAATCAGTATTCGAGAGAGAGGCAAAGCCCGTTCTTCCCTTTTCTTTTTTTCCTTGGTTGTTTTTTTTTTTCCTCTTTAAAATGACACCAAATCGCTTCTGTCCTTGGGACGTGAGGGGCGGGCAGGGCCGAGGGTGCCCTCTGGGCCGAGGGTGCCCTCTGGGCCGGCCGCGGGTGCTGCCTCGGGGTGGTGCGTGGGCTGGGGGCTGCGGGGTGCCCCAAGCCCCGGTGCCCCCAGCGCAGCACCACCGCGGCCGGGCCTCCTCCCGCCTGCGGTGACCGCGGAGGAGCCCGTCCCCGTCCCCGCTGCGGCGCATCCCCGCGGGACGGAGGGGCCGTGGCCCCTCGCTAGCGGCTGCCCGGGGCCGGGGGTGCCGAGGGGCGCTCGGCAGCCTGGCCCCGGCCGGGGGTGGGGAATTAAAAAAGGAAGAAAAAGACCGGTTGGCTTTGAGATCCCGCCCATGAGTGGGATTTTTCATCTTTGATGCTGGTTGTGAAGCTAGCTAAGAGCTGCGGCGAGCGGGTGGGCTGCAGGCACCGGCGCGCACGCGTGCTGCCTGAGCGTGGCTACGTGCCGGGGCCTGGGGACGCGGCCCCGTGCCGCGGAGGAGAGAGGGGGTCCCCGGGGTGCTGCCCAGGCAGCCGGCGCAGGGGGCAGCCGGGCCCCCGGGAAGCGGCGTGCGTGGGCGACTGCGTGGGGCAGCCTCTTGCCGGGTGTAACAGGGGACATAGGGCGGAGGCACGGGGGGGGCTTCCTCTCTTGCCTGCCCGTTGACAGAGCCAGGCAGGGGCTGCGCTGCTCCTGCTGCTGCGGCCAGCTCCCGGCTCCCCCTCCCACGGCCCCTGCGTGCGGGGCTGTCCTGTGCCCCTCGCTTGTCCCCACACCCCGCAGGCGCCCTGCGCTGCCGTGCTGGGCCCCCCTCCCCGGGCTGGCTGCGGCTCGCGCCGGGAAGCAAAGAAAGGCCGCGGGGGCTGCTCTTACCATGGTGCCGATGCTGTACGTGGCGGCGGGGCCGATGGTGTGGTGGTACGGGTCTGCCGCTGCGTACACTCTGCCATAACTAGGAGCAAACACAGCGGCGGGCGTTAGCGACCGGGGTCGGGGTCCCGTGTCCCCTCAGCAGCCCCCCTGCCCAGCTGCTGCTTCCCCCTGCTGCGCCCGGGAGCCCCCCGGGACCTCCCTGCTTCTCCCTGCCTGGGCACCAGCCCCTGCCAGAACAAGCCCAAAGGGGAGCACAGGGGGCCCCTGTTTGCAGGACGCTCGCATCGTGCCTGGCTCTGTCCTCGTCCCACGGGGCACGAAAGCTGGGCCGTGTCGGACTGGGCGGTGCAGGGCGTGAAACGGGGCTTCTCCCCCCGAGGAGCAATGCCCGCGGTGCAGCGGTGCTTACCTGTCGCTGTACGCTGCTGCTGCTGCCGCGGGCTGGGCATATCTGTAGGCGGCGTAGCCCCCCTGCAGCGAAGGGAGAGACTGCCATCAGGGAGGGGGCAGCACCCGCTGGGGGAGGCTCGGGGGGCCGGGGCAGCTGGGTGTCGCCCCTGGGCATTGCCACGGAGCAGTGGTGGGACCCTGCAGGGAGCCGGTGCCCGTGCCACCAGGCGCGCACCAGCCTCATTGCCATTCCCCAGGGGCTTTCACAAACATTAACCTTAAAAAATTAAATTTCCAGAGGAGAGAATGTCACCTCCCTGATCGCTTTAATGAGGTGTCACGTTAGATAAATCCTTCAGCTGCCCGCCTGAAATATCGCCAATGGCTTCTTAAACACGGAGGTTAAATGCCAGTGTTAAGACAGCGCACCGGCGCTCGCCAAGGCCGTAAATCCCGCGCGGTGCTGGCCCCACGAGGCCCTGGCCGGGGGCACGGGACCCCGCGTGGTGCCACCGCCCTCACGTCCGCGCTCCGCCTGGGCGCCGGCTGCCCTCCCCAGGGGAAGGGGTTGGCAGGGGGCAGAGCCCCACACGGAGCTGCCCAGCGCTGCTCATCCCCCCCCCCGCCCCCGGCACAGGGTCCCTGGCGTGGCCGAGACCCGGGCACGGCGTCACTTACGTAGATCTCAGCTCCATAGAACCCGTCCTGGTAGACGACCCTGCAAACGAGGCGGAGGCGTCAGAACCTGGCCCGGGTCACCGGCCGAGAGGGATCGGGGTGAAGCTGGTGAACTGGGGGAGCTGCTTCCAGCAGCGCAGCCAACGGGTGAGGAGCGGCCGTCCTCGGGCCCGGCCGGCCTGGGACTCCTGGCAGGGACGCGGGGATGGGTGGAGGGCACGACAGGGATGGAACAGCCCGGGGCACGATCGCTGCTGGCAGCACCGAGCAGCCGCAGATCGCCGTGGCCGTGCCTGACACCAGAGCGGCCGTGCGTGCCAGGAGAGAGTATTTCTATAAACAAACCGACACGGCTGGACTAACGGCCTGTGCTTCGGGGCCCAGGAGGACGTGGGTCACCCCGAGGGGCAGCAAACCCCCCGCTCTGGGGGGTTTCACAGAGCCCGAGGCCAGGCAGGTGCCGGGGGAGCTGCAGCCCGTTCCCGAAGCGCAAGACCCTGGCAATGCCGACACTGGCGGAACCGGAGCAACGCGGCAGCAAACAGCCCCCCCGCCGCCCGGGTACTCACGCGCCGTAGGTGGGGATGGGTGGCGGCGGCGGCGCAGCCCGGAAGGTGTTGTAGACGGCGCGTCCTCGTCCCCGTAAGTGTGCCCCTCGGTAGGCCACAGCTGTCCCCGTGGCAGGGTACGGGAACCCCGTTACTGCAGGAGGGAGGGGACAAACGTGGGCTTTCCGCAGCAGCTTCCCACAGCGCGCGGCTGGGACCCCTGCGGCCACCGCGGGACGTCCTGTGCCAGAGCCTGCCTCTGCCCCCGGGCCTGCCGGGGACGCGGTCCCGCGGGGACGCTGGGGCGAGGGGACGGGGCGGGGGGAGCTGTGCACGCAGGGGTGCAGGATGGGGAGAGGGGCCCGGGGCTGCTCGCTGCTCAGAGCAGCAGCGGCGTCGGACACGGCGCGGAGCTGACGTTCGGGGGGACCCGCGGTGGGGCTGGCCCCAACGCAACTTTACCTGCGTAGAACTCGGGGCCGTAGACCGCTCCCACCACCGGGTTCAGCTTCCAGCCTGCGGGCAGGGAGAGCCGGTGAGGCCGGGGACACGCTCCCCGTGGCACTTCCCCCCCCCCCCCCAGCAGGGCTTCGAGGGGCCACAGCTCCCATCCCCGGGCAGCTGCAGGGCGTGGGGTGCCCGGGGGGACAACGGGGAGCCCGGCGGGGCTGTACCCCCGCACTGGGCGGGGAGCGGTCGCTCTCCTGTCCGCCCAGGGGCGCAGAGCCCATTTGCTGTCGGAGCTCAGCGGCAGCCCGGCAGTCAGGGAGCGCGGGTGCCCAGGGACGCCCGCCTGCGGCAGCTCCGGCTCTCCTCGCGCTGGCCTTACCGTTGGTGTAGGGGTTGGCAGCCTTCTTGTTCGTCATGACCCGGGCCGTGGCGTTGTTCACCTGCGGAGAGAGGGGACGGGAGCTCAGCACCTGCGGGCGGCGGGGCTGGTGAGGCCGCGGTCCAAGGCGCGCTCGGCCGCGCTCGGCACGCCTTGCTGCTGCTTCAGATGCCGGAGCGAAGGACGCCAGCCCCGCGAGGAGACGCGGGAGGAGTCTCTGCCTGCAGCCGCCCTGCAATGACGCAGTCCTGCCCGCACCCCCGGCCAGCCCGGGCCTCCCGGCTCCTGCCCCGGCTCCAGCGACAAGCGTCGGTCGGGCTGGCAGCCGATGCCCCGGCCGCCGCACTGCCGCGCTCAGGCTGAGGCCCAACTCGCTGCCGCCAGGCTCAGCCGCCTCCCGGCCGCCCCACGCCCGCCCCAGCCTGCAGGAAGGACGCACTTGTGGCAGGAGCCGGGGTCGCTCCTGCAAGCGCCCGCGAGCTCCTGCCCGGCTTTGTTGGACCACGTTCTCTGACAGGCAGGGCCTGCCCACAGGGCATCGCTGCGCCCTCCCCTGGGCTCAGCACCGCTGGGGACGTCCGTGTCCCGCTCCCTCCACCGCGTGCTGCCCCGCTCCCCGCCCCTCGCCGGCAATCAGCAAGGTGCTGCCAACGAACGGGCAGAGCCTGATCCCTCTGCCCGGCTTGAAGAAATAAAAGCCTCGGGGGGTGCCGGGCAGCGCGGCAACCGCCCGCACAGTGGGCGCGGGAGCCCTGCGCGGCATCCTTCCCTCCCGGCGGGCAGGGGAGGTGGGGACGGCACGCGGAGCAGAGAGCCCCTCTCCCCCCTGCAGAGCTCGGGCGGCTGGGAGGGGGGCGCGGGGGCTGCGGGCAGCTGGGGTCCGCCAGACCCCTCTGTAACCGGGTAAAACGCAGCCAGAGCCCGAGCCGGTGCCCAGCTCTCCCGGCACGCGGGAGGTTCGTTTGAGCCAAGTGACGACCTTCCTGGCAGCTGGCACACATGCTCCCGTGCCGCATCCACGGACGTATGCACGCGCCGGGCAAGCCTCCCCCGGGGCATGCGGGACCGGGGCGGGACCCGGGGCTGCCCCAAAGTGCCCCTGCCCTGGCTCTCCCCTGCCTGCAGCCCCCAGGCAGTTCTGCCCTGCCTGCAGCCCCTGGCAGGAGAGGGCCCCCGGGCAGGGCGGAGGGGACGCACGCACACGCAGGCATGGCACTAGCACACTTATCTGAGCACCTCAATCTTCCGGCCCTCTACGATGGTGCCATTCAGCTTCTCCCGTGCCCGGTCGGCATCTGTGCTAGTTTCAAAAGTTACAAACCCAAAACCCTGTGAGCAGAGGAGAAAAGGAGAAAGAAAGAGACAGAGAGAGACAGAGAGAGGGTGCGGGGACAGAGAGAGAGAGGGGGTGAATCAGGAGAGCTGACGCAGGAGGTGAGGCTGCCGCAGTGCAGAGATGGAGAACCCGGGCCGGGGCCCCCGCTGGGTCCGGCGGTCCCGGCTGAGGCCCCAGCATCGCCCGCGAGCTGGGAGAAGAGTCTGGGAGAGGGGCACAGAAAGCGGGGAAGATACAACAGAGACATCCACACACAGAGGGACACGAGCTGCCTGTGCAGGGGGGCAGAGCGAGCCCTCCCCTCCCTCCGGCGCTCGGGGTGCAGGGACCCGCGTGGGTCCCCAGCTGGCGCAGGGCAGCGGGACGGGGCTGCCCCGAGATGGGGTACCCCATGCCTGGGTCCCGCGGGGCAGGAGAGGAGGGAGCGGGTAGAGGAGCCCCCAGGCCTCCCGGCTCCACCTGGCCCCCTCCCCGGGGCTCACCGTAACGGCGCTGGCCGCAGGCAGCACCCACCTTGGAGCCCCGCTCATTGAAAATGATCTCCACGTCCAGGATCTTCCCGAATTGCTGCAAGCAGAGAGAGCAGAGGGGTGAGTGCCCGCAGAGCCCCCGGCCCCGCACCCGGGGCCGCTGGCACAGGGCTCTGCGCCCAGACAGGCAGGGACGGGCAGGGGGCTGCCTCGGGGGCCAGACCGGGGGACCCTCGGTGCCATGCCCCCGTCCCTCCCACGGCACCCACTCTTCCAGGACTGGAGGAGTATCACCCAAAATCTCATCAGCCTGCACTGCTCTGAATCCTAATGAGGGCTGGGAAGGGGACGAGGGGAGGAGACAAGGGCTCTGTGTCACTCCCCCCCTCCAGCGTGGGCCTGGGTCTGACAGCCCGGCTCTTAACCGGGGTGCAAGGCCCGCAGGCCACCGCTCCCGGCCAGCAGCCGCACGGAGGCACCCGTGCACAGCGCGGGCTGGGCAGGACGGGCCCTTGGGATGGGACAGTGCCGGGGTCCCTGCGGTGCCACGGGGCAGCACCCACGCGGAGAGCAGCAGGACACGGGTGGCTGGAGGGGGCCGGACTCACCCCGAACATTTGCCGCAGGTCAGGGTCCCGGAATCGGAAGGGGATGTTGGAGACGTGTAACCTCTTGGGCTGCTGCTTGTCTGTGTTGTCTGAGGAGTGTAGCTGCTGGCTGTCTGTCTGTGCCGCCTCGTCTGTCTGCTGTGGGAAGCACCGCCGGCCGTCAGCCCCCGTCCTTGCCAGCCCTGCGTCCCCTGGCGGGGTCTGGGCACGGGGACTGTCCCCTTCCCTGTGCTTGGCCCTGCCTGCCCCCAGGGACACCCTGGACCCTGCGGTCCCCAAGCTCCGGTCAGCACCCCGTGGGTCTCCCTGCAGCCCGGCACGTCGGGGGGATGCCGAAGGGGATCTCTGCCTGCGGGGAGTCGGGGACCGCCCAGCCTGGGGAACCAGCGCTGGCCCTGCCGGCACCTCCCCGCCTCGGCCGGTGCTGCCAGCGGGGTCGGGGCATCACCCGCCCCACGAGCGGTGCTGGCGACCTGGGGGGCTGAGCGCTGGGGGGGGCACAGGGAGCACACCCTGGGGAGGGGGAGGCCTGGGCGAGGGGCGATCCCGCTGCAGGGAGCCAGCCAGCATCAGGCGGCCTCACGCTGGCCTCTCTGCCCCCCCATCAGCCCAGTGGCTCAGCGCCTGGGGGCCGTGACCGCGGCGCACGGGTGTTTTCGGGGCGGGGGGTGGCAGAGCCCACACGCGGGGCTGCTGCGGCCAGGCTGGGAAGTGCTCGGCTCAGCGCTTTCCCCGGCGCTGCACTACAACCCCGTAATTGAGGCTCTCTGGTGGGAAGGCAGCCAAGCAGGTAGATTACAAGTGATTAGAAATGACCGGGGGGCCGCGAGGGAGAGAGCCGGGGGCTGCAGCGGGGGCACCCAGCCCGGTGCCCCGAGGGACCGCGGCCGGGCGAGCGCTGCTGCCCCGGCACCCCTCCCAGCAGCTCCGGTGCTGCCCTCAGACCCCCACCCGCTCCCCCGGCCGCCGCTCCCTTACCGGTACCGTCTGCGTCCCTGCTATGGACTGTGTGCTGGCGTCGGTGCCCGGCTGCTCGGCGTGGCTCTGTGCTGGTGTGTAGAGGGTCATGGCGTGCTCCGGTACTGTGCTTTGCCCCGAGTAGTCCTGCGTGGGGTGGGGGTGCGGCGGTGCGTACTCTGCGGGGATCCCGTTCTGGGGGGGCGGGGGGTACTGGGCCGGGGGGTAGGGCTGAGCCATCGCGTCCGGTGGAGCCGTGGCGTCCTGGTTACCCTGCCGAGACAGAGGCACCGTCCCCCTTACCCGCCGGTGTCCCTGGGCTGCGACCTGCCCCGGGGAGGGGTCCTGGTCCCTGCAGCCAGACCGAGGCCCCCCAGCCCCACCGCGCCCCAGCCTTCGGTGTGTCCTCCCCTCGACACCCTGGGCCGTCCCTGTGCCGCGGCAGTCCCTGGGTTGCATTGCCCACAACCGAGCCCCCATCCGCTCCCGCTCTGGGGCCCTGCCTGCCCGGTGTGCCGGGGCTCGGGCGGCGGGAGGACAGAACCCCCCCCGCGGGGCTTAACTAGGGGAGCCTGCACATCGCCCTCTCCTCGGGGAAGGAAACCAGGGCGGCCCTCGGTTTGGAGCACGACGTGGGGCAAAGCAAAGCCAGGCCGGCAGCATCGCTCCGAGGGAGCTGCACAGCATCGGTGCCCGCTGGCAGCAAACCCGGTGTCCCGGTGACGGTGGCGGCAGTGAAGAGGAGCGGGGCCGGGGAGGCAGGGAGGGGCGGCCAGGGAGGGATGTCGACGGCCCCTTGGCAAGCACCAGACAGGGATCAATTAACTGCTAAATATTTGATTAGGCCCTTTGCTCTAACGCAGCCGGCCTGGCTGCCCCAGTCAAACAGGGTGAGCTGCGCCCACGCCACGGGCCGAGGGCTGCCCGTTGCCTGCCGGGGGGCGGCGCGGGGCTGGGGGGCGGCGTGGGGCTGCCAGCCTGCGCCTCTCCTGCACACCCACCCACCATCCACCCTCACGGCCCGGCGTGCACCCGCGGGCTCTCCCCCCTTGCACGCACGTGTGCTGCACCCACCGCCGCACACAAACACCCACCGTGGCACACGGCCGCAGCCCCCGCCGGCAGCCGAGGCCGCGAGTGCCTGAGTCAGTGCGCAGGGCAGCGCCGGCAGCCCCTCGGATACTTTACAACCCGCCGTGGCAGCCTCTCGCCCATGAAATACATCTGCGGCTCAGCCCGTGGAGACAAGCTCCTTAATTGTGCGTGCGGCCGATTTATGGTGCGGAGGGACGGAGGGGGGCAGGCGGGGGGGCCG
Organism: Mycteria americana; assembly: GCF_035582795.1. Lineage (NCBI taxonomy): Eukaryota > Metazoa > Chordata > Aves > Ciconiiformes > Ciconiidae > Mycteria > Mycteria americana. The sequence goes on along the minus strand of NC_134380.1, from coordinate 14,064,323 downwards.
CGCCGCCAGCCGCTGTCCCCCAGCCGGCAGGGCCGTCGCACCTGCGAGGGAGACGGCGGAGCCCGCGCCGGGGGCACGGCGGGGACCACATGCAAACCCAGCGTGAATAATCCTGCTACAGATCTGCAAGTCATTGGCAGGCTCGCCAGCGCCTTCCCGTGCTGACTCAGCTGCTCGGGGACGCGCCAGCCAGATGCACCTGCCAGCGCGGCCCGGGGCTGCCGATGCTGCAGGACAGCGGAGCCCCTTCCCCGGCACCGCCCCCGCGCCAGGCAGCCGGGGCAACGCTCCTGCCTGCGCCGCGGGTGCAAACCCCACCTCGCAGGCTGGAGGGTTTCCACCCTGCGCTCAGCCTGGCCCCGGCGCCTGAGCCTGCTCTGGGCAGCGGGCAGACACCGAACGGTCACGGCAGTCGTGCTCCCGGCGCCCGACCCTCCCTGCCTGCATCCCCGGTGCCGGTGCCCATCCCTCCCTGCCTGCATCCCCGGTGCCGGTGCCCATCCCTCCCTGCCTGCGTGCTCAGAGCCAGCAGCAGGAGCAGCCTGCAGCACTCCCACACGCTCCACGCTGGACGCTCATCCTTGCTGTCACCATAGCCAGGATCAGCCACCGTCACAGCGGGGACGGGCACTGCCGCCCAGGCAGGAAGAGGCGGCGGGCAGGGGGACGCAGATGGGCGCCGGGGCAGGGACCATCCCCACCTGCCCGGGTCTCGGGCTCCGCTGGCTCCTCGCCAGCCCGTCCCGACAGCCACGTTCATATCCGTTATTAATTAGGGCTGTCGCAGTGCTTGTCAGCCCAAGTATTATTTCATTCAGGGACCATTAGGTTCCCCTGTTTTGCTGCTCGCTGTCGCCGGGGCTGCTGGTGCTGCAGAGGCGCAGATCTACGGCTCCCAGCGCCTCCCTCCCGCCAGCGCTGCCCGTCCATCCCCGGGCGGGGACGGGGCCGCTCGGCTCGGTGGCGGGGGGCTGCCGGGGGCGAGGGCCCCGCGGGGAGGGGGATGGCGACGGGTTTGGCTGCGCGATGCTCGTTGACGTCACAGGGAAACGGCCGCCGCTCGGCTCGGCGGCCCGCGCTGCCTGCGTCCTCCCCTGCCGGCTGCTCTGGGCCGCCTGCAGCGTGGGAAAAGCCCCGTGCCCGGGCAGCGGCGGGGCCCCTCTGCTCCTCCCCGGAGGGTTACTGGGCCCCGGCCCCACAGCAGCCCCTGAGCCTGCACGAGGAGCAGCCCCTTCCCTGGGTCCCTCCCTGTGCCGAGTGCCCGGGGGGTCCTGGGGACCCACACCTGCACCCCAGGGGCGGCAGCCAGACGGCACCGACCTGCGGCCGGGTGCTCCCAGCTCGGGGTGCCCGGCCGCGCGGGGAGCCTGTGGTGCGGTGCCAACCCGTGGGTGCCAGGGACGGGGGGCTCCGACAGGCGTCCCTCGCTCGCGCACCGCGCGTCCCTCCTGGGGGCGTGGGAGATGCTCCCGCACGGCGCTTTGTGGGGCGGCTTTCCGCATTTGCATTAAAAGAAATTCTGATTATTAATGGCCCGTGGCCCTCATTTAGTAAACGAGACGGGAGATTAGTGCGGTACGCGAGGCCGAGCGCAGAGCAAAGCCGGCGGTATTTAACACGGTATGGGGGGCAAAAGCAGCACCCTGCCACCCGTGCTGCCGGTCTGCCTGGGCAGGACGCCGGCAGGGCTGTGGCACGGCCCTGTGCCAAAACACCACGGCCCCGAGGACGGCAGCAGAGGGGCTGGGAGGGGGAGCGAAGGCCTTTGCCGTCAAGGGAAGAAGTGGCTCTGGGAAGCGCGGCACACGCTGCTGCGTCCCGCAGGCTGGTCGGCGTCCCGCTGCCTCCCGGCTCCTTGGCAGAGCACCGCGCCGAGCAGCCCGGGGCCGGGGGAGACCCCAAGAGCGGCTCCGTCCAGCTGGCTGCGGGATGCCGCTCCCCGAGCCCGGCCCTGGAGGGCAGAGCTGGAGGGACCCCGAGGTCCCCTGCGTGGCGTCCCCAGCGCAGCGTCCCCTCCCTGTGGCTCAGCCTTGTGCCACCAGCCCTGCGCAGCAGCTGCCGCAGCAGACAGAGGGTGGATATCATCTTTAAATGTCCCTCATTAACGAGTTTCTTTAATTAATGAAGTTTTTTTGTTTGCTCCACTTGCTTTCTCCCCACCGCACTCTGCCTCCTCAGCACAATCCAGGCCATTTCCTTTCAAGTCATTTAGCGCGTGGGGCCAGTTCCTGCCGACGCCGCACTTTGGTGATTGTGCCTGTCAGCTTGGGGCTGACGACGCCATTTTTAACATTTGCTCCTTTTTAAGAAAGTAACACACCGGGAGCCCCCAAATGCAGAGGACGTGTCTGAGCAGTCAGCTGAGTGCAGAGCGCCTGTGCTAACCAGAGGGCACCCGCTGGCCCTGGGCACCCTGCAATGTGCCACGCACCTCGCCCGCGATGGGCGTCCTGCCGGCACGGCGCGAAGGTGCAGCAGGCGAACTCCCCCGAGTTATCAACCGCTCATGAGTAACTGTCACCCGCTGCCACCCACCTCCGGCCACGGACGGGCAGCGCGGTGGCCCCATGGTGGCCCCGCGAGGCCAGCCAGCGAGCCATGCCCACGCTCAGCCAGAGCCTCTGCTCGCACACACGGTCACGATTCACAACCAGGCGGCGGCCTGTCCTGGGGCTGCTCCCCTCCCCTGCGTCCCCCCGGCCACCACAAACGTGCCCAGAGTTTCCTCCAAAAGCCTCACAGCCGTCCCGCTGCCTTGGCCCGTTCCTGCTCTCGTTTCCAGCCCAGGGCAACCCCCACCCGGCCGGCTCTGCCTCTGGATGTCCCCTTCCCGCACGCTGCGCTCGGGCCAGCGCTGCTGGTGCAGGCTGCAGGGGCGGCACGGCACCGCCTGGTCCCGGCATGGCACCGCCTGGTCCCGGCACACGTGCAGCCTGGCTGGACAGCAGCGTGCCAAGCCCCGGAGCAGCTGGGGAGGGGGCATAGTCCCCTCGCTGCGCACCTCCCCACCGCCAGCGGGAAGGGAGCTCCGAGAGCAGCGCGCACCCAGGACCTGCAGCCGCGGGTGTCTGGGGAGCAAAGGCAGCACGGATCCGCAGGCAGCCGCGGGCAGCCAGCCCAGCTCCGGTCCCCGATGCCTGCGGCTGTCCCGCTCCCTCTCCCGGGAACCAGCCACCCGCCAAGGGGTGCAGCGAGGGGCTGGGGTCCCGATCCCACCACAGCATCCGAGGAGGCCACCAAGACGTTCCTCCAAGCTGCAAAGCCTCAGTGGGCAGCACACCCTGCAGGCAGCGCAGGCAGGCAGGCAGGCAGCGAGCGCGTTACCCTGACCCAGACTGACTCCTGCTTGCTCGCTCGCTGTCAGGGCGTCCCCTGGCCGCGCGGCGAGACAGCCCGAGGTCAGAGCCGAGCGCGGAGGAGGGTGTCGAGCAATTCTCCGAGGGCACCCGAGCCCGCCTGCGCCAGGGCAGCTGCTCGCCGCTGCAAGAGGTCTGCAGCGCGTCGCTGCGGCGGGACCGCCGCGCCTGCCGGCAGGACGCAGAGCTGGGGACGGACTGGGGCAGCGCACAGGGAGGCCGACGGGAGCATCGGCCCTCGCGCCCGCTGCCTCGGAGCAGGGTGGTGCAGCGGCACCGCGCTGCGCCGGGCGGCGGAGACGGGCTCAGCAAATGCCCCGGTGGCGGCAGGAGGGTCCTCGCACGGCCCCACGTGCCCCCCAGGCGCCCAGGGGCCACGTAGCTGTGCCGTCACCGCGGGCTACCAGGAGGCCGTGCCCGGCACGGCTCATCTGCGTGACAGCCACAATGTCCCCCCTTCGATCCAGCCGCTCGCTCATGCTAATGACTGTCAACATGAAACAGAGGCCGTGAAGGGGAAGAAAATTACTCCCTGAAAAGGAATTGACTGATCCCCGTCATTTCTCAAGGAATCACTGACCTGTGAATATTTCATTACCTAAAACGCTGCGCCATCCATACAAAGCAGCGCGCCTGGCCCCGAGCAGGCACCGGCCACAGCGCCCCGGGCTGCAGCAGGGGAGCAGGGTCGGGGTGCTCGCCGCGGGGGCACCCCTGGCCCCGGGAGGGACAAGCCCTGCCCGCCGCGGGGGCCGGCGGCAGATGACGGCGGGTCGCTTCTCCTCTCCTCCCCAGAACGGAGGTCATCGCGGCCCCGCGGAGAGCCGGGGGGGGACAACGGGGGAATCACCCCCCCGGGAAGGAGCCGTGAGAGGAGGTGAGGAGCTGCGGAGGCCGGAGGTAGCAGCTGCCGCGCTTAATGTCTTCATTAAGGAGGAGGCAGGGGAGGGGCGAGGGCTGCTAATGGCATCTGCCAGGGATGCTCAAGCGGGAAGCTCTGCGAAGAGCGGCGGGGCTGGAGAGACCAGGCAGGGCCCGAGGGGCAGGAGCGACGGCGCGGGAGGAGGAGGAGGAGGAGGAGGAGCCGGGGGAAGGCAGGGCAGCCTGCCGGCACGGGAAAAGACCATTTGTCCGGGCTGCTACACACCGTCCCGGCCCCCTCTGCCCCGCTCCCCTGCGCCAGGACCCCGCCAGAGGGGAGCTGGCCCTGGCCGGCCCAGGGCCACGGGGCTGGCTGCTGCCCTCGCCCATGAGCCCCGACGGCAGAGCCCGGCTGCGCGGCTGCCCGCGGAGGAAGGCCGGGCTGGCTGGCAGCACCCAGCGGCACCCAACGGCACCCAACGGCACCCAGCGGCACCCAACGGCACCCAGCGGCACCCAACGGCACCCAGCGGCAGCGGGGACGAGGTGCCAGCCCGGGCGGTGGGCGCAGACCCGCCCGCGCGTCCCCGTCCCCTCCCGCGCGGGGCAGGGGGGGAGCAGGGTCCGGCCCCAGCTCCTGGCTCCGCCAGCCGGAAACTTCGGAGCTGAGGCTGCATGAAATATTCATGAAGTAAATGGTGCAATTTCATCTGCATTCAGCCAACTTCATGTATATTTCAGGGTATTATGAAATGATAATGTTGTGTAACCGAGGCGAGACGGGGGTGCCTGGGGGGGCTCCCGGCCACCCCCTGCCTGCACGCGGCTGACATCTCCCGGGCTCCTGTACCTGTGCCGCTGCACCGGGGAGGGACCGGGCCGCGTCACCGCCGGAGACTTGACAGGATCAGGCCCGCAGCAAGCGGGAGGACCGCAGCTCCGGGACGCGCGACACTCTCCTCTCTCCTGAGCAGGGCCCGGCATCGCCGGCGGTGCCAGGGCTCATCCGCAGCAGCTCCCGGCATCGCCGGCGGTGCCAGAGCTCGCTCACAGGAGCTCCCAGCCCCGAGCAGACGCTGCTGGAGGGCAGCGGCCAGGCCGGCCCCTCCGGCACAGCTCTTCTCACAGGCACACCGGAGCAACACAGACCTGGCGTACGCAGCGTTGGCCGGGACTCCCAGCAGCGCTTGGTCCCCAACGGCCACCAAAGGGTTTGGGACGCAGGCACAAGGGACAGGCAGGCACGCGAGGCACAAGCTTGGCTGCAGGGTGGGGAGGACCCAAGTCCTCGGCAGCATTCGCCTGAGCTGCCTGCTCCTCCCGAGCCCTGCAGACACCGGAGCGTCGGATGCGGGTGCCCGTGCGCCGCACGGCTCTGCGCACCAGAGTGACCAAGCCACGCCAGGGCTGGCCCGGCTGCTGCTGCCGGTCGTCCCGGGGGACGGCCGCCATCTCCCACCGCCGGCAGGGACCGGGGGCTCTGGAGAGCAGCTGCTGCTCTGGGAAGGGCTGCAGGGTGCCTCGTCCCCGGTGCACCCAGAGAGAGACACGCAGAGGGGCTCTGGAGGGGACAGGGCACCTTCGGGTGTCCCAGCCCACGCCGCTGAGCTAAGGCGCGTGCGTGGCCGTCACAGCCCAGGCAGAGGCGGGCAGGGCCCGGAGAGGAGCAGGCATCTTCCTCCCGGGGGGCCACGCACTGGCAGGGCTACGGTCCCTCCCAGGCCCTTGAGCGGGTCCCGGTGCGGGGACGTGAGCGGGGGCTGGGGTGCCTGGGACATCGCTAGTGCCTGACAGCGGGGCTGCTGCTGCCGGGGCTGCCGGCTCCCAGCTGCCCCGGGTTTCATAAGACAAGCGCAGGGGCAGCGCTGGGCTCACGTCCCCGGCCGCTCCCGGCACCTGCCGAGAGGCTGCTCCTGCCCGCGGACCGGCGTTCCCCCCGCCGGCTGCCCCCGGCAGCTCCCCGGCAGCCACGGCCCTTGTGCGGCGCTACCGGAGCTACCGGCAGCCGAGTCCAGCCCGGCTGGATCCAGACAGCTCAAGACACAGTGAGCAGCAGGATGAATGGCCACGTCTGCCGGCCTCACGCCTGCCCCGCGAGCACCACGCCGGCTCCAGCCGCCATCCCCGCGCCCTGCCCCATGGCTCGCGGGTCCCCGAGGAGCCCAGCCAGCACCGCCCGGACCCTGCCCCACTCCTGCAAAGCCCTTCGCACCCAGGAACCCACCCGCTGCCCCCTGTCACTGTCACACGGCTGCCGCGCTGGGGCTCTGGCACAGCCGCACGTGGCACTGCTTGCGCGCAGCCTCGCAAGCGCACGCATGCTCGCACCGGCCAGCGTGGGCGCTCAGGGAACCGCGGACCTGCGTGTGCGCCCGGACAAGCTCTCTCACGCAGCCCTCTCTAATAGGCAGTCAGGAGCATAATTTTTCCTCTAATTACATATTCAGCACTTCTGAGAAAATGAGATTTTGGTAATTCAATTGGACTGAGAAGCAGGGGTATAATAAAATGAAATTTGTAACAATCGCGCAGTTAAATTAGTTAAATGGAGAGGAAGGAGCTGTGGAAAATTGACCTCTCGATCTCCTAAAGACTAATCAGACATTTGAACCGAGTTGTGCTAACAAAGCCCCTGGGGTGTTGCGGCAGCAGAGCGAGGGGGAAACCAGAGACGCCATGAGGGAAGAGCTGGAAACCCGCCGGGACCCTGCGGTGCCGTGGAGGGCCCCCCGCCCCCCCGGCTCCGGTCCCAGGGTAGGATGGGATGAGTTCGGTGTGGAGGGTGCCGGGGCACGGCGCTGGTGCCATGCCCTCTGAGGCACCGGCCATCACCAGGACCTGGCGGCCAAGGCTGAGCGCCAGAACGGAGGCCGCTGCCCCCACCGGCTCCCGGACACGCACCACGTCCTCGCCGGGCACCGGGGCACGAGGGTGCGTAGAGGATGGTGGGTGGTCCCGCTCCGCCAGCGGGGACCGCAGGGACGTGGGCAGCCGTGCCCTGCGGTGGGACCAGCCAGGAGTGGGGACAGCCAATGCAAGGACACCAGGACAGGGACAGGCACGGCACGCCACGGCACACCGTTTTGGGCAGGTACGCTGGTCGGGAGAGGGGCATCCTGCGAGCTGGAAGGGCTCTGCAGCAGGTACAAAGTAATTAGCCTCAATATTTATCTTGTTGTTCGTCTTTTTTATTTTTTCTTGTGAAAGGAGAAAAAGACGAGTTTCTCATTTGCAAGTTAATTAGCCTAATTAGCTCTAATTAAGAGCTCCCCACACAATGCAGATCACAAATAAGCTGCCACTGTCGCCTGCTCCCGCTCTTCTCTCCCCACTTTTGGTTTTATACAAGAGCCGTTTGAAGGCTGCGGCCGGCGCCGTGGCGGGGAGACGCCGAGCGGGCGCAGGCCGGGGGGGACGCGGGATCCCCCCAGCCTGGGGGCTGCTCCCCTCCACAGCCGGTGCCAGGGCTCCCCTGGGCACGCTCAGGGACAGCCCCGCCGCTGCTGCCCCGCGGGACCCTGTCCCAGAGCCAGACCTCGGCTCAGCCCGGGCTCTCCGACCCCTGCACCGAAGCAGGCCCTGCACGTCCTTCCCCCGCTTCCCTCCCCGGGCAGCTCCTGCCCACGCGAGGGGCTTTGCACGCACGCCCCGACCGGCCCCGCTGCCAGGGGACGAGCTGGCCGCACACCCGGTACCCGCGCATCCAGCCGGGCAGCCGGAGCAGGGGTGCAGCCAGCGCAGCCCCGGCTTGCAGCCCGGACCCCGAGGCTCGAGCTCCGGCCCCGCCAGCGCAGCGCATCCCCAGCCACGTCCCCGGCCAGCCTGGGCGAAAAGACGGCGACAGGAATCTGCCGGTAAACACCGGCCTCGGCCGGGCCCGAAAGCCGCTGAAGGGGTGCCGACGGACGGGACGCCGACAGACGGGGCGGGCACGCGCTGCTGGGGGCTCCCCGGCACCGCAGAGAGCCGCAGGAGGCCGCGGGGACGCAGGGGAGCAGCGTGGGCCCTGGCACGGTGCCGGGCACGGAGCAGAGGGGGAGGCGAGCGGCCAGGGCAGGACGGGGCCCGCGGGCAGCCGGGCACGGCGCTCTGCCGCTCAGCGTCACTGCCGTGCCGCCTCGACACCGCCGCTCCCCTCCTCTCCCCGGCTCTGCTGCAGCTCGGCTGGAGAGGGACGTGTCGGCAGGCGGGAGCACAGGGTGAGGAGCGGGGGGCCGGGCAGCGTGCCGCCCGCCCTGCTCAGCCCCCCGCGCCGCCAGGGAAGAGCTGCCGTGGGGCGCCGGGAGCCACGGCAATCATGCCAGCTTACGTGTCATTTTCTACTCGGGTGATGCAGGCGGTGAGGGATCGCTGCTCGGAGACGGGGGGAAAATCATGACAAAGTGCTGCAAGCCCGGCGCTCCAGCGAGGGGGAGCGGGAGCGGGAGCAGCCAGACCTGCCTCAACCCCCGCCACGGGGCCACCGTGGGGCCACCGCCGGGCACGCTGGCTGCCACCACCCCTACGTCTCGCAGCGAGCCCCACCGCCAGCGTGGCCCTGCCGGCACGCGCCAGCCACCACGCCTGGGTGCCGGCCACAGGGACCCGGTGGGCGCGCGGCCGCCCTGGCTCTGCGGACACGCTCCGGCCCCGGCACCCATCTCATGCTGGTGGGAGCCCTCCCGGGACCGGGGCGCAGCAGCCCCCGGCTCTCTCTGACGGAGGGGGAACGGCTGAGATCCCCGAGGGTGGGAGCAGGACCTGGCTCCGCAGGCGCTGACCCCTACAAGTGCCCAAACCGCCTGCCTTCCCTGGCAGCGCTGGCCTGTGCCACGCAGCGAAACCCTGGCAGCACCAGCCCAGAGGGGAGGGCTGCCCAAGTGCCGCCCCCAGCACCATCCCCGCAAACTGCCTGCTCCAACTGGGTCTCCTTCCAGCGCTCGTCTCACTCTGTTTAATAGGTTATTGCTGCCAGGGATCACATCTCAGCAGTGCTGCTCGCACGGGGGCTGGAGCGAATCCTGCTGATGCTGTGCAAACCCCGTCTGTAAGATCCGTGCAGCGCAGCTGGGACGCCAAGGCCGCTGGGGTGGGGGCTCTGCCCCGGGGGACGCCGTGGCTGCCGACCGCTGGAGCCGGCTGGACGCTCGGGAAGGTGCCAGGGGGGCAAAGCGAGAATCTGGGCGGGGGGACGCCAGCTGGGGACAGCGGGGCTTGTAGGGGATTTAGGAACCACACCTGACCCCCCGCAGGCAATGCCTGCGGCCCCGGCGGGTGCCTGTCCTGCGGCGGCCACCGCACACCCTGTCACCCGCTGGGACGTGGCCTTTCGTCCCTCCCCAGCCAGACTCTGTGCCCAGGCCGGCGCCTCCCCCAGCCTGCAGCCCACCGAGCTCGGGTCAGGGGGGCTGCTCCCCGAGCTGCCAGCTGGGCTGCAGTGCCAGCGCTGCCACCGCCGCCGCGGCCCTCGCCCCAGGGAGCAAGGGAGGACGTCTGCCCCTGCCCGGCCGGCTGAACGCCGAGGAAGGTGGCGCAGGTTAGAGCCCTGCTAGGGCTGCCCGCGGCGCGGCCACGCTCGCCTGCGGGCAGCGGAGGTGTGAAGCCCGGCGGGCAGCCTGGCGCTCCGAGCCTGCTCGACGGCAGTGGCGTTTCACCGAGCCAGTAGTCACGGCACGGCCAGGACTGCAGAGCCCCCTGGTCACACGCTGCCGGGCTCGCGCTGGGGCTCGCACCGGCGCAGCGGGGCTCACCAGGCGATAGCCGCTGCCGCAGGGAGCAGCCCCAGTGCTGGGGCCCCGGCACAAGCAGGGACGTGCGGGCGCTGCCTCGCAGCCCGGCCGAGCACACGGGCGCCCGTGCGTCCCCCGCACCAGGGGGCCTGCGCCCACGCTCGACCTGCACCCCCGGGCTCTCGCTGGGGGCTGCCGTTCACCCGCAGCGCTCCCCGCTCAGCCCAGCTCCTGTCCCCCCGCCCGCGGCCCGGCTGGATGGGGCTGGGCTGGGCCGGCTGCCGTGGCCCCAGCAGGAACGCCAAAGCCACGGCTTTCCACCGGCTTGGAGCCTCCTCTGCCCCAGCCTGGGCGTCCCAGCACTGGGAAGACCCAGCTCCTTCCTCGGACGTTTGGTTCCCTCCTGTGCCAAGGCATCCTTCCCAGCGTTCCCCGATGCCAGCGCTTTCCCAAGCCTCCCCGCACCCTTCCCAGGAGCCCAGCCCCACGCACGCCCAGCGTGCCCGCTTGCCGATACCAGCTGCACCTAAGGGACTAATGCCCTTTCTGGAGAGGCCACCGAGCCCCTCGGTGCCCCCGCTGCTCGCCGGCTCCACCGCTGAATCCTGTCATTTCACGGACGCAAGCCCTGGGAACGCGGCAGCATCGCTCCTGCTGCCCGCAGAGCCACCGCGCTCAGGCCAGGGTCGGTGCCAGCAGGACCCCGCTGCCAAGGTCCCTCCGGCGCGACAGATGCAGCGCACCCACGTGCAGGAGCCCCGTCCGGGGCCGGCAGCGGGACGCAGGCAGGAGCTGGCAGCAGCGCTCGCCCCGTGGGGAGAGCGGCCGGGGAGCCAAGTCACCGCCGTGACTCTGCAGATCCCCGGAGGAGCGAGGAGCCCGGGGTGCTCGGCCCCAGCACCCGGCACTCGGCGTCCCGCCCGGCCCCGGCTGCAAAGCCCGGAGCCATTCCGGCCCTGGGGCAGCGCAGGAAAATCTGGTTTCAAATGCGCTTTCCTATTTGGACTCTGGACCCTGAGCAAGGGCAGCTGCGGCCGGGGGCAGCCGGGCCGGGGGCGGTGGGAGCTGGTGTGGGCAGCAGCGCCTGCTCTCCTAATTAGTCTTTCTTCTTTGTTAAACCGTACCCCTCCACTGGCTGCCTGTAATGCTTTAAAGAATGATAGATACTAAATCTAATTTAATCTACTCGTTCACCCATCACTATAGTACTAAAATAGGAATATACCTATAAAAAGAGCATCGCCAGGCAGTGTAGGCCTAAATTACAGCTATTGTGGGAAAACCAGCTTTGCAAAGCTAAAATTAATGTCAGTGTTTTCAATATATTAAAAAAAAGGAAAACGTGTTTTTTGCAGCGTTAAAGCCTGTCCTCCACCGTGCAAGCAAGGCGGCCGCTGCAGTGCGGGCGTTCGGCCGGAGCCAGGAGCCGCTGCGCTGGGTCTCGCATCCGTGCGACGCACGAGCAGGGGGAGAAACCAGGTTTGAAACAAACCCGCTGCTGCAACACGCTACGATATTGCTCAGAATAGACTTGCTCCCTAAAAATATAATATGCTAAACTTGGCAGCAGCCCTTTTGGAAAGGAATTTTCCAAGCAGCCTTTTGCAGAGTCTGTTTCCCAGCGGGCCGGGCGCTGCTCAGCTGAGCCTCCTGCGCTGCAGGCTGGGCAGCGTGGTGCGACCGCGGGCACGGGGACGCCCCCGGCGAGCGGCACCTCGGGGGCAGCTCTGCGGTGGGGTTCAGCCCAGCTGTACGCCAACCTGCACTCGCGTCCAGCCCCGCACGCACGTCGCTGCCTGTGCCCGGGTCTGCGCCGCGCTCCAACGCCAATGCTGAGCCTCAGAGCCTGGGACTGTTCCAGGTCAGCACCGCGCCTCGTCCTGGAGCCATTAGCTGCTCGCTTATAAGTACAGCGGCGATACTTTTTAAGCAGCGACCGACGCCTCTGTTAACGAAACGCAGCCACCAAAGTCTCCCTCTGCACCCAGGTCCTCGCTGAGCAAGAGCTGAACGTTACCGCCGAGCCCCGCCGAAGGACGTGGTGCTCCCGCCCGCCCCACCAGCGTGGGCTGCTCCGCCATGGGCATGCACCCACCCTCCTGCCGCTTGCCCTGCAGCCCCCTCCCCTCCCGGCCCCCCGGGAGCCCCGCTGCTGCCCTGGCGCTGCGGCGTGGCAGGGCAGGGGGCGATTCCTGCGCGCGGCGTGGCTGCACCACGTGGAGTGCCGCGAACCACAGCTCCTGCGGCTAGCGCTGGGGCGGCCGCGCAGCTGCGCGGAGGGAGCTGAGCCGAGAGAGCTGCAAGGTGCCCGCAGCCGCTTGGATGAGCCATTTGCACCGCCAGAGCCCGTGGGCAGCTGGATTTTCCCTGGCGCTGGGCTAATCAAAGTTTTGTAGACAACTTCATTTCTTGGTCGTTCCTTCGAATACCAGCACTGTCGAAAACGCCGGAGCCGGGGAGCTACGAAACACGAGCGGCCTCCTTGGGAACAAATACAGCAAACGCCAACAAGCTCCCTGCGGGGAGAGCACGTGACTGAAGGGGGTAAGGCCGGCTACTGTGCGCAGACCCCGTGGCCCCGCAGGTCTTGGCCCCCCTGGCCAGCCCAGTCCAGCCCAGCCAGACACGCGCCCTGGCCCAGGAGGGGCTGGTGGCCAGCACGGGACCCTGCAGCCGTGGGGCTCAGGCACCACGTGCCTGCATGTGCCCACCCCAGGACCGATGCACGGACATCTGCCTCCCTACGTACACGCACGCTCCGGACAGGGAACCGTAACCCAGGGAGTCTAAACTGAGCCCCCACAGCCCCCACGCCACAACACCTTCAGGGACGCTCGGTTAAACCCCTCCAGGCGTCTCTGGCCACGCACAGGCGAGTCGAGCCAGCTGGCCAGAGGCAAGCTCCGTGGCGGGCAGGCGCCCACGGGCAGAGGCAGCATCACTCCCTGCGCGCTCCTCTAGCGCAGGCGTGCCGAAGGTGTGCACGTCCAAAACCCAGAGCGAATTCAAGGCTAAAATACCAGGTGCCAGGCAGGCCCATTGCTCAGCCGGGCAGGATGAGGAGCCCGGCGGCAGTGCGTGCCCCGTGCCCCTTCCCCACGTGACGGCTGCCAGTGATGTCCCTCTGCCCGACGCCTCGTTGCGACACACACCAGGAACACCCCGTCCCAAGCGCTGGGCGCAGAACCTCAGCGAGGGACAAGCCCTGGGAAGAGGACGGAGATTTTGGCCTCCATCGCGCTCATTAGCTGGGTGAAAATCCAACTCCAAATCTCTTAATAAAACCCTCCTTCCTGGCTCGTGAGTCCAGACCTGCTGCCAAGGAGCAGGAGGCTTCTGGGAGAGCGGGGAGGAAGAGACGCTAAACACGACGGCCAAATTGAAACAAACAGGGCGATGGGGGAACCAGGAGCTGCTGGGTGCAGAGAGCCGCGCATCGGGGAAGAGCTGCTCCTTCCCAGGGACCCCAAACTCCATTTGTGCGCAGCCCAGCTGGGTGCCGGCAGCAGGCAGCCCACACCTGCCCGCAACGCTGCCGGTCCCTGCTGCCTCCAGCCGCAGCCCCGGAAGCCGGCAGGCAGCGCAGCCGGTCCGTGCCGGAGCGCTCCACAGGGCGAGTGGCACAGCCGAGCCCCCCGTGGCAGCCGGGGCACGAGGGGATCCCGGCCGGAGAGGGAAATCGCCCATGCTGCCGGCCGCTCCCAACAAAGGCTCTGGGCCCTGCGCTGGCTGCCGGTTCAAAGCGTCCATGTGCTCCCTTCAGAGGGACAGAAAACCTCCCCGGGGCCGGGCGGGGGCCCAGGGTCAGTTTCTGCTCGGTGCCAGACACGCCTGGGCAGCCGAGCAGCAGCCGCGGGGACCTCGCTGCAGCCTGGGGAAGCCGAGACCGAAATCCAGCCCAGCCCCAGCTCTCCCCAGCCTCGGCTCGCAGGAGGGTGCCATAAATCACGCACCCGTCTTGGCCGGCCTCTGCAGCAGCCCCCGCGTGAGCCCCGGCCCCGTGCGCACCCCGCGGCCACCGCTGCACTTGTATAACCAGCGGCAGCACCGGGTTTGCCAGCCCCATCCCCAGCATGCCAGATGGAGCAACCCTGGGCCCTGCTGTCCCCACCACCAGCGCGGCCACGCTCCGGCCACAAGCCCGCTCGGACGCAGGCTACAGACATCCCGAGGAACCGGAACGCTGCCCAGCCCTTCCCTGCTGGGGTGGGAGGGTTTGCGCCCGCGCCGCCTGTCCTCGGCTGCCGGGTGAGCCGCGCAGGCCACGCCGAGTGCGGTGAGGATGCTATGAATTTTTAAACTCCTGAAAGCACAAATAGAGCAGTTCGCCTGGCTGGGAGACGGGATTTCCGACGCAGCAAAGAGGCTTTTGAAGAAAACGCTGCCTCTCCCGAGCTGCGCTTCCCCCGGGACGACAAGCCCGGAAACCCGGCGCGCTGGGTCCAGCGTGGGACCCAAAGGGCAGCCCCGCGGGACAGCACGTCCTGGCCAGAAGTTGCCCAAACCGACAGCCTGGGCACCCTCTGGACCCACCGCCCCCCTGGGTCCCTCCGCAGCACCTTCCTGCCGACAGCAAGACAAACCCACGCACGCTCAACCCCGCGGCCCGGCTGCAGGCAGGCACGACGCGACAGCACACGCGCACACACACGTAGGCGCACACGCGTGTGCGTGCACAAGCTCATCACCTTCGCTTCTCCCCGGAGGCTGCTCAGGCCACGCAGGAGCCTCATTCCTTTATCCGAGCATCCATCATCGCCCCTCGCCTCTGCCGAACGGCAGCGGCGCCGAGGCAGGGAAAGCGCTGGACCCGCGCTGGCGGCTCTGCCCGCCGCACTGCCCGCGTCTCAGCCCGCTCTCCGGCCCCGGTCGCGCTCCCAGCCGCCTCGGCAGAGAAACCGGAGAAACCCCCAGGGAATCGCGGCCGAGGACCACGAGCCACCGCTGCAACACAACTGGCCGGCGCCACGGGGCTAGCGCCGGCGAGGCCCCGCGGCCAGGGAGGAAGCAGTTAAGCTCCGACCCTCTGCCGAGAGGGAACCGGCCAGAACCACGTGTGAACCGCAAAGCAAAAAAATCCCCCGGAGAGGGTGACTTACCTGTTGGAGGTAGAGGAAGGCTGGAGGACAGGGGAGAGAGTGAGGAAGCATGCCTGAGTTGGAGACAAGGAGGCAGCCCGAGTTAGCCATGGAGCACAGCATGTGTCGACAGGTAGCCGTGAAGCTGCTCGCGGGTCCGTCCTCTTCCGCACACCGCTATCCTCGTCTTCCCGGCTCGCCCCTCGGGCTCTCCCCTCCTCGGCCGTCCCTCCCGACCCCTCGGCGCTAGTTAGCAGGGGGTCATCCGCGGCGGGCCGGCTGCGGGCGCGCCCCGGGAGCAGCGCTCGCCGGTTCACTTCGGTGCCATTAGAGAGTGGCACTGAGCGCACGGTCTGCAAAGGGTGTGTGTGAGCCAGAGCGGGAGCGGGGAGAGAGAAAGGAAGGGGAGGAGGAAGGGAGAGAGGGCGAGGGAGCGAAATAAAAGGGGTGGGAGTTGGAGGAGGAGGGGGAGTCCCCTGTGCATTCAGACATCAAACAGAGCTCTGTATAAAATGAAGAGAATCCGTAATGACATGAGAACAGCTGATCCCGCACTTAACCCCTCCGCCGCCGCCGCCGCCGCCGCCGCCGCTCGCCGATGGCTTCCCCGCCGCCCGGGCAGCCCCGGGGCAGCCCCGGCCGGGCGCTGCCGCGCCGGGGCCGCGGGCAGCCGGGACGGGGCCGCGGGGGCAGAGCCGCCTCCCTTCCCGGCGCCGGCGCCCAAGGGAAGAAGGGTCTTACCGGCAGCTTCGGTGATGCAACGCGGGCAGCCCGGGGAAGCCGCGCCGAGCAGCCGCGGCGCTTCCAGCCGCGCAGCCCCCGCGAAGGCAGCGCCGCGCCCGGCAGCCGCGGGACTCCCCCACGCACACACAGCCGGACACGTGCACACGCACCACGCTCTCCTCGGAGACACACACGCAGACAGGGACGGGCAGGGATCCGTGCGGCAGACCCAGCCCCGCCTCCCCGGAGAGCCACGCACCCGCTCGCGCCTGCAGCCCCGCGGCACGCGCGGCCCCGGCAGCACGCGCCGCGCCGCCATGGGCTCGCGCCGCGGCGGGCAGGGCCGGCAGCCGCCGCCGGTCCCGTCGGAGGGGCCGCGGCCGCGCCCCGGCCCTGCCCGCGCCCCCCCCGGGCGCCGCCGGCTCGGCCCCGCCGGGCGCGAAGGCCCGTGGGCCCCGGGCGGGGCCCGCTCCCGCGGCCCGCCGGGCCCCGCCTGCCGCCGGCCCCTCTCGGCAGGGCGCCGGGCACCCGGGGTGACCCGGAGGGGCCCCAGCACCCGGGGTGGCCCAGAGGGTCCCAGCACCCCGGGGTCACCCAGAGGGGCCCCAGCACCCGGGGTGGCCCAGAGGGTCCCAGCACCCGGGGTCACCCAGAGGGTCCCAGCACCCAGAGTGACCCAGAGGGTCCCAGCACCCAGGGTCACCCAGAGGGGCCCCAGCACCCAAAGTGACCCAGAGGGTCCCAGCACCCAGGGTGACCCGGAGGGGTCCCAGCACCCGGGGTCACCCAGAGGGGCCCCAGCACCCAAAGTGACCCAGAGGGTCCCAGCACCCAGAGTGACCCGGAGGGGTCCCAGCATCCGGGGTCACCCAGAGGGGCCCCAGCACCCAAAGTGACCCAGAGGGTCCCAGCACCCAGAGTGACCCAGAGGGTCCCAGCACCCGGGGTGACCCGGAGGGGCCCCAGCACCCAGAGTGACCCAGAGGGTCCCAGCACCACGGGTGGCCCAGAGGGTCCCAGCACCCGGGGGTGGCCCAGAGGGGGTGGCCCTGCCTGCCAGCACCAGCTTCCCCGCGCTCCCTGGAGCCGTGGGCACCCCCTGCCCCGAACACCTCCCGCCAGCAGCGGGCTGGGGGCCGGCCCCGGCAGAGCTCGAGGGGCTTTTTGGCACTGGGGCCTGCCCTGCCAGCAGCCCTGACGCATCAGCAGCGCGCACGCCTCTGGCACAGCTGCCGTAGCGAGAGCCGGTGCGCCGGTGCCCACGAGGGACAGCCCGTACGGACACACACGCGTGTTCGTTTGGGTCCCCGGTCCCACCTCGCGCCTCCACGGCAGCCCCGGCACTCTCGCGTGCCGCAGAGCTCGGCGCTGGCACAGGGGTCCCCGCCCCGGCGCCCCGCACCACCGGGGCCGCATCGCGCCCGACTTCAGAGCCACAGCCGGCGACAAAGCAGCCGGGACGGCGTTGTGCTTGGGTATGTGGGAAATGAAACCTGGGCTCAGTTCAGTTTCCATCTTGGCCAAATGTGATGCACAAAGGCAGGTCTGTGCCAGCAGCTGCTGATGCTCCGTCTCCGCCGGAGCCTCCAGCACACGAACAGCCCGATTCAAAGGCTGGGATTTTCCACAGTATCCCCAGACATAGCGACATGCTGCAGTGTCCTGGTACACTCGCAGCGGTTCCCGTTTCTGCTGCAGATGCTCAAAAGCAGCGGCGTGTGGCATAGCCGGCCCGGAGCCACCGGGCAAACCTGGTGGAACCGAACAGCTCTGGGAAAAGCCGTCCTGAAGAAGTGGCGGCCGGGGTCAAGGGGGTGCCAGCCCCCCCGACAGGGCCCTGCTGCTGGGGTGACCACGCTCCAAAGGGACCGCGAGGTGCCAAATCGGGGAGGGGCACCGGGCCAGGGGGAGGGTTTTCTCACCATCACCGCCCCACGGTACTGAGAGCCGAAAGGAGTTTGGCAGCGATATCCCCTACCAACAGCATCCTCCGGCCACCGCTCCCTGCAAGGAGCGTGGGCTGCAGCGAGCTCCTGTGCCCCACCACAACCGCCCTCCCTCCAGCTCCCAAGGGACCACGAGGAACCCGACGCAGCAGCCCGTCCCGCACACCTCGGTGCTCAGACCCTGCGCTCCCCGCTCGCCTCCAGCTCCCCTTCCCCAGGGACTCCCGTGGCCCCGGTGCTGTGCTCTCCCGTGCGCTCCAGTGCCCGGGGCAGGACATGGGGCAGCTTTGCAAGGGCTGGGGGACGAGCACGTCCTCCCAGAGCCCCTCGGGCAGTTGTGGGAGAGGGGCCCCACCAGGCACCCACACGCACCCGAGCACCGCGCACCACCCTGGCACGGGGCGAGGGACACCCTGGGCAAGGTGACGGGCAACTCCAAAGGCGCCGGGATGATCCAGGCTCCACCGCGGCTCCTGCGCTGCTCTCGGGCGGAGGTGAAAAGGGAAGGGCATGGCCCAACGCTCTGGGCTTGCGGTGCCCAACCAAGCAAACCACGTGAGCCGGGAGCTGGCTCCAGGATGAGGTAATCTGCCCGTCCTCCCCCGCGTTGGAGCCTGGCTCCAGGCAGGGTGACTCAAAGGCGCTCCTGGCCGGTGGCAGCGCCACGAGCCCTGGCACTAGCCCGAGCCAGCAGCCCGCGTCGCGGGAAGGTCCGGGCTGGCTCCAGCCGCGGGGCAAGGAGAGACGCTGCTCTCCCACGGGGAGACTGCACGGAGCGACGTGCTGGGCAGATACCCCGGCCCCGACCCTGCCAGTGCAGGCCCTCTGCACCGCTGTCAGTGGCAGGAACTGGCCGTGCTTCCCCAGGATAAATACCTCGGCAGTGGGGGCACTGGGCACGCCTCTGGGAGCCGAGGAGCGTTCCAGTCTCCTCTCTCCCTCCTCCAGCCATCACCAAAATCAGCCCGGCTGCAGAGATGCCCCCAGGGCAGCGGGGAGCCCCCGTGGGACACCGGCACGGCTGGGCCGTGCCAACCCCCCGGCCGGCTCCAGGGTGGGGAAGGCAGCCCCGGCCACCAGCGGCTGATTTCCCTCGCCCCGCTGCTCCCTGCCACCCCGGCGGTGACACTGTGCCGCAGCCCTGGCCGATGGCACCGGCAGTGGCACCAGGGCTGCGCTGGGGCAGCCCCACAGCGCTTGGGCCCAAAGAGCCCCGGCCAGGGCTGCCCAGCCCCACGGAGCCGCAGCCCCAGAGGAACCCCTCCAAAACCGAAGTCTCCTGGAATGAAAGTTTATTTATCTGTTTAATTAAGATGTGTTCACCAGGCGCACAGACCCCGTTCCATCTGTCTCACTTACAGCCGTGTCCCAGTAAAATTAAACCTAATAAATATCAGACGAGGGAAAGCAAAGGGCACATGTAAGATATATGATCAAAGGCAGAAGTTGCACAGGGCTGCAGTTCTAAGCACATCTTTCTCTCTGCCCTTCGGGGATGGGTTGGCGATGCGCTCCCATGCACAGGATGGGGCTGGCTTTCCTTCAAATCAGCACTATTTTCATTTTTTATTTATTTTAAATGAACCCTTGAGGGCTCCTCGGTTTTGTTTTCTGGAAGAGGGAGAACAACATGGCACCGGGACAGGAGTGGCCTCGGCCGCTGGTCCGGAGCCCAGCTAGGCACCAGAGCCGAGGGGCAGAGCCTGCGCTGGGAGAGCTGACAGGCGTGTGCCCCCCGAACCGCCGAGGGAACCCGCTGGGGAAAGCGCGACCCTTCGGGCTGCTCCCAGGCAGCCGGGATGTACCGGCCGCGCGTGGTCGGGAGCCGGCCCGGCAGCAGAGACCCGCCAGGAGGTGCCCGAGGCGGCCAGCGCGGCACTGCCGGCTCCCGCTCCCGGGGAGATGCCAGAACCGCGGGCGCTCAGCTCCCCTCCGAGGCACGCTCGCCTCCACCATTTGGAAACTATCCGACAGGAACGAGGGCTCCGAGGTCTGCCTGGAGCCCAGGCCAGGGCTCTGCCCCGGAGCCCGCCTGAGCGTGCGGTGCGGTACAGACCGGTGGCACGGCACGGCTGCGGCACGTCCCACGCATCCGGGTGCTGAGCGGGCCCCGCGCATGTTGCACCAAGCCCTTGAGCACGCGTCAGACCTGCTGCCCGCCAAGGGCTGCCCCAAACGCCACGTCCAGCCCCCCAACCCAGCCCTGCACGGGATGCAACGGGAAATCCCAGACCCCAGTGCCGCAGTCCTCCCCGGGACGCCATCCCGCACCCTCTCCCGGCAGAGAGGCACGATGCGGTGGCCCACAGACCTGCCAGAGACGCACCAAGGGGATGCGATGCACATCCAGAGGTGGGCTGCGAGTGTCTGGTGTTTAACGGGGGACCCCTGTGGCACCCCCCAGCCGTGCAAAGCTGGGGCACAAGCCCGGACGCTGCCGCTTGGGAGAGCCGCCAAGAGGGGCCGTGGGTCAGGCCGAGGTGCAGCCGCCACCGCGAGGACCGGCAAGGTCGGGTGCTCCCAGCCTCCACGGGGTCAGCGCGCGGAGGGAGCACGCGCGCCCAGGGAGCGCGGCACCCGTCTAGTCCTCTCCTCCCACCCGCTCCAGAATGCCCCCAAGCCACGGCATTCATTAATTAAAAGCTCATTAGTAGTTAGTCATAGACATAAAGCGATTAGATGAAGGCGCCGACGGATCTGAGCTGCTGTGAAGCGAGGGGAAGGTCCCACGTGCCCCGTTGGGTCGGCTGCAGAGAGTAACCCAACTCCGGGCGCAGACCAGGGCAGCAAGAAGGGACCGGCAGAGGTGACGGGCGAGAGCACCGCGTGCCGGCGGGCTCTGCCCCGCTGCAGAGAGGTCCCTGCCCACTGCCCCAGCACCTCCGTGCCATCCCTGTGCTGCTGCTCCCTCTGCCCGAGCTCCCCCGGGCTCTCCCGGCCCCTCGGCGCAGGGGCAGCATCAGGATTTACTGGGACTGGGCTGGGGCGGTGACACCTCTCCCAGAGCGCGGTGGGCACTAAGAAGCGCGGGAGGAGTGGGGGGGCCACAGGGGCTGCGCGGGCTCCCAGGCAGGGGTCCCCCGCCCGCGGGACCTGCCAGCACAGAGCACCCAGCACCGGCAACAGCACAAACCAAAGCGCTCCCTCCTGCCGCCAGCATCACCAGCCCCGGCTGCGCCGCAGCTCCCAGCCCGGCCGGCTCAGCTCTCACCGTCCCGGCGCTGCCCCGCATCCCCGCACGCTCCCCCATCTCTGGAGACAGCTGTGCAGCCGCCTATAGATTCCTGGTTTCTCGCTCCATCTCTAAAAGACAGATGTGGTTTAAACTAACTGCAGGCCTACCGGAACCCTATATGGCCGTTACGGACCAGCCCTGCCAGGGCGCAGGGACCCCCGGGGAGCGCAGGTGGGATGTTGGGGAGGATGCCCCGGCTCCCCGGGGATGCCTGGCCCAGCCTCCTCTGCACCCAGTTAAACTTCCTCCCGCTCTTCCCCCTGCTCCTTCCTCCTCCTCCTCCTCCTCCTCCGATGGCTCTCCGGGGGTCGCTGGAGCCCGCCCCGCTCTGAACCCCCAAAGAAGCTGGAGATTGTACTGAAACCCTGCGCCCTGCGCCTTCCCAGCACCCCGCTGCTGCGGACCCAGATCCCGCCTCTGCCCCAGGCTGCTGCCTCCCTGCTGCCGCCGCAGCCATGAGGTCACAGATCCCGGGCAGGGGCAGTGATGTCACCAGCACCTGGGTATGACCTCACCCGCTGAGGAGGGGACCGTGACCGACACACGGCAAGTATCTGGGACAGCAGCTGTGGCAGCTGGGAGGGGAGCAGAAATACAGAGAAAGCACACGAAAATTTAGTGGGATCTAGGGAAAAACGCCACCTCACTGAAACTTTCCTCACCCGCTGCGGGGGGGATGGGACGGGGGCCTGGAGACGGGGGGCCGCGACCTGCGGCCGGCGCTGCCAGCGCTGTGCGGAGCAGCAGAGCGGCTGGGCCAGCACCCAGGGACGTCCTGCCGCCCCTCCTCTGCCCTTCAGCCATCACGGCAGGAGTCGGGACCCTCGGCGCTCTCCACAAAACGGAGCCTGGGTTGCAGCCGTCCCATGGGACGCGCGAGCAGGGAGGCTGGTGTCTCCCCGTCATCCGGCACGAGCAAACGGTGCGCAGGCACCTCCCGGCAGCCGGCCGCGGCCGAGCTCCGGGCTCACTGCGGGACACGCGGCAGCTCCCGCGGGGACACGGTTTACAGCTGTGGTTGGGCAGGACAAGCAGGACCGCAGCGGTGAGAGAGCCTGGCGGCTTGCCTTCAGCCAGCGCGGCCCTTCCTAGAGCCCTTTCACTTGACAAAATATTTACATGAAATGGCAATTAGGCTCCCTAGATTTAATGAGAATTAACGTGCAGGCAGCAGAACCGTGGCAGAACAGATGCTGCCGAGCACCTCAAGCTGGTGGGCCGGGTGGGCAGCACCGGCAGGGCCGTGGCAGGTAAAATGGCTGCGCCGCACTCAGCAGGGTGCCCCGCACCGGTGCTGCCAGGGCCAGGGCCAGAGCCACAGCCACCACGGGAGGAGGGCAACGCAGGAACGATGGAGGGTGACGCAAGGAACGAGCAACTGCCGACCCAGAGACCTGAAACGCCGCGTTCCCACAGCCCCCCCTTCCCCGGGACCAGAGCTGCTGCCCGAGGAGGGGTTCCCAAGAACCCCCCCCCGGCTGGTGCAGCGCTGCACACTGGGCTCGCAGGCTGCAGCGGGGGGCTTCAGCAACGGCCCGTGGGGCACCGGGGCAAGGGCAGGACGGGACGGTCGAGGCCGCCCGGCGGCGTTGGCACGTCCCCGAGCAGGGGCCTGCGTGGCACTGCTGGTGCTGGACACGGGGCAACCCGGGCTGGGACGCCACCGGGAGCAGCAGCCAGGTGACATGGGCAGAGGGGGAGTGCCAGGCAGGAGGTGCTCTGGAAGCAGGCACTCAGTCCTCATTATAAGGCTTTTTAAATGCACCGACAGGATATTAGCGTTTAAACAGGCTCTAGGACTCCAGGGCAAACTTTAAAAATCATAATATTTATAGAACCCTCCTTCCACTCGCCCCACATGCTCTTTATTTCGCCTGCAATTACCGCTAATTTGAAGACATTTTGCTTTGGCATCCCAGCCTGTTGCGGTGTCGATTACCGAGCCACCCGCTGCCGCCTGCCACCGCAGCGCTCCCCGCAGCGCTCCTGACGGCGGCCACGCTCCCGCCACGCAGGGAAACCAAACCCCTCCGCTTCCTCCCACGCTTGCGACAGAGAGATGCCCGCGATGCCAAGAAACGACGCTCAGCCGCTCTGCCGGGAGCAAAGCCCTCGCCCGGCCTCTCTCCTGGCAGGGCTGGGGATGCCGCCGTGCCCCGCACGATGCCGAGACCCGGCCGTCCCGGGCTGGCTGCCTACATGCGCTGCGTGGGACGAGGAAGGGAGACCTTCGAGCACCGCTGCGCTGCCCGCTGCCCCAGCAGCAAACGCATTGCGGGGAGCTGTGCTTGGAACTCCCCCGGGGACAGGCGCCCCGGTGCTGCTGCCCCGCGCCCTGCCCCAGCCGCAGCTCCGCGAAGCCACGCGGCACCTTCAGAGCCGCAGGCGGAAACTCCAGAGCGGTTTGCTTTCACAGCCGTGGTGGCTCATTAAGTCCCTGGGCAGAATTAACGCCCTGGCAGGAGAAGGCTCTGCGAGCCCCGACAGGCTCCTGACTGGCGGGGATCGGCGGCGGCACCGGGATCTCTCATGACAAAGCACCTTACGCCTGAAAGCCGCTTCCCTGAGAAACAATGAATTCGCATTATCCTCCTCTACCCCGTAAGCTCCTTTCCCCCCGTCCCCCTTCGCCCGGCTCTGTCTGCTCTGCTCCTTGCTCCGAAACCCAGGGGAGCGCGGCTCCCCGGGCGCGTAATCCCTCAGGGGCTGCCGCGGCCCCCGGCCAGCGCGGCCAGCTCCGGGGAGCGGGAGCAGGAGGGAGGGGGTGGAAGGAGCTGGTGCCACTGGCTTAAGCCCCAGTTCCGGAGCTGGGATGCCCAGGGAGCCCCCCAGGATGGCGCAGAGCCTGATGCAGCCCCGCTCTGCACCTCTGGGGAGGACGTGCAGCCCCGCGGGAGGCTGCTGGCCTCCGTCCCCTTCCCCTCTGCTCGCTGTCCCAGCCGAGCCAGGAGAGGAGCTCACGCCCGCGTTCAGCACCCCATCCCCGGCCACTGCGAAGGGCCTGGACAGACCCCGTCACGTCCCCGCTCAAAGCCCTTGGGACGGCCGGGGGGGGGTCTCGGCCCGTCCCCCACCAGCCACCCCCTGGACGTCTCAACAGCTTCGCTTGGCCAGGGAGAGCCCGAGCCCCCGCAGAGCCCAGCCCCGTGCCCCGGCTCCAGGCTCAGCGGGGGCCAACCGGACCGAACCGCGCGGCCCCGCGTGCTCCGAACCACCTGAACGGGGACTGCGGTGCCGCAGCCGCAGAGGGACCTCGGGGTCCCCATGGGGATCTCAGCAGCCTCGGCCACCAACTTCAAGCTGGGGCTACGAGCGCGGGGGCCACCCCGCGAGCGGCCTCCGTACCCTGGGCTGGCACCCGCGGGGGACAGACCCCCAGGCGAGAGGGGCCGGCCGCTGCTCCCCGCAGACCCATCGCCTCAACACCCCGCTGCCACCACAGACCCACGTCCCTCCAGCACAGCCCCCGGCGCAGGCTCTGGAGCCACCGCTCTACGTCCCGGCAGCAGAGACCTGCCCGAGCGGCCGCTCGCCGACCCGCCGCAGCCGAGAGGGGACGGGGTTGGGGGTGGTTCTGGGCGGCCTCTGGCCACCCTGGGCAGGCGAGGAGGCTGCTGCCTGTGGCCAGCACCGGGGGGGCTCAGAGGGAGCGGGGGGGGGGGGGGGCAGGACGGTGGCCTGGGGTTGCCCTCAGGCAGGGATGAGGCCGCAGTGCCCTGCCCGCTTCCGCTGCTGCCCCGTCCCTCCCCGACGCCAGGCCTGCCGCCGGCATCGCGGCCCGTCCCCTGCCCGCTGGGAGGAAGGCTATGCCGGGCCGGCGGCTCAGCCGGGGAGCAACAACGGCAGGAAACGACCCCGACCCTGAGCAAAGCCCCGGCAGAGAGAGAGGGGAAATGCCCACCCTCGGTGGCGGTACCTACCCAAAAATACATCATCATGTCGGCAGCGGGGTGCTTGAGGAGCTCCACGGGATCGGCGGGAGGGCGGTGGGCTGCTCCCTGACGCCGGCTGCGCTGGGCGCCGCTCCTCCTCGGTGGGCTCTCTCCCCTCGGGCGCTCGCTGTCCGGCTCCAGCGCCAAGGGCCGGCACGGCCCGGTGCCCTGCGCGCTCACCTCCCTCCCCGGCGCGGCGTGGTCGCTCGCCGCCGCACGCTTCAGAGCCGGCTGCCGGCGTCCGACATGCTGCTGCTGGGCAGGTTGGAGAGCAGGGGCCGGAGGACGGACGCGGGGACAGCCCTGGGCGCGCGGTGGAGCAGGGGCTTACTCACCCCAGGGAAAAAAAACGGGAGAGGGAGGGATAAAAACGAAATCCTCTCTCGCGTCTTTAAGAGCAAAGGGAAGGGCGAGCGTGCGAGGGGGAGCCGACCCGCTCCCCAGCCGGAGCGCCCGGGCGGGGGTCCGGGGCCCGGTGGCCGGGCTGGGCGCCGGGGGGTGGCCGGCAGCGGCGGCGTGTGCGCTCGCGGCGCAGCGTGGGCTCCCGCGCTGACACTCGGAGGAGCTGATGTCCTGCCTCAGCATTTTTCAAGCTACCCTGTCAATATGGGAATCGGCTGCTCTCGCGGTTAACCTGCGAGGTGCCAGCCAGCTCCCAGCACCCCTCAGCGGGCAGCAGTTTGCACGGCCGCCCGCGCCCCGTCTCTGCTCCCAGCGGGCAGGGATGCTCTGCCGGGGTCCGGCAGGCCCTGCCAGGACGGGCTGTCTTGGGGGGCCCAGCGTCGCCTGCTCTGCCAGGCTGCGGCCCGAGGGGGGGCAGAGCCAGCAGCCCCCCGTCCCCGTGTGCAGGAGCAATGGGGACGGTCCCCGCAGAAGCCGTCCTGCAGCCCAGGACGCGGCCGCCGCGGTCTGCACGAGAAGGGCACCCAGAAGTCCCTGCTGACGCGGGGCAGCGGCCCCGTCGGGCCCCAGCACCGCACCCAGGCAGAGCCCCGGGACAGAGGTGGACGGAGACCCCGTCCCACAGGGGAGAGCTGCCGGGCCGGCCGAGGTCCCGCACGGGAGGCGGGGGGAGGGCTGGCCGCAGCGTGGGCCACAGGGACAAGCCCTGCTCGGGCTCTGCCCGCAGCACGGCTCCTCCGCCCGTGGACGGCGGGGCTCCGGGGGCGAGACGGACCTTCCCCGTGGGAAGCGAGCTCCCAGCCACCTCCGGCGCACGCCGCGGGCACGGCGGCTCGGCGGCAGGGCAGCGCGGCTTGTCAGGCACTAAATCTCCCGTCCTCCCGGGACGCTGCTCGGCGGAGGAGAGCGAGGGGACTGTGTGCGCTGAACCACAGGCGGGAGCAAGGG
The DNA here is from genome assembly GCF_035582795.1 of Mycteria americana. Lineage (NCBI taxonomy): Eukaryota > Metazoa > Chordata > Aves > Ciconiiformes > Ciconiidae > Mycteria > Mycteria americana. The sequence continues at coordinate 14,038,134 of NC_134380.1, read as the reverse complement.
AATAAATAAGGGAAGGCGCAGGAGCGAGAGGGGTGGCAGATCGGTCTCTGGGGCCCAGCTGGCTCTGACATCTCCAGCCCCATAATCGTATTCAAAGCAGAGCCGGGCTGAGGCATTCCTCCTCCAGCACAGCAATAAAAGAAAGCAACACTCTCAATAATTCAGCACCAGGAGAGGGTGATAAAGCAGAGGAGCCACCACTGCAGGCAGCCAGGGTGAGGGGCTTCCCACTCCTTCTTATACCTTGGTGATCAAAACCCTCTCCTGTTTCCTGTGCCCTGCAAAGGCAGCCCCAGCCGCCGCCTGGGGCCCCGCAGCCCGCCGGACCCCCACGCTGCCGTGCAGGACGTGCTCTTGGCGTGCGCCGGCTGCGCCGAGACCCGGGGCAGAGGGGCCCAACGCAGCAGACTAAAACCCCTCCGTCACCATGCAAACCAAAACCTGGGGGCACTGGGCAGGGGGGCAGAGGCAGGGGAGGGGCTGGCCGCAGGAGGCTTCCCCAGCTCGGCTCCCTGGCCCAGCTCCCTTCCCAGCGCTATTTCACCTCCTCCAGCTTCAGCATCCCCAGCCCCGCGTCAACGCACGCCCCTCGCCCCAAGGCACCTTTGCAAACCGCGCCCAGTCGCCCCGCAGCCACGTCCCAACTCTCCCATCCGAACCGGGTTCCGGGGCTGCTCCGCCTCAGGACACCGACCCCGCTGCTGCCTCCCCTCCGCCGCGGGGCACGTCTCCTCTCCAGCCACAACCGCGTGGCCACGGCCGGGCGTGCTCTGGGCACCCGCAGCCCCCCGCAGCCCCAGGGACCGACCCGAGGGCCACCCGTCCCCCGCACGCAGCCGGACACCGGGAGGGAGCGAAGCCCTCGCTTCGGCGCGGGGAGCGAGATGCAGAGACATCAGTACAGACACTAACGGCAGAGGTGGGGGCGAGCCTGGCCCCGCAGGGAGCTCCCTGCCTGTCCTGTTGCCCGGCCCCAGCGATCACCCGTGCCCTGCCTGCTCTGCCCACGCTGCACCGGTGCTGCTGGGTTTTCTGAACGGCCCAGCGTGGAGCCAGCCGAAGCTCGGACTCTCGCTCCCGCTCGGAAGCAAACCACCGTGCTGCAGCAGCCCCGGCCCCCTGCGCCCCGGCCCCGCAGCCCACGCTGCCGCTGCTGACTGGCACGTTTTCCTCCCGGGCTCCCACCCGCAGCCCAGCCTTCGTCCCATTAATCCTGGCTCCTGGCTCGCGCTGCCTGCGGGCCCGGCTCCCGCCCCAGCCTTCCCGCTCCTTCCAGCGGCTCCTTTTCCACATTTCTCACGGTGTCTCAGGACCCTTCTGGACCACGACCCCCTCCCGGCTCGTCACCTTTGTCCTCATCCTGCCGATGACGGAAACGAGAGCGCTCCCCCCAAACACCTCTTTTCTCCATCGCTTTTGCACGGTGACAGCTCCCCGGTGCCCAGTGCCACCACCTTGGCCACCGCCACCCCCCGGTCCCGCTGCTGCGCAGGCACCTCCGGACCAGTGCCAGGGCACGGAGGGATGGAGGCACCAGCATCCTCACCCCCAGCCCCTCGTCTTATCTCTGCTCCTCTGCTTCACCGGCTTGGACCAGGGGGGAGCAGGGGTTTGTGCTGTACTCGGCAGGACGGACCTTCAGGGGGACCTGGTCCCCCCACCCTGCAACGGGACCAGAGGCTACCGCCGCAAAGCCAAGCAACACGAGGTTACGATGGGAAGGAGCCACCCCCGTCTGCCCAGCGGGCACCGGGCTGGCAGGGGACACCCCCTCACGTGCACGAGCCACCGCCTGCCCGAGCTGGGTCTCAGCCTGGGGGACGCCACGAGCTGCAGTGACACCTCACCGGAAGGGCTGCGGGACCCCGGGGCAAACATCCTCCGCAGTGGGCAACTGCCGGTTCAGGGCCAGGACCCGGGGCTGGGGGCTGGTGCCACGCTGGTAAGGACAGGGTCCCCTCAACAGGCTTCCCCAGGGACGGCTCCCGGGAGCCTCACGGAGCACAGACAGACAGACAGCAACATCAGCACACACGGACAG